>NW_027669817.1:0-384573 GCF_964146895.1 Miniopterus schreibersii | reverse complement strand
AGACGGGTATGTTCAAAAGGACATTTCTATTGGTAGCAGAGTGCAAAAGCACGATTGACGTCATGTTCTCGATGACACCCTTACTTTTCCAAGTGACCTGAAGTAGGACTTTCACAAAAAGATGTCTTTGCGTGTCTGTGGTGAAAGTAGCTCTTAGTTGAGTATTAAGTGCTGGAGAGTGACACACTATACGTAGCTTACACAGCGTTTTGAGAGCAGCAACATGTTTCAAACTGAAACTGCTACAAGGTGTGTGTAGCATGCAGGAAGAAGGCTTGTCATTTCAAAGAAGGAAGAGGAAACCAAAATCCAGATAGTGAAACGAGCACACCAGTATGGGAGATGTGCATGTGGACACTTTCAAGCAGCAGCTCCTTCTGGACACTTGGAAACAGCAATGTAAAAATATTTCGTTCGAAGCGGGATTTGTCCAAAGTTGAAAGACCTTCCAACACCAACCCTAAAGAACTTAGCCAAACAATGAATGTTGCAATAAGCTCCTGTAGGAAAGGCGCTTCTATGACACAAACCCCAAACAGGTAGCTACATTCTGCACAGTACAAATGCATATGAATTCCAGGCTGAAAACTCACTCCAGAAGGAAGAAATGCGTGTGTTTTTCTCTGAAAGAACACTCAGCCACTATTCTTTTGCTTGCTCCTTCAAAGTCTTTGTAGAAACGTGTGTTTTCACTGGTGGAATACGTTTTGGGATGCATTGTTTCAATCTCTTCCAATCCTCATGTTGTTTCGTAGACAATGTGGAAAAACGCGGATTATGTTTCCCAAATCACTTGAAATCCAGGAAAACGTACCCTGCATCAGTCTTGCTCAAACACGCTCTTTCACCTAATGCATTGAGAACATTCAAGAAAGCAGAAAAGAAGGGCCTTTTGCAGTGAATTTCACACTGGTATGTACAAAAGCCATTTATTTCGGTTGCAGAGTGCAAAAGCATGATTGACTTCATGTTCTCTATGAAACCCTTACATTTCCAAGTGACCTGAAGTAGGAATTTCACAAAAACATGTGTTTGCGTGTCTGTGGTGAAAGAAAATCTAAGTTGTGTATTCAGTGCTGGAGAGTGACACACTCTACACAGGTTAGACAGCGTCCTTAGAGCACCAACATGCTTAAAATAGAAACTGCTACAAGATTTGTGTAGCATGCTGAATGAAGGCTTGTCATTTCAAAGAAAGAAGAGGAAACCAAATTCCAGGTAGTGAAACGCGCACACCAGTATGGGAGATGTGCATGTGGACAGTTTCCAGCAGCAGCTCTTTGTGGACACTTGGAAACAGCATTGTGAAAATATTTCGTACGAACCGGGTTTTGCAAAAGTTGAAAGACTTGCCAAAAGCAACCCTAAAGGACTTAGCCAAACAATGAATGTTGCAATAAGCTCCTGCAGGAAAGGTGCTTCAATGACACAACTCCTGAGCAGGTAGCTACATTCTGCACAGTACAAAATGCATATGAATTCCTGGCTGGAAACTCACTCCAGAAGGAAGGAATGCGTGTGTTTCTCTCTGAAAGAACACTCAGCCACTAGGCTTTTGCTTGCTCCTTCAAAGTCTTTGTAGAAACATGTGTTTTCACTGGTGGAATACGTTTTGGGATGCATTGTTTCAATCTCTTGCAAGGCTCATGTTCTTTCTTAGACGAAGTGCAAAAACAAGGAGTATGTTTCCCAGATCACTTGCAATCCAGAAAAACACATACTGCATCACTCTTGCCCAAACATGCTCTTTCTCCTAATGTGTTGAGAACATTCAAGAAAGCAGAAAGGAAGAGCATTTGGTAGTGAAATTCAGACTGGCATGTACAAAAAGCCATTTCTTTCGGTTGCAGGGTGTAAATGCATGATGGTCTTCATGTTTTCGATGAAAGCCTTAAATTTCCAAGTGACCACAATTAGGACTTTCCCAAAAAGATGTTTGCGTGTCTGTGGCAACGGAGCTCTAAGTTGTGTATTCAATGCTGGAGAGTGACACACTCTACATAGGTTAAAAAACGTTCTTAGAGCACCAACATGCTTAAAATTGAAACTGCTACAAGATGTGCGTAGCATGCTGAATGAAGGCTTCTCATTTCAAACAAAGAAGAAGAAACCAAATTCCAGGAAGTGAAACGAGCCCACCAGTATGGGAGATGTGCATGGGGACAGTGTCAAGCAGCAGCTCTTTTTGGACACTTATAAACATTGCTGTGAAAAAAATTCGTACGACGCGGGATTTGGCCAAAGTTGAAAGTCTTTCCAAAACCAAACCTAAAGGACTTAGCAAAACAATGAATGTTGCAATAAGCTCCTGCAGCCAAGGTGCTTCAATGACACAACTCCCGAGCAGGTAGCTACATTCTGCACAGTACAAAATGCATATGAATTCCAGGCTGAAAACTCACTCCAGAAGGAAGAAATGCGTGTGTTTCTCTCTGAAAGAACACTCAGCCACTATTCTTTTGCTTGCTCCTTTAAGGTCTTTGTAGAAACGTGTGTTTTCACTGCTGGAATACGTTGTGGGATGCATTGTTTTAATCTCTTGCAGGCCTCATGTTCTTTCTTACACAACGTGGAAAAACACGGATTATGTTTCCCAAATCACTTGAAATCCAGAAAATCGCAACCTGCATCACTCTTGCTCAAACACGCTCTTTCACCTAATGCGTTGAGAACATTCAAGAAAGCAGAAAATAAGGGCCTTTTGCAGTGAATTTCAGACTGGTGTGTACAAAAAGCCATTTATTTCGGTTGCAGAGTGCAAAAGCATGATTGACTTCATGTTCTCTATGAAACCCTTACATTTCCAAGTGACCTGAAGTAGGACGTTCAAAAAAACATGTGTTTGCGTGTCAGTGGTGAAAGAAAATCTAAGTTGTGTATTCAGTGCTGGAGAGTGACACACTCTACACAGGTTAGACAGCGTTCTTAGAGCAACAACATGCTTAAAATTGAAATTGCTACAAGATGTGTGTAGCAGGCAGAAAGAAGGCTTCTCATTTCAAAGAAAGAAGAGGAAACCAAAATCCAGGTACTGAAACGAGCACACCAGTATGGGAGATGTGCATGTGGACAGTTTCAAGCAGCAGCTCCTTCTGGACACTTGGAAAAAGGAATGTAAAAACATTTCGTTCGAAGCGGGATTTGGCCAAAGTTGAAAGATCTTCCAACACCAACCCTAAAGAACTTAGCCAAACAATGAATGTTGCAAAAAGCTCCTGTACGAAAGGTGCTTCTATGACACAACCCCCGAGCAGGTAGCTACATTCTGCACAGAACAAAATGCATATGAATTCCAGGCTGAAAACTCACTACAGTAGGAAGAAATGCGTGTGTTTCTCTCTGAAAGAACACTCAGCCACTATTGTTTTGCTTGCTCCTTCAAAGTCTTTGTAGAAACGTGTGTTTTCACTGTTGGAATACGTTTTGGGATGCATTGTTTCAATCTCTTGCAAGCCTCATGTTCTTTCTTACACAATGTGGAAAAACAAGGAGTATGTTTCCCAAATAACTTGAAATCCAGGAAAACGCACCCTGCATCACTCTTGCTCAAACACGCTCTTTCACCTAATGCATTGAGAACATTCAAGAAAGCAGAAAAGAAGGACTTTTTGCAGTGAATTTCACACTGGTATGTACAAAAAGCCATTTATTTCGGTTGCAGAGTGCAAAAGCATGATTGACTTCATGTTCTCAATGAAACCCTTACATTTCCAAGTGACCTGAAGTAGGACTTTCACAAAAACATGCGTTTGCGTGTCTGTGGTGAAAGGAGCTCTAAGTTGTGTATTCAGTGCTGGAGAGTGACACACTCTACACAGGTTAGACAGCGTTCTTAGAGCACCAACGTGCTTAAAATAGAAACTACTACAAGATGTGTGTAGCATGCTGAATGAAGGCTTGTCATTTCAAAGAAAGAAGAGGAAACCAAATTCCAGGTAGTGAAATGACCATGCCAGTGTGGGAGATGTGCATGTGGACAGTTTCAAGCAGCAGCTCTTTGTGGACACTTGGAAGCAGCGCTGTGAAAAAATTTCGTAGGAAGCGGGATTTGGCAAAAGTTGAAAGACCTTCCAAAACCAATCCTAAAGGACTTAGCCAAACAATGAATGTTGCAATAAGCCCCTGCAGGAAAGGTGGTTCAATGACACAACTCCCGAGCAGGTAGCTCCATTCCGCACAGTACAAAATGCATATGAATTCCTGTCTGGAGACTCACTCCAGAAGGAAGAAATGCGTGTGTTTCTCTCTGAAACAACACTCAGCCACTATTGTTTTGCTTGCTCCTTCAAAGTCTTTGTAGAAACGTGTGTTTTCACTGCTGGAATACGTTTTGGGATGAATTGTTTCAATCTCTTGCAAGCCTCCTGTTCTTTCTTACACAATGTGGAAAAACGCGGATTATATTTCACCTAATGCATTGAGAACATTCAAGAAAGCAGAAAAGAACGGAACTAACCCATGGTCCAATCCTAAACCGAACCGTCTCCTTAAACCTAGCCGTCAACATAACCCTAACTCTCGGTCCAATCCTAAGCCTAATCGTGTACCTAACCGTAGCCCTCAACATAACCCTAACCCTAGCTCCAATCCTAAGCCTAATCGTCTACCTAACACTAGCCCTCAACATAACCCTAACCCTAGGTCCAGTCCTAACCCTAATAGTATCTCTAGCCCTAGCCCTCAACAAAACCCTAACCGTAGCTCCAATCCTATCCCTAATCGTTTATCTAAAACTAGCCCTAAACATAACACTAACCCTAGGTAGAATCCTAACCCGAACCGTCTCTCTAACCTTAGCCCTCAACATAACCCTAACACTAGGTCCAATCCTAACCCTAAATGTAGACGTAACCCTAGCCCTCAACATAACCCTAACCCTAGGTCCAATCCTAAAACTACTCGTCTATCTAACCCTAGCCCTAAACATAACCCTAACCCTAGGTCCAATCCTAACCCTAATTGTCTATGTAACCCTAGCCCTCAACATAACCCTACCCCTAGCTCCAATCCTAACCCTAATCGTCTACCTAACCTTAGCCCTCAACACAACCATAACCCTAGGTCCAATCGTAACCCTAATCATCTCTCTAACCCTAGCCCTCAATATAACCCTAACACTAGTTCTGATCCTAACCAGAATCGTCTATCTAACTCTATCAATCACCAATACCCTAGCCCTAGGATCAATCCTAACCGTAATCGTCTATTTAACCCTAGCCCTCAACATAACACTAACCCTAGCTCCAATCCTAACCCTAACGTCCACCTAAACCTAGCCCGCAACATAATGCTAACCCTAGCTTCAATCCTAACCCTAATAGTCTCTCTAACCCTAGCCCTCAACACAACACTAACCCTAGGTCCAATCCTAACCCTAATCGTCTACCTAACCCTAGCCCTAAACATAACCCTAACCTTAGGTCCAATCCTAACGCTAATCGTCTATCTAACCATAGCCCTCAAAATAACCCTAATCCTAGCTCCAATCCTAACCCTAATCGTCTACCTAACCCTAGCCCTCAACATAACCCTTACCCTAGGTAAAATCCTAACCCTATTTGTCTATCTACCCTAGCCTTAAACATAACCCTAACCCTAGGTCCAATCCTAACCCTATTCGTCTACCTAACCCTAGCCCTGAACACAACCCTAACACTAGGTCCAATCGTAACCCTAATCGCCTACCTAACCCTAGCCCTCAAATTAACCCTAACCCTAGCTCCAATACTAACGCTAATCGTGTCTCTAATCCTAGCCCTCAACATAACCCTAACCCTATCTCCAATCTTAACCCTAATCGTCTCTCTAATCCTACCCCTCAACATAACCCTAACCCTAGGTACAATCCTAGCCCTAATCGTCTATCTAACCCTAGCCCTAAACATAACCCTAACCCTAGGTCCAATCCTAACCCGAACCGTCTCTCTAAACCTAGCCTTCAAGATAACCCTAACGCTAGGTCTAATCCTGACCCTAATTGTCTACCTAAGCCTAGCCCTCAAATTAACCCTAACCCTAGCTCCAATCCTAACCCTAATTGTCTCTCTAATCCTAGCCCTCAACATAACCCTAACCCTAGGTACAATGTTAACCCTAATCGTCTATCTAACCCTAGCCCTCAACATAACCCTAACCCTAGGTCCAATCCTAAAATTAATCATCTATCTAACCCTAGCCATCAACATAATCCTAACGCTAGGTCCAATCCTAACGCTAATCGTCTACCTAACCCTAGTATTCAACATAACCCTAACCCTAGCTCAAATCCTAACCCTAATCGTCTACCTAACCCTAGCCCTCAACATAACCCTAACCCTAGCTCCAATCCTAACCCTATTCGTCTATCTAACCCTAGCCCTCAACATAACCCGAACACTAGCTCCAATCTTAACCCTAATCGTCTCTCTAATCCTACCCCTCAACATAACCCTAACCCTAGGTACAATCCTAACACTAATCATCTACCTAAGCTTAGCCCTCAAATTAACCCTAACCCTAGTTCCAATCCTAACCCTAATCGTCTCCCTAATCCTAGCCCTCAACATAACCCTAGCCCTAGGTACAATGTTAACACTAATCGTCTATCTAACCCTAGCCCTAAACATAACCCTAACCCTACTTCCAATCCTAAACCGATCTGTCTCTCCAAACATAGCCCTCAACATAACCCTAACCCTAGATCCAATCCTAACCCGAACCGTCTCTCTAAACCTAGCCCTTAACATAACCCTAACCCTAGGTCCAATCCTAACCATAATCGACCCTCTAACGTAGCCCTCAACATAACCCTAACCCTAGGTTGAATCCTACCCGAATCGTCGCTCTAACCCTAGCCCTTAACATAACACTACCCCTAGGGCCAATCCTAACCCTAATAGTCTCTCTAACCCTGGCCCTCAACGCAACCCTAACCCTAGGTCCACTCCTAACCCGAACTGTCTCTCTAAACCTAGCCCTCAACATAACCCTAACCCTAGCTCCAATCCTAACCCTAATCGTCTACCTTACCCTAGCCTTCAACCTAACCGTAACCCTAGCTCCAATGATAACCCTAACCATCTCTCTAACCCTAGCCTTCAATATAACCCTAACCCTAGGTCTGATCCTATCCCTAATCGTCTTTCTAACCCTATCCCTCACCATTACCCTAACCCTAGGCCTGATCCTAACCCTAATCGTCTATCTAACCCTAGCCCTCAACATAACACTAACCCTAGCTCCAATCCTAACCCTAACGTCCACCTAACCCTTGCCCTCAACATAATGCTAACCCTAGCTCCAAACCTAACCCTAATAGTATCTCTAACCCTACCCTCAACACAACACTAACCCTACGTCCAAACCTAACCCTAATCGTCTACCTAACCTTAGCCCTAAAAAAAACCCTAACCTTAGGTCCCATCCTAACCCTAATCGTCTATCTAACCCTAGCCCTCAAAATAACCCTAGCCCTAGCTCCAATCCTAACCCTAATCGTCTACCTAACCCGAGCCCTCAACATAACCCTAACCCTAGGTAAAATCCTAACCCTATTTGTCTATCTACCCTAGCCCTAAACATAACCCTAACCCTAGCTCCAATCCGAACCCTAATCGTGTTTCTAATCCTAGCCCTCAACATAACCCTAACCCTAGGTCCAATCTTAAGCCTAATCGTCTCTCTAATCCTACCCCTCAACATAACCCTAACCCTAGGTAAAATCCTAACATTAATAGTCTACCTAAGCTTAGCCTTCAAATTAACCCTAACCCTAGCTCCAATACTATCCCTAATCGTCTCCCTAATCCTAGCCCTCAACATAACCCTAGTCCTAGGTACAATGTTAACACTAATCGTCTATCTAACCCTAGCCCTAAACATAACCCTAACCGTAGGTCCAATCCTGAACCGATCTGTCTCTCTAAACATAGCCCTCAACATAACCCTAACCCTAGATCCAATCCTAACGCGAACCGTATCTCTAAACCTAGCCTTCAACATAACCCTAACCCTAGGTTGAATCCTAACCCTAATTGTCGCTCTAAACCTAGCCCTTAACATAACCCTAACCCTAGGTCCAATTCTAACCCTAATCGACTCTTTAACGTAGCCCTCAACATAAGCCTAACCCTAGGTCCAATCCTAACCCTAATCGTCTACCTAACCCTAGCCCTCAACATAACCCTAACCCTAGCTCCAATCCTAACCCTAATCGTGTCTCCAATCCTACCCCTCAACATAACCCTAACCCTAGGTACAATCCTAACATTAATAGTCTACCTAAGCTTAGCCTTCAAATTAACCCTAACCCTAGCTCCAATCCTAACGCTAATCGCCTCCCTAATCCTAGCCCTCAACATAACCCTTGTCCTAGGTACAATGTTAACACTAATCGTCTATCTAACCCTAGCCCTAAACATAACCCTAACCTTAGGTCCAATCCTAAACCTAAACGTCTATCTAACCCTAGCCCTCAACATAACCTTAACCCTAGCTCCAATCCTAACCCTAATCGTCTACCTAATCCTAGCTCTCAACATAACCCTAACCCTAGGTCCATTCCTAACCCTATTTGTCTACCTACCCTAGCCCTAAACATAACCCTAACCCTAGGTCCAATCCTAACCCTAATCGTCTACGTAACCCTACCCCTCAAAATAACCCTAACACTAGCTCGAATCCTAACCCTAACAGTCTCTTTAACACTAGCCCTCAACACAACCGAAACCCTAGGTCACATCCTAACCCGAACCGTCTCTCTAAACCTAGCCCTCAACATAACCCTAACCCTAGGTCCAATCCTAAACCGAACCGTCTCTCTAACCCTAGCCCTCAACCTACCTTCACCCTATGTTCAATCCTATCCCGAACTGTCTCTCTAACCCTACCCTCAACATAACCCTAACCCTAGGTCCAATCCTAACCCTAATCGTCTACCTAACCCTAGCCCTAAACATAACCCTAACCCTAGCTCCAATCCTAACACTAATCGTCTACCTAAACCTAGCCCCCAACATAACCCTAAACCTAGCTCCAATCCTAACCCTAATCGTCTCTGTAACCCTAGCCCTCAACATTACCCTAACCCTAGGTCCAATCCTAACCCTAATCATCTATCTATCCTTAGCCCTAAACATAACCCTAACCCTAGGTCCAATCCTATCCCGAACCGTCTCTCTAACCCTAGCCGTCAACATAACCCTAACCCTAGGTCCAATCATAACCCTAATCGTCTACATAACCTAGCTCTCAACATAACCCTAACACTAGCTCCAATCCTAACCCTAATCGTCTACCTAACCCTAGCACTCAAATTTACCCTAACCCTAGCTCCAATCCTAACCCTAATCGTCTCTCTAATCCTAGCCCTCAACATAACCCTAACCCTAGCTCCAATCCTAAAGCTAATCGTCTACCTAACCCTAGTCCTAAACAAAACCCTAATCCTAGGTCCAATCCTAACCCTAACAGTCTCTCTAACCCTAGCCCTCAACACAACCCTAACCCTAGGGCCAATCCTAACCCGAACCGTCTCTATAAACCTAACCCTCAACATAACCCTAACCCTAGGTCCAATCATAAACCGAACCGTCTCTCTAACCCTAGCCCTCAACCTACCCTAACCCTAGGTTAAATCCTATCCCGAACCGTCTCTCTAACCCTAGCCCTCAACATAACCCTAACCCTAGGTCCAATCTTAAACCTACTCGTCTATCTAACCCTAGCCCTCAACATAACCCTAACCCTAGGTCCAATCCTAACCCTAATTGTCTATGTAACCCTAGCCCTCAACACAACACTAACCCTAGGTCCAATCCTAACCCTAATCGTCTACCTAACCCTAGCCCTAAACATAACCCTAACCTTAGGTCCAATCCTAACGCTAATCGTCTATCTAACCATAGCCCTCAAAATAACCCTAATCCTAGCTCCAATCCTATCCCTAATCGTCTACCTAACCCTAGCCCTCAACATAACCCTTACCCTAGGTAAAATCCTAACCCTATTTGTCTATCTACCCTAGCCTTAAACATAACCCTAACCCTAGGTCCAATCCTAACCCTATTCGTCTACCTATCCCTAGCCCTCAACACAACCCTAACACTAGGTCCAATCGTAACCCTAATCGCCTACCTAACCCTAGCCCTCAAATTAACCCTAACCCTAGCTCCAATACTAACGCTAATCGTGTCTCTAATCCTAGCCCTCAACATAACCCTAACCCTATCTCCAATCTTAACCCTAATCGTCTCTCTAATCCTACCCCTCAACATAACCCTAACCCTAGGTACAATCCTAGCCCTAATCGTCTACCTAACCCTAGCCCTAAACATAACCCTAACCTTAGGTCCAATCCTAATGCTAATCGTCTATCTAACCCTAGCCCTAAACATAACCCTAACCCTAGGTCCAATCCTAACCCGAACCGTCTCTCTAAACCTAGCCTTCAAGATAACCCTAACGCTAGGTCCAATCCTGACCCTAATTGTCTACCTAAGCCTAGCCCTCAAATTAACCCTAACCCTAGCTCCAATCCTAACCCTAATCGTCTCTCTAATCCTAGCCCTCAACATAACCCTAACCCTAGGTACAATGTTAACCCTAATCGTCTATCTAACCCTAGCCCTCAACATAACCCTAACCCTAGGTCCAATCCTAAACTTAATCATCTATCTAACCCTAGCCATCAACATAATCCTAACGCTAGGTCCAATCCTAACGCTAATCGTCTACCTAACCCTAGCATTCAACATAACCCTAACCCTAGCTCCAATCCTAACCCTAATCGTCTACCTAACCCTAGCCCTAAACATAACCCTAACCCTAGCTCCAATCCTAACCCTAATCGTCTATCTAACCCTAGATCTCAACATAACCCGAACCCTAGCTCCAATCTTAACCCTAATCGTCTCTCTAATCCTACCCCTCAACATAACCCTAACCCTAGGTACAATCCTACCACTAATCATCTACCTAAGCTTAGCCCTCAAATTAACCCTAACCCTAGTTCCAATCCTAACCCTAATCGTCTCCCTAATCCTAGCCCTCAACATAACCCTAGCCCTAGGTACAATGTTAACACTAATCGTCTATCTAACCCTAGCCCTAAACATAACCCTAACCCTACTTCCAATCCTAAACCGATCTGTCTCTCCAAACATAGCCCTCAACATAACCCTAACCCTAGATCCAATCCTAACCCGAACCGTCTCTCTAAACCTAGCCCTTAACATAACCCTAACCCTAGGTCCAAGCCTAACCATAATCGACCCTCTAACGTAGCCCTCAACATAACCCTAACCCTAGGTTGAATCCTAACCCTAATCGTCTACCTAACCCTACCCTCAACATAACCCTAACCCTAGGTCCAATCCTAACCCTAATCGTCTACCTAACCCTAGCCCTAAACATAAGCCTAACCCTAGCTCCAATCCTAACCCTAATCGTCTACCTAAACCTAGCCCTCAACATAACCCTAACCCTAGGTCCAATCCTAACCCGAACCGTCTCTCTAACCCTAGCCCTCAACATAACCCTAACCCTAGGTCCAATCCTAACCCGAACAGTCTCTCTAACCCTAGCCCTCAACATAACCCTAACCCTAGGTCCAATCCTAAGAATAATCGTCTGCCTAACCCTAGCCCTCAACATAACCCTAACCTTAGCTCCAATCCTAACCTTAATCATCTCTCTAACCCTATCCCTCAATATAACCCTAACCCTAGGTCTGATCATAACCCTAATCGTCTATCTAACCCTTGCCCTCACCATTACCCTAACCCTAGGACCAATCCTAACCCTAATCGTCTATCTAACCGTAGCCCTCAACATAACACTAACCCTAGCACCAATCCTAAACCTAATCGTCCACCGAACCCTAGCCCTCAACATAACGCTAAACCTAGCTCCAATCCTAACCCTAATAGTCTCTCTAACCCTAGCCCTCAACACAACCCAAACCTAGGTCCAATCCTAACCCTAATCGTCTACCTAACCCTAGACCTAAACATAACACTAACCTTAGGTCCAATCCTAAACCTAAACATCTATCTAACCCTAGCCCTCAACATAAACTTAACCCTAGCTCGAATCCTAACCCTAATCGTCTACCTAATCCTAGCTCTCAACATAGCCCTAACCCTAGGTCCAATCCTAACCCTAATCGTCTACCTACCCCTAGACCTAAACATAACCCTAACCCTATGTCCAGTCCTGACCCTAATCGTCTACCTAACCTTAGCCCTCAAAATAACCCTAACACTAGCTCCAATCCTAACCCTAATCGTCTACCTAACCCTAGCCCTCAAATTAACCCTAACCCTAGCTCCAATCCTAACCCTAATCGTCTCACTAATCCTAGCCCTCAACATAACCCTATCCGTAGGTACAATCCTAACACTAATCGTCTATCTAACCCTAGTCTTCAACATAAACCTAACCCTATGTCCAATACTAAACCTAATCATCTCTCTAACCAGAGCCCTCAATATAACCCTAACACTAGGTCCAATCCTAACCTTAATCATCTATCTAACCCTAGCCCTCAACATAACCCTAACCCTAGGTCCAATCCTAACCCTAATCGTCTACCTAACTCTAGCCCTCAACATAACCCTAACCCTAGCTCCAATCCTAACCCTAATAGTCTACCTTACCCTAGCCCTCAACATAAGCCTAACCCTAGCTCCAATCCTAACCCTAATAGTCTCTCTAACCCTAGCCCTCAACACAACCCTAACCCTAGGTCCAATCCTAACCCGAACCGTCTCTCTAACCCTAGCCCTCAACATAACCCTAAACCTAGGTCCAATCCTAACCCTAATCGTCTACCTAACCCTAGCCCTCAACCTAACCCTAACCCTACCTCCAATCCTAACCCTAATCATCTTTCTAACCCTAACCCTCAATATAACCCTATCCCTAGGTCTGATACTAACCCTAATCGTCTATCTAACCCTATCCCTCACCATTACCCTAACCCTAGGACCAATCCTAACCCTAATCGTCTATCTAACCGTAGCCCTCAACATAACACTAACCCTAACTCCAATCCTAACCCTAACGTCCACATAACCCTTGCCCTCAACATAATGATATCCCAAGCTCCAATCCTAACCCTGATAGTCTCTCTAACCCTAGCCCTGAACACAACACTAACCCTAGATCTAATATTAACCCTAATCGTCTACCTAAACCTAGCCCTAAACATAACCCTAACCTTAGGTCCAATCCTAACCCTAATCGTTTATCTAACCCTAGCCGTCAAAATAACCCTAACCCTAGCTCCAATCCTAACCCTAATCGTCTACATATCCGTAGCCCTCAACATAACCCTAACACTAGGTAAAATCCTAACCCTATTTGTCTATCTACCCTAGCCCTAAACATAACCCTAACCCTAGGTCCAATCCTAACCCTAACGTCTACCTAACCCTAACCCTCAACACAAACCTAACACTAGGTCCAATCCTAACCCTAATCGTCTACCTAACCCTAGCCCTCAAATTAACCCTAACCCTAGCTCCAATCCTAACCCTAATCGTGTCTCTAATCCTAGCCCTCAACATAACCCTAATCCTAGCTCCAATCCTAACCCAAACCGTCTCTGTAACCCTAGCCTTCAACATATCCCTAACCCTAGCTCCAATCCTAACCCTAATAGTCTCTCTAACGCTAGCCCTCAACACACCCTAACCCTAGGTCCAATCCTAACCTTAACCGTCTCTCTAAACCTAGCCTTCAACATAACCCTAACCCTAGATCCAATCCTAACCCGAACCTTCTCTCTAACCCTAGCCCTCAACATAACAATAACCCTAAGTCCAATCCTAACCATAATCGTCTACCTAACCCTAGCCCTCAATATAACCCTAACCCTAGGTCCAATCCTAAACCGATCCGTCTCTCTCAACATAGCCCTCAACATAACCCCAACCCTAGATCCAATCCTAACCCGAACCGTCTCTCTAAACCTAGCCCTCAACATAACCCTAACCCTAGGTCCAATCCTAAACCGAACCGTCTCTCTAACCCTAGCCCTCAACCTACCTTCACCCTATGTCCAATCCTATCCCGAACTGTCTCTCTAACCCTACCCTCAACATAACCCTAACCCTAGGTCTAATCCTAACCCTAATCGTCTACCTAACCCTAGCCCTCAACATAACCCTAACCCTAGCACCAATCCTAACCCTAATCATCTGTCTAACCCTATCCCTCAATATAACCCTATACCTAGGTCTGATCATAACCCTAATCGTCTATCTAACCGTAGCCCTCACCATTACCCTAATCCTAGGACCAATCCTAACCCGAATTGTCTATCTAACCCTAACCCTCATCATAACCCTAACCCTAGCACCAATCCTAAACCTAATCGTACCTCTAACCCAGCCCTGAACATAATCCTAACCCTAGGTCCAATCCTAACCCTAATCGTCTAACTAACCCTAGCCCTCAACATAACCAGAACACTAGCTCCAGTCCTAACCCTAATCGTATCTCTAACCCTAGACCTCAACATAATACTAACCCTAGGTCCGATCGTAACACCAATCGTCTATCTAACCCTAGCCCTAAACATAACCCTAACCCTAGATCCAATAATAACCCTAATCATTTTTCGAACCCTAGCCCTCAACATAACCCTAACCCTAGGTCCAATCCTAACCCTAATCGTCTATCTAACCCTAGCCGTCAACATAACCCTAATCCTAGGTCCATTCCTAACCCGAACCGTCTCTCTAAACCTAGCCCTCAACATAACCCTCACCTAGGTCCAATCCTAACGCAAACCGTCTCTCTAACACTAGCCCTCATCATAACCGTAACCCTAGGTCCAATCATAACCCTAATCTTCTACATTACCCTACCTTCAAATTAACTCTAACCCTAGCTCCAATCCTAAACCTAATCGTCTCTGTAACCCTAGCCCTCAACATAACCATAACCCTAGGTAGAATCCTAACACTAATCGTCTATCTAACCCTAGCCCTAAACATAACCCTAACCCTAGATCCAATAATAACCCTAATCATTTTTCGAACCCTAGCCCTCAACATATCCCTAACCCTAGGTCCAATCCAAACCCTAATCGTCTATCTAACCCTAGCCGTCAACATAACCCTAATCCTAGGTCCATTCCTAACCCGAACCGTCTCTCTAAACCTAGCCCTCAACATAACCCTCACCTAGGTCCAATCCTAACGCAAACCGTCTCTCTAACACTAGCCCTCATCATAACCGTAACCCTAGGTCCAATCATAACCCTAATCTTCTACATTACCCTACCTTCAAATTAACTCTAACCCTAGCTCCAATCCTAAACCTAATCGTCTCTGTAACCCTAGCCCTCAACATAACCCTAACCCTAAGTACAATCCTAACACTAATCATCTATCTAACCCTAGCCCTAAACATAACCATAACCGTAGGTCCAACAAGAACCCTAATCCTTTCTCGAACCCTAGCCCTCCACATAACCCTAACCCTAGGTCCTATCCTATCCCTAATTGTCTACCTAACACTAGCCCTCAACGTAACGCTAACCCTAGGTCCAATCCTAACCCTAATCGACTCTCTAACCGTAGCCCTCAACATAACCCTAACCCTAGCTCCATCCTAACCCTAATAGTCTCTAACCCTAGCCCTCAACACAACCCAAACCCTAGGTCCAATACTAACCCGAACCGTCTCTCTAAACCTAGCCCTCAACATAACCCTAACCCTAGCTCCAATCCTAACCCTAATCGTCTACCTAATCCTAGCTCTCCACATAACCCTAACCCTAGGTCCAATCCTAACCCTATTTGTCTACCTATCCTAGGCCTAAACATAACCCTAACCCTAGGTCCACTCCTAACCCTAATCGTCTACCTAACCGTAGCCCTCAACATAACCCTAACACTAGCTCCAATCCTAACCCTAATCGTCTACCTAACCCTAGCCCTCAAATTAACCCTAACCCTAGCTCCAATCCTAACCCTAATCGTCTCTCTAATTCTAGCCCTCAACATAACCCTAACCCTAGCTCCAATCCTAACCCTAACCGTCTACCTAACCCTAGCCCTCAACATAACCCTAACCCTAGGTCCAATCCTAAACCGAACCGTCTCTCTAACCCTAGCCCTCAACCTACCCTACCCCTAGGTTCAATCCTATCCCGAACCGTCTCTCTAACCCTAGCCCTCAACATAACCCTAACCCTAGGTCCAATCCTAAACCGAACCGTCTCTCAAACCCTAGCCCTCAACATAACCCTATCCCTAGGTCCAATCCTAACCCGAACAGTCTCTCTAACCCTAGCCCTCAACATAACCCTAACCCTAGGTCCAATCCTAAGCCTAATCGTCTACCTAACCCTAGCCCTCAACATAACCCTAACCCTAGCACCAGTCCTAACCTTAATCATCTCTCTAACCCTATCCCTCCATATAACCCTAACGGTAGGTCTGATCCTATCCCTAATCGTCTATCTAACCCTTGTCCTCACCATTACCCTAACCCTAGGACCATTGCTAACCCTAATCGTCTATCTAACCCTAGTCCTCAAGATAACACTAACCCTAGCACCAATCCTAACCCTAATCGTCCACCTAACCCTAGCCCTCAACATAACGCTAAACCTAGCTCCAATCCTAACCCTAATAGTCTCTCTAACCCTAGCCCTCAATACAACCCAAACCTAGGTCCAATCCTAACCCTAATCGTCTACCTAACCCTAGCCCTAAACATAACCCTAACCTTAGGTCCAATCCTAAACCTAAACGTCTATCTAACCCTAGCCCTCAACATAACCTTAACCCTAGCTCCAATCCTAACCCTAATCGTCTACCTAATCCTAGCTCTCAACATAACCCTAATCCTAGGTCCATTCCTAACCCTATTTGTCTACCTACCCTAGGCCTAAACATAACCCTAACCCTAGGTCCAATCCTAACCCTAATCGTCTACGTAACCCTACCCCTCAAAATAACCCTAACACTAGCTCCAATCCTAACCCTAACAGTCTCTTTAACCCTAGCCCTCAACACAACCGAAACCCTAGGTCACATACTAACCCGAACCGTCTCTCTAAACCTAGCCCTCAACATAACCCTAACCCTAGGTCCAATCCTAAACCAAACCGTCTCTCTAACCCTAGCCCTCAACCTACCTTCACCCTATGTCCAATCCTATCCCGAACTGTCTCTCTAACCCTACCCTCAACATAACCCTAACCCTAGGTCTAATCCTAACCCTAATCGTCTACCTAACCCTAGCCCTCAACATAACCCTAACCCTAGCTCCAATCCTAACCCTAATCATCTGTCTAACCCTATCCCTCAATATAACCCTATACCTAGGTCTGATCATAACCCTAATCGTCTATCTAACCTTAGCCCTCACCATTACCCTAATCCTAGGACCAATCCTAACCCGAATTGTCTATCTAACCCTAGCCCTCAACATAACCCTAACCCTAGCACCAATCCTAAACCTAATCGTCCCTCTAACCCAGCCCTGAACATAATCCTAACCCTAGGTCCAATCCTAACCCTAATCGTCTAACTAACCTGAGCCCTCAACATAACCAGAACACTAGCTCCAGTCCTAACCCTAATCGTATCTCTAATCCTAGACCTCAACATAATACTAACCCTAGGTCCGATCGTAACACCAATCGTCTATCTAACCCTAGCCCTAAACATAACCCTAACCCTAGATCCAATAATAACCCTAATCATTTTTCGAACCCTAGCCCTCAACATAACCCTAACCCTAGGTCCAATCCTAACCCTAATCGTCTATCTAACCCTAGCCCTCAACATAACACTAATCCTAGGTCCATTCCTAACCCGAACCGTCTCTCTAAAACTAGCCCTCAACATAACCCTCACCTAGGTCCAATCCTAACGCGACCCGTCTCTCTA
Source organism: Miniopterus schreibersii (assembly GCF_964146895.1). Classification (NCBI taxonomy): domain Eukaryota; kingdom Metazoa; phylum Chordata; class Mammalia; order Chiroptera; family Miniopteridae; genus Miniopterus; species Miniopterus schreibersii. The sequence goes on along the minus strand of NW_027669817.1, from coordinate 366,682 downwards.
ACACTAGCCCTCATCATAACCGTAACCCTAGGTCCAATCATAACCCTAATCTTCTACATTACCCTACCTTCAAATTAACTCTAACCCTAGCTCCAATCCTAAACCTAATCGTCTCTGTAACCCTAGCCCTCAACATAACCATAACCCTAGGTACAATCCTAACACTAATCGTCTATCTAACCCTAGCCCTAAACATAACCCTAACCTTAGGTCCAATAATAACCCTAATCGTCTCTCTAACGCTAGCCCTCAACATAACCCTAACCCTAGGTCCAAGCCTAATCCGAATCGTCTACCTAACCCAGGCCTCAATATAACCCTAACCCTAGCTCCAATCCTAACCATAATCCTCTACCAAACCCTACCCCTCAACATAACCCTAACCCTAAGTACAATCCTAACACTAATCATCTGTCTAACCCTAGCCCTAAACATAACCATAACCGTAGGTCCAAAAAGAACCCTAATCCTTTCTCGAACCCTAGCCCTCCACATAAAACTAACCCTAGGTCCTATCCTATCCCTAATTGTCTACCTAACACTAGCCCTCAACATAACCCTAACCCTAGGTCCAATCCTAACCCTAATCGACTCTCTAACCGTAGCCCTCAACATAACCCTAACCTTGGCTCCATCCTAACCCTAATAGTCTCTCTAACCCTAGCCCTCAACACAACCCAAACCCTAGGTCCAATACTAACCCGAACCGTCTCTCTAAACCTAGCCCTCAACATAACCCTAACCCTAGCTCCAATCCTAACCCTAATCGTCTACCTAATCCTAGCTCTCCACATAACCCTAACCCTAGGTCCAGTCAAACCCTAATCGTCTACATAACCGTAGCCCTCAACATAACCCTAACACTAGCTCCAATCCTAACCCTAATCGTCTACCTAACCCTAGCCCTCAAATTAACCCTAACCCTAGCTCCAATCCTAACCCTAATCGTCTCTCTAATTCTAGCCCTCAACATAACCCTAACCCTAGCTCCAATCCTAACCCTAATCGTCTACCTAACCCTAGCCCTCAACATAACCCTAACCCTAGGTCCAATCCTATCCCGAACCGTCTCTCTAACCCTACCCTCAACATAACCCTAACCCTAGGTCTAATCCTAACCCTAATCGTCTACCTAACCCTAGCCCTCAACATAACCCTAACCCTAGCTCCAATCCTAACCCTAATCATCTGTCTAACCCTATCCCTCAATATAACCCTATACCTAGGTCTGATCATAACCCTAATCGTCTATCTAACCTTAGCCCTCACCATTACCCTAATCCTAGGACCAATCCTAACCCGAATTGTCTATCTAACCCTAGCCCTCAACATAACCCTAACCCTAGCACCAATCCTAAACCTAATCGTCCCTCTAACCCAGCCCTGAACATAATCCTAACCCTAGGTCCAATCCTAACCCTAATCGTCTAACTAACCCGAGCCCTCAACATAACCAGAACACTAGCTCCAGTCCTAACCCTAATCGTATCTCTAATCCTAGACCTCAACATAATACTAACCCTAGGTCCGATCGTAACACCAATCGTCTATCTAACCCTAGCCCTAAACATAACCCTAACCCTAGATCCAATAATAACCCTAATCATTTTTCGAACCCTAGCCCTCAACATAACCCTAACCCTAGGTCCAATCCTAACCCTAATCGTCTATCTAACCCTAGCCCTCAACATAACACTAATCCTAGGTCCATTCCTAACCCGAACCGTCTCTCTAAAACTAGCCCTCAACATAACCCTCACCTAGGTCCAATCCTAACGCAACCCGTCTCTCTAACATTAGCCCTCATCATAACCGTAACCCTAGGTCCAATCATAACCCTAATCTTCTACATTACCCTACCTTCAAATTAACTCTAACCCTAGCTCCAATCCTAAACCTAATCGTCTCTGTAACCCTAGCCCTCAACATAACCATAACCCTAGGTACAATCCTAACACTAATCGTCTATCTAACCCTAGCCCTAAACATAACCCTAACCTTAGGTCCAATAATAACCCTAATCGTCTCTCTAACGCTAGCCCTCAACATAACCCTAACCCTAGGTCCAAGCCTAATCCGAATCGTCTACCTAACCCAGGCCTCAACATAACCCTAACCCTACCTCCAATCCTAACCATAATCGTCTACCAAACCCTACCCCTCAACATAACCCTAACCCTAAGTCCAATCCTAACACTAATCATCTATCTAACCCTAGCCCTAAACATAACCATAACCGTAGGTCCAACAAGAACCCTAATCCTTTCTCGAACCCTAGCCCTCAACATAAAACTAACCCTAGGTCCTATCCTATTCCTAATTGTCTACCTAACACTAGCCCTCAACATAACCCTAACCCTAGGTCCAATCCTAACCCTAATCGACTCTCTAACCGTTGCCCTCAACATAACCCTAACCCTAGCTCCATCCTAACCCTAATAGTCTCTCTAACCCTAGCCCTCAACACAACCCAAACCCTAGGTCCAATACTAACCCGAACCGTTTCTCTAAACCTAGCCCTCAACATAACCCTAACCCTAGCTCCAATCCTAACCCTAATCGTCTACCTAATCCTAGCTCTCCACATAACCCTAACCCTAGGTCCAATCCTAACCCTATTTGTCTACCTACCCTAGGCCTAAACATAACCCTAACCCTAGGTCCAGTCCTAACCCTAATCGTCTACATAACCGTAGCCCTCAACATAACCCTAACACTAGCTCCAATCCTAACCCTAATCGTCTACCTAACCCTAGCCCTCAAATTAACCCTAACCCTAGCTCCAATCCTAACCCTAATCGTCTCTCTAATTCTAGCCCTCAACATAACCCTAACCCTAGCTCCAATCCTAACCCTAATCGTCTCTCTAATTCTAGCCCTCAACATAACCCTAACCCTAGGTCCAATCCTAAACCGAAACGTCTCTCTAACCCTAGCCCTCAACCTACCCTAACCCTAGGTTCAATCCTATCCCAAACCGTCTCTCTAACCCTAGCCCTCAACATAACCCTAACCCTAGGTCCAATCCTAACCCGAACCGTCTCTCAAACCCTAGCCCTCAACATAACCCTAACCCTAGGTCCAATCCTAACCCGAACAGTCTCTCTAACCCTAGCCCTCAACATAACCCTAACCCTAGGTCCAATCCTAAGCCTAATCGTCTACCTCACCCTAGCCCTCAACATAACGCTAACCCTAGCACCAAACCTAACCTTAATCATCTCTCTAACCCTATCCCTCCATGTAACCCTAACGGTAGGTCTGATCCTAACCCTAATCGTCTATCTAACCTTTGTCCTCACCATTACCCTAACCCTAGGACCAATCCTAACCCTAATCGTGTATCTAACCCTAGTCCTCAAGATAACACTAACCCTAGCACCAATCCTAACCCTAAACGTCCACCTAACCCTAGCCCTCAACATAACGCTAAACCTAGCTCCAATCCTAACCCTAATAGTCTCTCTAACCCTAGCCCTCAATACAACCCAAACCTAGGTCCAATCCTAACCCTAATCGTCTACCTAACCCTAGCCCTAATCATAACCCTAACCTTAGGTCCAATCCTAAACCTAAACGTCTATCTAACCCTAGCCCTCAACATAACCTTAACTCTAGCTCCAATCCTAACCCTAATCGTCTACCTAATCCTAGCTCTCAACATAACCCTAACCCTAGGTCCATTCCTAACCCTATTTGTCTACCTACCGTAGCCCTATACATAACCCTAACCCTAGGTCCAATCCTAACCCTAATCGTCTACGTAACCCTACCCCTCAAAATAACCCTAACACTAGCTCCAATCCTAACGCTAACAGTCTCTTTAACCCTAGCCATCAACACAACCGAAACCCTAGGTCCCATCCTAACCCGAACCGTCTCTCTAAACCTAGCCCTCAACATAACGCTAACCCTAGGTCCAATCCTAACCTGAACATTCTCTCTAACCGTAGCCCTCACCATAACCAGAACCCTAGGTCCAATCCTAACCCTAATCGTCTCTCTAACCCAGCCCTGAACATAACCCTAACCCTAGGAACAATCCTAACCCTAATCGTCTACCTAACCCTAGCCCTCAACATAACAAAAACACTAGCTCCAATCCTAACCCGAATCGTATCTCTTACCCTAGACCTCAACATAATCCTAACCCTAGGTCCGATCCTAACACCAATCGTCTATCTAACCCTAGCCCACACCATAACCCTCACCTAGGTCCAATACTAACGCGAACCGTCTCTCTAACACTAGCCCTCAACATAACCGTAACCCTATTTCCAATCCTAACCCTAATCGTCTACCTAACCCTAGCCCTCATCATAACCCTAACCCTAGGTCCAATCCTAACCCTAATCGACTCTCTAACCGTAGCCCTCAACATTACCCTAACCCTAGGTCCAATCCTAACCCTAATCGTCTACCTAACCCTAGCCCTCAACATAACCCTAACCCTAGCTGCAATCCTAACCCGAACCTTCTATCTAACCCTAGCCCTCAACATAACCATAACCCTAGGTCCAATCCTAACCTTAGTCTTCTACCTAACTCTAGCCCTCAACATGACCATAACCCTAGGTCCAATCCTAACCTTAATCGTCTACCTAACCCTATCTCTCAACATAACACTAACCCTATCTCCAATCCTAACCCTAATCGTCTACCTAAACCTAGCCCTCAACATTACCCTAACCCTAGGTCCAATCCTAACCCTAATCCTCTATCTAACCTTAGCCATAAACATAACCCTAACCCTAGGTCCAATCCTAATCCGAACCGTCTCTCTAACCCTAGATCTCAACATAACCCTAACCCTAGCTCCAATCATAACCCTAATCGTCTACATAACCCTAGCCCTCAAATTAACCCTAACCCTAGCTCCAATTCTAACCCTAATCATCTCTAACCCTAGCCCTCAACATAACCCTAACCCTAGCTCCAATCCTAACCCTAATCGTCTACCTAACCCTAGCCCTCAACATAACCCTATTCCTAGCTCCAATCCTAACCCTAACAGTCTCTCTAACCCTAGCCCTCAACACAACCCTAACCCTAGGGCCAATCCTTACCCGAACCGTCTCTCAAAACTTAACCCTCAACATAACCCTAACCCTAGGTCCAATCTTAAACCGAACCGTCTCTCTAACCCTCGCCCTCAACCTACCCTAACCCTAGGTTAAATCCTATCTCGAACCGTTTCTCTAACCCTAGTCCTCAACATAACCCTAACCCTAGGTCCAATCCTAACCCGAACCGTCTCTCTAACCCTAGCCCTCAACATAACCCTAACCCTAGGTCCTATCCTAAACCGAACAGTCTCTGTAACCCTAGCCCTCAACATAACCCTAACCCTAGGTCCAATCCTAAGCCTAATCGTCTACCTAACCCTAGCCCTCAACATAACCCTAACCTTAGCTCCAATCCTAACCTTAATCATCTCTCTAACCCTATCCCTCAATATATCCCTAACCCTAGGTCTGATCATAACCCTGATCGTCTATCTAACCCTTGCCCTCACCATTACCCTAACCCTAGGACCAATCCTAACCCTAATCGTCTACCTAACCCTAGCCCTCAACATAACCCTAACCCTAGCTCCAATCCTAACCCTAATAGTCTACCTTACCCTAGCCCTCAACATAAGCCTAACCCTAGCTCCAATCCAAACCCTAATAGTCTCTCTAACCCTAGCCCTCAACACAACCCTAACCCTAGGTCCAATCCTTACCCGAACCATCTCTCTAACCCTAGCCTTCAACATAACCATAAACCTAGCTCCAATCCTAACCCTAATCGTCTACCTAACCCTAGCCCTCAACCTAACCCTAACCCTACCTCCAATCCTAACCCTAATCACCTTCTAACCCTAACCCTCAATATAACCCTATCCCTAGGTCTGTACCTAAACCTAACCGTCTATCTAACCCTATCCCTCACCATTATCTAACCCTAGGACCAACCCTAAATCTAATCGTCTATCTAACCGTAGCCCTCAACATAACACTAACCCTAACTCCAATCCTAACCTTAACGTCCACATAACCCTAGCCCTCAACATAATGATATCCCTAGCTCCAATCCTAACCCTGATAGTCTCTCTAACGCTAGCTCTCAACACAACACTAACCCTAGGTCCAATATTAACCCTAATCGTCTACCTAACCCTAGACCTAAACATAACCCTAACCCTAGGTCCAATCCTAACCCTAATCGTCTCTCTAATCCTAGCCCTCAAATAACCCTAACCCTAGGTACAATCCTAACACTAATCGTCTATCTAACCCTAGCCCTAAACATAACCCTAACCCTAGGTCCAATCCTAACCCTAATCGTCTACCTAAACCTAGCCCTCAACATAACCCTAAACCTAGCTCCAATCTTAAGCCTAATCGTCTACCTAAACCTAGTCCTCAACATAACCCTAACCCTAGCTCCAATCCTAACCCTAATCGTTTCTCTAATCCTAGCCCTCAACATAACCCTAACCCTAGGTACAATCCTAACACTAATCGTCTATCTAACCCTCCCCTCAGCATATCCCTAACCCTAGGTCCAGTAATAACCCTAATCGTCTGTCTAACCCTAGCCCTCAACATAACCCTAACCCTAGCACCAATCCTAAACCTAATCGTCCACCTAACGCTAGCCCTCAACATTACGCTAACCATAGCTCCAATGCTAACCCTAATAGTCTCTCTAACCCTAGCCCTCAACACAACTCTAACCCTATGTCCAATCCTAACCCTAATCGTCTAACTAACTCTACCGCTCAATATAACCCTAACCCTAGTTGCAATCCTAACCCTAATCGTCTACCTAATCCTAGCTCTCCACATAACCCTAACCTTAGGTCCAATCCTAACCCTATTTGTCTACCTACCCTAGGCCTAAACATAACCCTAACCCTAGGTCTAATCCTAACCCTAATCGTCTACATAACCCTAGCCCTCAACATAACCCTAACACTAGCTCCAATCCTAACCCTAATCGTCTACCTAACCCTAGGCCTCAAATTAACCCTATTCCTAGCTCCAATCCTAACCCTAATCGTCTCTCTAATTCTAGCCCTCAACATAACCCTAACCCTAGGGACAATCCTAACACTAAGCGTCTATTTAACCCTAGCCCTAAACATAACCCTAACCCTAGGTCCACTCCTAACCTGAACCGTCTCTCTAACCCTAGCCCTCAATATAACCCTAACCCTAGGTACAATCCTAACACTAATCGTCTATCTAACCCTAGTCCTAAACATAACCCTAACCCGAGGTCCAATAATAACCCTAATCGTCTCTCTAACCCTAGCCCTCAACATAACACTAACCCTAGGTCCAATCCTAAACCTAATCGTCTACCTAACCCTAGCCCTCAACATAAGCCTAACCCTAGCTCCAATTCTAACCCTAATAGTCTCTCTAACCCTAGCCCTCAGCACAACCCTAACCCTAGGTCCAATCATAACCCGACCTGTCTCTCTAATCCTAGCCCTCAACATAACCGTAACCCTAGGTCCAATCCTAACCCTAATCGTCTACCTAACCCTAGCCCTCAACCTAACCGTAACCCTAGCTCCAATACTAACCCTAATCGTCTACCTAACCCTAGCCCTCAACATGAGCCTAACCCTAGCTCCCATCCTAACCCTAATAGTCTCTCTAACCCTAGACCTCAACACAACCCTAACCCTAGGTCCAATCCTAACCCGAAATGTCTCTCTAACCCTAGCCCTCAACATAACCCTAAACCTAGGTCCAATCCTAAACCTAATCGTCTACCTAACCCTAGCCTTCAACCTAACACTAACCCTAGCTCCAATCCTATCCCTAATCATCTCTCTAACCCTAAACCTCAATATAACCCTAACCCTAGGTCTGATCCTAACCCTAATCGTCTATCTAACCCTATCCCTCACCATTACCCTAACCCTAGGACCAATCCTAACCCTAATCGTCTATCTAACCCTAGCCATCAATATAACACTAACCCTAGCTCCAATCCTAACCCTAACATCCACCTAACCCTAGCCCTCAACATAATGCTAACCCTAGCTCCAATCCTAACCCTAATAGTCTCTCTAACCCTAGCCTTCACCAGAACACTAACCCTAGTTCCAATCCTAACCCTAATCGTCTACCTAACCCTAGCCCTAAACATAACCCTAACCTTAGGTCCAATCCTAACCCTAATCGTCTATGTAACCCTAGCCCTCAAAATAACCCTAACCCTAGCTCCTTTCCTAACCCTAATCGTCTACCTATCCCTAGCCCTCAACATAACCCTAACCCTAGGTAAAATCCTAACCCTATTTGTCTATCTACCCTAGCCCTAAACATAACCCTAACCCTAGGTCCAATCGTAATCCTAATCGACTCTCTAACGTAGCCCTCAACATAACCCTAACCCTAGGTTGAATCCAAACACGAATTGTCGCTCTAAAACTAGCCCTTAACATAACCCTACCCCTAGGTCCAATCCTAACCCTAATCGACTCTCTAACCGTAGCCCTCAACATCACCCTAACCCTAGGTCTGATTATATCCCTAATCGCCTATCTAACCCTAGCCCTCAACATGACCCTAACCCTAGCACCAATCCTAACCCTAATCGTCCACCTAACCTTAACCCTCAACATAACGCTAACCCTAGCTCCAATCCTAAACCTAATAGTCTCTCTAACCCTAGCCCTAAACACAACCCAAACCCTAGGTCCAATCCTAACCCTAATCCTCTACCTAACCCTAGCCCTAAACATAACCCTAACCTTAGGTCCAATCCTAAACCTAATCGTCTATCTAACCCTAGCCCTCAACATAACCCTAACCCTAGCTCCAATCCTAACCCTAATCGTCTACCTAATCCTAGCTCTCCACATAACCCTAACCTTAGGTCCAATCCTAACCTTATTTGTCTACCTACCCTAGGCCTAAACATAACCCTAACCCTAGGTCTAATCCTAACCCTAATCGTCTACATAACCCTAGCCCCCAACATAACCCTACCACTAGCTCCAATCCTAACGCTAATCGTCTCCCTAACCCTAGCCCTCAAATTAACCCTAACCCTAGCTCCAATCCTAACCCTAATCGTCTCTCTAATTCTAGCCCTCAACATAACCCTAACCCTAGGTACAATCCTAACACTAAATGTCTATCTAACCCTAGCCCTAAACATAACCCTAACCCTAGGTCCACTCCTAACCTGAACCGTCTTTCTAACCCTAGCCCTCAACATAACCCTAACCCTAGGTACAATCCTAACACTAATCGTCTATCTAACCCTACCCCTAAACATAACCCTAACCCGTGGTCCAATAATAACCCTAATCGTCTCTCTAACCCTAGCCCTCAACATAACACTAAGCCTAGGTCCAATCCTAAACCTAATCGTCTACCTAAACCTAGCCATCAACATAAGCCTAACCCTAGCTCCAATTCTAACCCTAATAGTCTCTCTAACCCTAGCCCTCAGCACAACCCTAACCCTAGGTCCAATCCTAACCCGAACTGTCTCTCTAAGCCTAGCCCTAAACATAACCCTAACCCTAGCTCCAATACAAACCCTAATCGTCTACCTAACCCTAGCCCTCAACATAAGCCTAACCCTAGCTCCAATCCTAACCCTAATAGTCTCTCTAACCCTAGCCCTCAACACAACCTTAACCCTAGGTCCAATCCTAACCCGAAATGTCTCTCTAACCCAAGCCCTCAACATAACCCTAAACCTAGGTCCAATACTAAACCTAATCGTCTACCTAACCCTAGCCCTCAACCTAACACTAACCCTAGCTCCAATCCTATCCCTAATCATCTCTCTAACCCTAACCCTCAATATAACCCTAACCCTAGGTCTGATCCTAACCCTAATAGTCTCTCTAACCCTAGCCCTCAACATAACCCTAACCCTAGCTCCAATCCTAACCCTAATGCTCTACCTAATCCTAGCTCTCAACATAACCCTAACCCTAGGTCCAATCCTAACCCTATTTGTCTACCAAACCTAGCCCTAAACATAACCCTAACCCTAGGTCCAATCCTAACCCTAATCGTCTACTTAAACCTAGCCCACAACATAACCCTAACCATAGCTCCAATCCTACCACTAATCGTCTCTCTAACCCTAGCCCTCAACATAACCCCAACCCTAGCTCCAATCCTAACCTTAATCGTCTATCTAACCATAGCCCTCACCATAACCCTAACCCTAGGACCAATCCTAACCCTAATCGTCTATCTAACCCTAGCCCTCAACATAACCCTAACCCTAGCTCAAATCCTAACCCTAATCGTCTCTCTAACCCTAGCCCTCAACACAACCCTAACCCTAGGTCCAATCCTATCCCGAACCGTCTCTCTAACCCTAGCCCTCAACATAACCCTAAACCTAGGTCCAATCCTAACCCTAATCGTCTACCTAACCCTAGCCCTCAACCTAACCCTAACCCTACCTCCAATCCTAACCCTAATCATCTTTCTAACCCTAACCCTCAATATAACCCTATCCCTAGGTCTGATCCTAACCCTAATCGTCTATCTAACCCTATCCCTCACCATTACCCTAACCCTAGGACCAATCCTAACCCTAATCGTCTATCTAACCGTAGCCCTCAACATAACACTAACCCTAATTCCAATCCTAACCCTAACGTCCACATAACCCTAGCCCTCAACATAATGATATCCCAAGCTCCAATCCTAACCCTGATAGTCTCTCTAACCCTAGCCCTGAACACAACACTAACCCTAGATCCAATATTAACCCTAATCGTCTACCTAAACCTAGCCCTAAACATAACGCTAACCTTAGGTCCAATCCTAACCCTAATCGTCTATCTAACCCTAGCCGTCAAAATAACCCTAACCCTAGCTCCAATCCTAACCCTAATCGTCTACCTATCCGTAGCCCTCAACATAACCCTAACACTAGGTAAAATCCTAACCCTATTTGTCTATCTACCCTAGCCCTAAACATAACCCTAACCCTAGGTCCAATCCTAACCCTAACGTCTACCTAACCCTAACCCTCAACACAAACCTAACACTAGGTCCAATCCTAACCCTAATCGTCTACCAAACCCTACCCCTCAACATAACCCTAACCCTAAGTCCAATCCTAACACTAATCATATATCTAACCCTAGCCATAAACATAACCATAACCGTAGGTCCAACAAGAACCCTAATCATTTCTCGAACCCTAGCCCTCAACATAACCCTAACCATAGGTCCTATCCTATCCCTAATTGTCTACCTAACACTAGCCCTCATCATAACCCTAACCCTAGGTCCAATCCTAACCCTAATCGACTCTCTAACCGTAGCCCTCAACATAACCCTAACCCTAGCTCCATCCTAACCCTAATAGTCTCTCTAACCCTAGCCCTCAACACAACCCAAACCCTAGGTCCAATCCTAACCCGAACCGACTCTCTAAACCTAGCCCTCAACATAACCCTAACCCTAACTCCAATCCTAACCCTAATCGTCTACCTAATCCTAGCTCTCCACATAACCCTAACCCTAGGTCCAATCCTAACCCTATTTGTCTACCTACCCTAGGCCTAAACATAACCCTAACCCTAGGTCCAGTCCTAACCCTAATCGTCTACATAACCGTAGCCCTCAACATAAACCTAACACTAGCTCCAATCCTATCCCTAATCGTCTACCTAACCCTAGCCCTCAAATTAACCCTAACCCTAGCTCCAATCCTAACCCTTATCGTCTCTCTAATTCTAGCCCTCAACATAACCCTAACCCTAGCTCCAATCCTAACCCTAATCGTCTACCTAACCCTAGCCCTCAACATAACCCTAACCCTAGGTCCAATCCTAAACCGAACCGTCTCTCTAACCCTAGCCCTAAACCTACCCTAACCCTAGGTTCAATCATATCCCGAACCGTCTCTCTAACCCTAGCCCTCAACATAACCCTAACCCTAGGTCCAATCCTAACCCTAATCGTCTAACTAACCCTAGCCCTAAACATAACCCTAACCCTAGCTCCAATCCTAACCCTAATCGTCTACCTAAACCTAGCCCTCAACATAACCCTAAACCTAGCTCCAATCCTAACCCTAATCGTCTCTGTAACCCTAGCCCTCAACATTACCCTAACCCTAGGACCAATCCTAACCCTAATCCTCTATCTAACCTTTGCCCTAAACATAACCCTAACCCTAGGTCCAATCCTAACACTAATCATATATCTAACCCTAGCCATAAACATAACCATAACCGTAGGTCCAACAAGAACCCTAATCATTTCTCGAACCCTAGCCCTCAACATAACCCTAACCATAGGTCCTATCCTATCCCTAATTGTCTACCTAACACTAGCCCTCATCATAACCCTAACCCTAGGTCCAATCCTAACCCTAATCGACTCTCTAACCGTAGCCCTCAACATAACCCTAACCCTAGCTCCATCCTAACCCTAATAGTCTCTCTAACCCTAGCCCTCAACACAACCCAAACCCTAGGTCCAATCCTAACCCATACCGACTCTCTAAACCTAGCCCTCAACATAACCCTAACCCTAACTCCAATCCTAACCCTAATCGTCTACCTAATCCTAGCTCTCCACATAACCCTAACCCTAGGTCCAATCCTAACCCTATTTGTCTACCTACCCTAGGCCTAAACATAACCCTAACCCTAGGTCCAGTCCTAACCCTAATCGTCTACATAACCGTAGCCCTCAACATAAACCTAACACTAGCTCCAATCCTATCCCTAATCGTCTACCTAACCCTAGCCCTCAAATTAACCCTAACCCTAGCTCCAATCCTAACCCTTATCGTCTCTCTAATTCTAGCCCTCAACATAACCCTAACCCTAGCTCCAATCCTAACCCTAATCGTCTACCTAACCCTAGCCCTCAACATAACCCTAACCCTAGGTCCAATCCTAAACCGAACCGTCTCTCTAACCCTAGCCCTCAACCTACCCTAACCCTAGGTTCAATCATATCCCGAACCGTCTCTCTAACCCTAGCCCTCAACATAACCCTAACCCTAGGTCCAATCCTAACCCTAATCGTCTAACTAACCCTAGCCCTAAACATAACCCTAACCCTAGCTCCAATCCTAACCCTAATCGTCTACCTAAACCTAGCCCTCAACATAACCCTAAACCTAGCTCCAATCCTAACCCTAATCGTCTCTGTAACCCTAGCCCTCAACATTACCCTAACCCTAGGACCAATCCTAACCCTAATCCTCTATCTAACCTTTGCCCTAAACATAACCCTAACCCTAGGTCCAATCCTAACCCGAACCGTCTCTCTAACCCTAGCCCTCAACATAACCCTAACCCTAGGTCCAATCATAACCCTAATCGTCTACATAACCTAGCCCTCAACATAACCCTAACACTAGCTCCAATCCTAACCCTAATCGTCTACCTAACCCTAGCCCTCAAATTTACACTAACCCTAGCTCCAATCCTAACCCTAATCATCTCTAATCCTAGCCCTGAACATAACCCTAACCCTAGCTCCAATCCTAACCCTAATCGTCTACCTAACCCTAGCCCTCAACATAACCCTAACCCTAGGGCCAATCCTTACCCGAACCGTCCACCTAAACCTAGCCCTCAACATTACGCTAACCCTAGCTCCAATGCTAACACTAATAGTCTCTCTAACCCTAGCCCTCAACACAACCCTAACCCTAGGTGGAATCCTAACCCGAACCGTCTCTCTAACCCTAAGCCTCAACATAACCCTAACCCTACGTTGAATCCTAACCCGAACTGTCTCTCTATCCCTAGCCCTCAACATAACCCTAACCCTAGGTCCAATCCTAACCCTATTTGTCTACCTACCCTAGGCCTAAACATAACCCTAACCCTAGGTCCAATCCTAACACTAATCGACTACATAACCCTAGCCCTCAACATAACCCTAACACTAGCTCCAATCCTAACCCTAATCATCTATCCAACCCTAGCCCTCAAATTAACCCTAACCCTAGCTCGAATCCTAACCCTAATCGTCTCTCTAATCCTAGCCCTCAACATAACCCTAACCCTAGGTACAATCCTAACACTAATCGTATAACTAACCCTAGCCCTAAACATAACCCTAAACCTAGGTCCACTCCTAACCTGAACAGTCTATCTAACCCTAGCCCTCAACATAACCCTAACACTAGGTCCAATCCTAACCCTAATCGTCTCTCTAATCCTAGCCCTCAACATAACCCTAACCCTACGTACAATCCTAACACTAATCATCCATCTAACCCTAGCCCTCAACAGAACAGTAACCCTAGGTCCAATAATAACACTAATCGTCTCTCTAACCCTAGCCCTCAACATAACCCTAACCCTAGGTCCAATCCTAAACCTAATCGTCTCTCTAACCCTAGCCCTTAAGGTAACACTAAACCTAGGTCCAATCTTAACCTTAATCATCTATCTAACCCTAGCCATCAACATAACCCTACCCTAGGTCCAATCCTAACCCTAATCGTCTATTTAACCCTAGCCCTCAACATAACCCAACCCTAGCTCCAATCCTAACCCTAATCATCTCTCTAACACTAGCCCTCTACTCAACACTAACCCTAGGTCCAATCCTAACCCGAACTGTCTCTCTAACCCTAGCCCTCAACATAACCCTCACCTAGGTCCAATCCTAATGCGAACCGTCTCTCTAACACTAGCCCTCATCATAACCGTAACCCTAGGTCCAATCATAACCCTAATCTTCTACATTACCCTACCTTCAAATTAACTCTAACCCTAGCTCCAATCCTAAACCTAATCGTCTCTGTAACCCTAGCCCTCAAAATAACCATAACCCTAGGTACAATCCTAACACTAATCGTCTCTCTAACCCTAGCCCTCAACATAACCCTAACCCTAGGTCCAAGCCTAACCATAATCGTCTACCAAACCCTACCCCTCAACATAACCCTAACCCTAAGTCCAATCCTAACACTAATCATCTATCTAACCCTAGCCCTAAACATAACGATAACCGTAGGTCCAACAAGAACCCTAATCGTTTCTCGAACCCTAGCCCTCCACATAACCCTAACCCTAGGTCCTATCCTATCCCTAATTGTCTACCTAACACTAGCCCTCAACATAACCCTAACCCTAGGTCCAATTCTAACCCTAATCGACTCTCTAACCGTAGCCCTCAACATAACCCTAACCCTAGCTCCATCCTAACCCTAATCGTCTCTCTAACCCTAGCCGTCAACATAACACTGACCCTAGGTCCAATCCTAACCCTAATCATCTATCTAACCCTAGCCCTAACCATAACCCTTACCCTAGCACCAATCCTAATCCTAATCGTCTATCTCACCCTAGCCCTCAAAATAACCCTAACCCTAGCACCATTCCTAACCCTAATAGTCTCTCTACCCTAGCCCTCAACACAACCCTAACCCTAGGTCCAATCCTAACCCTAATCGTCTACCTAACCCGAGCCCTAAACATAACCCTATCCTTAGGTCCAATCCTAACCCTAATCGTCAATCTAACCCTAGCCCTCAACATAACCATAAGCCTATCTCTAATCCAAACCCTAATCGTCTACCTAACCCTAGCCCTCAACATAACCCTAACCCTAGCTTAAATCCTAATCGTAATCGTCTCTCTAACCTTAGCCCTCAACATAACACTAACGCTAGGTCCAATCCTATCCCGAACCGTCTCTCTAACCCTAGCCCTCAACCTAACCATAACCCTAGGTCCAATTCTAACCCTAATACTCTATCAAACCCTAGCCTTAAACATAACCCTAACCCTAAGTCAAATCGTAACCCGAACCGCCTCTCTAACCCTAGCCCTCAACATATTCCTAACCCTAGGTCAAATCCTAACCCGAACCGTCTCTCTAACTATAGCCGTCAACATAACCCTAACCCTAGGTCCAATTCTAACACGAACTGTCTCTCTAAACCTAGCCCACAACATAACCCTAACCCTAGGTCCAATCCTAACACTAATCGTGTATCTAACCCTACCCTAAACATAACCTTAACCCTAGGTCCAATTCTAACCATAATCGTCTATCTAAGCCTAGCCCTCAACATAACACTAACACTTGCTCCAATCCTATCCCTAATCCTCAACCGAAACCTAGCCCTCAAAATAATCCTAACCGTAGCTCCAATCCTAACCCTAATCGTCTCTCTAACCCTAACCCTCAACATCACCTTAACCCTAGGTCCAATCCTAACCCTATTCGTCTCTCTAAACCTAGCCCTAAACATAACCCCAACCCTCGGTCCAATCCTAACCCGAACCCTCTCTCTAACCCTAGCCCGCAACATGACCCTAACGCTAGGTCCAATCCTAACCCTAGTCGTGTCTCTAAACCTAGCCCTCAACATAACCATAACACTGGGTCCAATCCTAACCAAAACCTTCTCTCTAACCCTAGCCCTCAATATAACCCTAATCCTACTTCCAATCGTAACCCAAATCGTCTACCTAACCCTAGGCGTCAACATAACCCTAATCCTAGCTCCAGTCCTAACCCTAATCGTCTCTCTAACCCTAGCCGTCAACATAACACTGACCCTATGTCCAATCCTAACCCTAAACATCTATCTAACCCTAGCCCTCACCATAACCCTAACCCTAGGACCAATCCTAACCCTAATCGTCTATCTCACCCTAGCCCTCAACATAACCCTAACCCTAGGTCAAATCCTAACCCGAACCGTCTCTCTAACTCTATCCCTCAACATAACCCTAACCCTAGGTCCAATTGTAACACGAACCGTCTCTCTAACCCTAGCCCACAACATAGCCCTAACCCTAGGTCAAATCCTAACCCAAATCGTGTATCTAACGCTACCCTAAACATAACCTTAACCCTAGGTCCAATTCTAACCATAATCGTCTATCTAACCCTAGCCATCAACATAACACTAACACTTGCTCAAATCCTATCCCTAATCGTCAACAGAAACCTAGCCCTCAAAATAATCCTAACCCTAACTCCAATCCTAACCCTAATCGTCTCTCTAACCCTAGCCCTCAACATAACCCTAACCCTAGCTACAATCCTAACCCTAGTCGTCTACCTATCCTTGGCCCTCAACAAAACCCTAACCCTAGGTGCAATCCTAACCCTATTCGTCTCTCTAAACCTATCCCTCAACATAACCCTAACCCTCGGTAAAATCCAAACCCTAACCTTCTCTCTAACCCTAGCCCTAAACATAACCATCACCCTAGGTCCTTTCATAAACCCTAATAGTCTACCTAGCCCTAGCCCTCAACATAACCCTAACCCTAGCTCCAATCCTAACCCGAACTGTCTCTCTAACCCTAGCCCTCAACCTAACCCTAACCCTAGGTCCAATCCTAACCTGAACCGTCTCTCTAACCCTAGCCCTCAAAATAATCCTTTCCCTAGGTCCAGTCCTAACCCTAATCGTGTATCTAACCCTAGCCCTCAACATAACCCTAACCCTACCTCCAATCCTAACCCTAATAGTCTCTCTACCCTAGCCCTCAACACAACCCTAACCCTAGGTCCAATCCTAACCCTAATCGTCTACCTAATCCTAGCCCTAAACATAACCCTAACCCTAGGTCAAATCCTAACCCGAACCTTCCCTCTAACCCTAGCCCTCAACATATCCCTAACCCGAGGTCAAATCCTAACCCTAATCGTCTATCTAACCCTAGCCCTAAACATAACCCTAACCCTAGGTCCAATCCTAACCCTAATCGTCTATCTAACCCTAGCCCTAAACATAACCCTAACCCTAGATCAAATCCTAACCCGAACCTTCCCTCTAACCCTAGCCCTCAACATATCCCTAACCAGAGGTCAAATCCTAACCCGAACCGTCTCTCTAACCCTAGCCCTCAACATAACCCTAAACCAAGCTCCAATCCTAACCCTAATCGTGTATCTAACCCTAGCCCTAAACATAACCCTAACCCTATGTCCAATTCTAACCATAATCGTCTATCTAACCCTAGCCCTCAACATAAACCTAAACCTAGCTCCAATCCTATCCCCAATTGTCAACCGAACCCTAGCCCTCAAAATAACCCTAACCCTAGCTCCATTCCTAACCCTAATCGTCTCTCTAACCCTAACCCTCAACATAACCTCAAACCTAGGTCCAATCCTAACCCTAACCTTCTCTCTAACCCTAGCCCTAAAGATAACCATAACCCTAGGTCCATTCATAAACCCTAATTGTCTACCTAGCCCTTGCCCTCAACATAACCCTAACCCTAGCTCCAATCCTAACCCTAACCGTCTCTCTAACCCTAGCCCTCAACCTAACCCTAACCCTAGGTCCAATCCTAACCCTAATCGTCTCTCTAACCCTAGCCCTCAACATAACCCTAACCCTAGCTCCAATCCTAACCCTAACCGTCTCTCTAACCCTAGCCCTCAACCTAACCCTAACCCTAGCGCCAATCCTAACCCTAATCGTCTACCTAACCCTAGCCCTCAACAAAACCCTAACCCTATGGTCCAGTCCTAACCCTAATAGTGTATCTAACCCTAGCGCTAAACATAACCATAACCCTAGGTCCAATCCTAACCCTAATCGTCTATCTAACCCTAGCCCTGAACATAACTCTAACACTAGCTCCAATGCTATCCCTAATCGACAACCGAACCCTAATCGTCTCTCTAATCCTAGGCCTCAATATAACCTTAACCCTAGGACCAATCCTAACCCAACGTGTGTTTTCACTGCTGGAATAAGTTTTGGGATGCATTGTTTCAATCTCTTGCAAGCCTCATGTTGTTTTTAGAGAATATGGAAAAACAAAGAGTATGTTTCCCAAATCACTTGTAATCCAGAAAAAGGCACACTGCATCACTCTTGCTGAAACACGCTCTTTCTCATAATGTTTTGAGAACATTCAAGAAACCTGAAGAGAATTGCATTTTGCAGTGAAATTCAGACGGGTATGTTCAAAATGACATTTCTATTGGTTGCAGAGTGCAAAAGCACGATTGCCTTCAAGTTATCCATGACACCCTTACATTTCCAACTGACCTGCAGGAGGACTTTCACAAAAAGATGTGTTTGCGGGTCTGTGGTTAAAGGAGCTCTAAGTTGTGTATTCAGTGCTGGAGAGTGACACACTCTACGCAGGTTACACAGCATTTTGAGAGCAGCAAAATGCTTCAAACTGAAACTGCTACAATGTGTGTAGCATGCAGAAAGAAGGCTTGTCATGTCAAAGAAAGAAGAGGAAACCAAATTCCAGGTAGTGAAACGAGCACACCAGTATGGGAGATGTGCATGAGGACAGTTTGCAGCAGCAGCTCTTTGTGGACGCTTGGAAACAGCGCTGTGAAAAAATTTCGTAGGAAGCGGGATTTGGCCAAAGTTGAAAGACTTTCCAAAACCAGCCCTAAAGAACTTAGCCAATCAATGAATGTTGCAATAAGCTCCTGCAGGAAAGGTGCTTCTATGACACAACCCCCGAGCAGGTAGCTACATTCTGCACTGTACAAAATGCATATGAATTCCTGGCTGGAAACTCACTCCAGAAGGAAGGAATGCGTGTGTTTCTCTCTGAAAGAACACTCAGCCACTAGGCTTTTGCTTGCTCCTTCAAAGTCTTTGTAGAAACATGTGTTTTCACTGCTGGAATACGTTTTGGGATGCATTGTTTCAATCTCTTGCAAGCCTCATGTTCTTTCTTGGACGAAGTGGAAAAACAAGGAGTATGTTTCCCAGATCACTTGCAATCCAGAAAAACACACACTGCATCACTCTTGCCCAAACATACTCTTTCTCCTAATGTGTTGAGAACATTCAAGAAAGCAGAAAGGAAGAGCATTTGGTAGTGAAACTCAGACTGGCATGTACAAAAAGCCATTTCTTTCGGTTGCAGGGAGTAAATGCATGATGGTCTTCATGTTTTCGTTGAAAGCCTTACATTTCCAAGTGACCACAATTAGGACTTTCCCAAAAAGATGTTTGCGTGTCTGTGGCAAAGGAGCTCTAAGTTGTGTATTCAATGCTGGAGAGTGACACACTCTACATAGGTGAAAAAACGTTCTTAGAGCACCAACATGCTTAAAATTGAAACTGCTACAATGTGTGTAGCATGCTGAATGAAGGCTTCTCATTTCAAACAAAGAAGAGGAAACCAAATTCCAGGAAGTGAAACGAGCCCACCAGTATGGGAGATGTGCATGTGGACAGTTTCAAGCAGCAGCTCTTTGTGGACACTTGGGAACAGCGCTGTGAAAAAATTTCGTACGTAGCAGGATTTGTCCAATGTTGAAAGACCTTCCAAAACCAGCCCTAAAGAACTTAGCCAATCAATGAATGTTGCAATAAGCTCCTGCAGGCAAGGTGCTTCTATGACACAACCCCCGAGCAGGTAGCTACATTCTGCACAGTACAAAATGCAAATGAATTCCAGGCTGAAAATTCTCCACAGAAGAATGAAATGCATGTGTTTCTCACTGAAAGAACACTCAGCCACTAGGCTTTTGCTTTCTCCTTCAAAGTCTTTGTACAAACGTGTGTTTTCACTATTGGAATACGTTGTGGGATGCATTGTTTCAATCTCTTGCAAGCCTCATGTTGTTTCTTAGACAATGTGGAAAAACAAGGAGTATGTTTCCCAAATCACTTGTAATCCAGAGAAACGCACACTGCATCACTCTTGCTCACACACGCTCTTTCTCCTAATGTGTTGATAACATTCAAGAAACCAGAAAAGAAGGGCATTTGCAGTGAAATTCAGACGGGTATGTTCAAAAGGACATTTCTATTGGTTGCAGTGCGCAAAAGCACGATTGACTTCATGTTCTCCATGACACCCTTACATTTCCAAGTGACCTCAATTAGGACATTCCCCAAAAGATGTGTTTGCGTGTCTATAGCGAAAGGAGCTCTAAGTGGTGTATTCAGTGCTGGAGAGTGACACAGTCTACATAGGTTTAACAGCGTTTTAAGAGCACCAACATGCTCAAAGGTGAAACTGCTACAAGGTGTGTGTACCATGCAGAAAGAAGGCTTGTCATTTGAAAGAAAGAAGAGGAAACGAAAATCCAGGTACAGAAACGAGCACACCAGTATGGGAGATATGCATGTGGACAGTTTCAAGCAGCAGCTCTTTGTCGACGCTTGGGAACAGCGCTGTGAAAAAATTTAGTAGGAAGCGGGATTTGGCTAAAGTTGAAAGACCATCCAACCAGCCCTAAAGAACTTAGCCAAACAATGAATGTTGCAATAAGCTCCTGCAGGAAAGGTGCTTCTATGACACAACCCCCGAGCAGGAAGCTACATTCTGCACAGTACAAAATGCAAATGAATTCCAGGCTGAAAACTCTCCGCAGAAGAATGAAATGCATGTGTTTCTCTCTGAAAGTACACTCAGCAACTAGGGTTTTGCTTGCTCCTTCAAAGTCTTTGTAGAAACGTGTGTTTTCACTGTTGGAATACGTTTTGGGATGCATTGTTTCAATCTCTTGCAAGCCTCATGTTGTTTCTTAGACAATGTGGAAAAACAAGGAGTATGTTTCCCAAATCACTTGTAATCCAGAGGACCGCACACTGCATCACTCTTGCTCAAACACGCTCTTTCTCCTAATGTGTTGAGAATATACAAGAAATCAGAAAAGAAGGGCATTTTGCAGTAAAATTCAGACGGGTATGTTCAATAGGAATTTCTATTGGTTGCAGAGTGCAAAAGGACGATTGACTTCATGTTCTAGATGACACCCTTACATTTCAAAGTGACCTGAAGTAGGACTTTCACAAAAAGATGTGTTTGGGTGTCTGTGGTGAAAGGAGCTTTAAGTTGTGTATTCAGTGCTGGAGAGTGACACAGTCTACATAGGTTTAACAGCGTTTTAGGAGCACCAACATGCTCAAAGGTGAAACTGCTACAAGGTGTGTGTAGCATGCAGAAAGAGGGCTTGTCCTTTCAAAGAAAGAAGAGGAAACCAAAATCCAGGTACTGAAACGAGCACACCAGTATGGGAGATGTGCATGTGGACAGTTTCAAGCAGCCCATCCTTCTGGACACTTGGAAACAGCAATGTAAAAACATTTCGTTCGAAGTGGGATTTGGCCAAGTTGAAAGACCTTCCAACACCAACCCTAAAGAACTTAGCCAGACAATGAATGTTGCAATAAGCTCCTGTAGGAAAGGCGCTTCTATGACACAAACCCCAAACACGTAGCTACATTCTGCACAGTACAAATGCATATGAATTCCAGGCTGAAAACTCACTCCAGAAGGAAGAAATGAGTGTGTTTCTCTCTGAAAGAACACTCAGCCACTATTCTTTTGCTTGTTCCTTCAAAGTCTTTGTAGAAACGTGTGTTTTCACTGGTGGAATACGTTTTGGGATGCATTGTTTCAATCTCTTCCAATGCTCATGTTGGTCCTTAGACAATGTGGAAAAACGTGGATTATGTTTCCCCAATCACTTGAAATCCAGGAAAACGCACCCTGCATCAGTCTTGCTCAAACACGCTCTTTCACCTAATGCACTGAGAACATTCAAGAAAGCAGAAAAGAAGGGCCTTTTGCAGTGAATTTCACACTGGTATGTACAAAAGCCATTTATTTCGGTTGCAGAGTGCAAAAGCATGATTGACTTCATGTTCTCTATGAAACCCTTACATTTCCAAGTGACCTGAAGTAGGAATTTCACAAAAACATGTGTTTGCGTGTCTGTGGTGAAAGGAACTCTAAGTTGTGTATTCAGTGCTGGAGAGTGACACACCCTACACAGGTTAGACAGCGTCCTTAGAGCACCAACATGCTTAAAATAGAAACTGCTACAAGATTTGTGTAGCATGCTGAATGAAGGCTTGTCATTTCAAAGAAAGAAGAGGAAACCAAATTCCAGGTAGTGAAACGAGCACACCAGTATGGGAGATGTGCATGTGGACAGTTTCCAGCAGCAGCTCTTTGTGGACACTTGGAAACAGCACTGTGAAAATATTTCGTACGAAGCGGGTTTTGCAAAAGTTGAAAGACTTGCCAAAAGCAACCCTAAAGGACTTAGCCAAATAATGAATGTTGCAATAAGCTCCTGCAGGAAAGGGGCTTCTATGACACAACCCCCGAGCAGGAAGCTACATTCTGCACAGTACAAAATGCAAATGAATTCCAGGCTGAAAACTCTCCGCAGAAGAATGAAATGCATGTGTTTCTCTCTGAAAGTACACTCAGCAACTAGGGTTTTGCTTGGTCCTTCAAAGTCTTTGTAGAAACGTGAGTTTTCACTGTTGGAATACGTTTTGGGATGCATTGTTTCAATCTCTTGCAAGCCTCATGTTGTTTCTTAGACAATGTGCAAAAACAAGGAGTATGTTTCCCAAATCACTTGTAATCCAGAGGAACGCACACTGCATCACTCTTGCTCAAACACGCTCTTTCTCCTAATGTGTTGAGAATATACAAGAAATCAGAAAAGAAGGGCATTTTGCAGTGAAATTCAGACGGGTATGTTCAATAGGAATTTCTATTGGTTGCAGAGTGCAAAAGGACGATTGACTTCATGTTCTAGATGACACCCTTACATTTCAAAGTGACCTGAAGTAGGACTTTCACAAAAAGATGTGTTTGGGTGTCTGTGGTGAAAGGAGCTCTAAGTTGTGTATTCAGTGCTGGAGAGTGACACAGTCTACATAGGTTTAACAGCGTTTTAAGAGCACCAACATGCTCAAAGGTGAAACTGCTACAAGGTGTGTATAGCATGCAGAAAGAGGGCTTGTCCTTTCAAAGAAAGAAGAGGAAACCAAAATCCAGGTACTGAAACGAGCACACCAGTATGGGAGATGTGCATGTGGACAGTTTCAAGTAGCCCATCCTTCTGAACACTTGGAAACAGCAATGTAAAATCATTTCGTTCTAAGTGGGATTTGGCCAAGTTGAAAGACCTTCCAACACCAACCCTAAAGAACTTAGCCAAACAATGAATGTTGCAATAATCTCCTGTAGGAAAGGCGCTTCTATGACACAAACCCCAAACAGGTAGCTACATTCTGCACAGTACAAATGCATATGAATTCCAGGCTGAAAACTCACTCCAGAAGGAAGAAATGCGTGTGTTTCTCTCTGAAAGAACACTCAGCCACTATTCTTTTGCTTGCTCCTTCAAAGTCTTTGTAGAAACGTGTGTTTTCACTGGTGGAATACGTTTTGGGATGCATTGTTTCAATCTCTTGCAAGCCTCATGTTGTTCTTTAGACAATGTGCAAAAACGCGGATTATGTTTCCCCAATCACTTGAAATCCAGGAAAACGCACCCTGCATCAGTCTTGCTCAAACACGCTCTTTCACCTAATGCGTTGAGAACATTCAAGAAAGCAGAAAAGAAGAGCCTTTTGCAGTGAATTTCACACTGGTATGTACAAAAGCCATTTATTTCGGTTGCAGAGTGCAAAAGCATGATTGACTTCATGTTCTCTATGAAACCCTTACAATTTCCAAGTGACCTGAAGTAGGAATTTCACAAAATCATGTGTTTGCGTGTCTGTGGTGAAAGGAACTCTAAGTTGTGTATTCAGTGCTGGAGAGTGACACACTCTACACAGGTTAGACAGCGTCCTTAGAGCACCAACATGCTTAAAATAGAAACTGCTACAAGATTTGTGTAGCATGCTGAATGAAGGCTTGTCATTTCAAAGAAAGAAGAGGAAACCAAATTCCAGGTAGTGAAACGAGCACACCAGTATGGGAGATGTGCATGAGGACAGTTTCCAGCAGCAGCTCTTTGTGGACACTTGGAAACAGCACTGTGAAAATATTTCGTACGAAGCGGGTTTTGCCAAAGTTGAAAGACTTGCCAAAAGCAACCCTAAAGGACTTAGCCAAAAAATGAATGTTGCAATAAGCTCCTGCAGGAAAGGTGCTTCAATGACACAACTCCCAAGCAGGTAGCTACATTCTGCACAGTACAAAATGCATATGAATTCCTGGCTGGAAACTCACTCCAGAAGGAAGGAATGCGTGTGTTTCTCTCTGAAAGAACACTCAGCCTCTAGGCTTTTGCTTGCTCCTTCAAAGTCTTTGTAGAAACGTGTGTTTTCACTGGTGGAATACGTTTTGGGATGCATTGTTTCAATCTCTTGCAAGCCTCATGTTGTTCTTTAGACAATGTGCAAAAACGCGGATTATGTTTCCCCAATCACTTGAAATCCAGGAAAACGCACCCTGCATCAGTCTTGCTCAAACACGCTCTTTCACCTAATGCGTTGAGAACATTCAAGAAAGCAGAAAAGAAGAGCCTTTTGCAGTGAATTTCACACTGGTATGTACAAAAGCCATTTATTTCGGTTGCAGAGTGCAAAAGCATGATTGACTTCATGTTCTCTATGAAACCCTTACATTTCCAAGTGACCTGAAGTAGGAATTTCACAAAATCATGTGTTTGCGTGTCTGTGGTGAAAGGAACTCTAAGTTGTGTATTCAGTGCTGGAGAGTGACACACCCTACACAGGTTAGACAGCGTCCTTAGAGCACCAACATGCTTAAAATAGAAACTGCTACAAGATTTGTGTAGCATGCTGAATGAAGGCTTGTCATTTCAAAGAAAGAAGAGGAAACCAAATTCCAGGTAGTGAAACGAGCACACCAGTATGGGAGATGTGCATGAGGACAGTTTCCAGCAGCAGCTCTTTGTGGACACTTGGAAACAGCACTGTGAAAATATTTCGTACGAAGCGGGTTTTGCCAAAGTTGAAAGACTTGCCAAAAGCAACCCTAAAGGACTTAGCCAAACAATGAATGTTGCAATAAGCTCCTGCAGGAAAGGGGCTTCTATGACACAACCCCCGAGCAGGAAGCTACATTCTGCACAGTACAAAATGCAAATGAATTCCAGGCTGAAAACTCTCCGCAGAAGAATGAAATGCATGTGTTTCTCTCTGAAAGTACACTCAGCAACTAGGGTTTTGCTTGGTCCTTCAAAGTCTTTGTAGAAACGTGAGTTTTCACTGTTGGAATACGTTTTGGGATGCATTGTTTCAATCTCTTGCAAGCCTCATGTTGTTTCTTAGACAATGTGCAAAAACAAGGAGTATGTTTCCCAAATCACTTGTAATCCAGAGGAACGCACACTGCATCACTCTTGCTCAAACACGCTCTTTCTCCTAATGTGTTGAGAATATACAAGAAATCAGAAAAGAAGGGCATTTTGCAGTGAAATTCAGACGGGTATGTTCAATAGGAATTTCTATTGGTTGCAGAGTGCAAAAGGACGATTGACTTCATGTTCTAGATGACACCCTTACATTTCAAAGTGACCTGAAGTAGGACTTTCACAAAAAGATGTGTTTGGGTGTCTGTGGTGAAAGGAGCTCTAAGTTGTGTATTCAGTGCTGGAGAGTGACACAGTCTACATAGGTTTAACAGCGTTTTAAGAGCACCAACATGCTCAAAGGTGAAACTGCTACAAGGTGTGTGTAGCATGCAGAAAGAGGGCTTGTCCTTTCAAAGAAAGAAGAGGAAACCAAAATCCAGGTACTGAAACGAGCACACCAGTATGGGAGATGTGCATGTGGACAGTTTCAAGTAGCCCATCCTTCTGAACACTTGGAAACAGCAATGTAAAATCATTTCGTTCTAAGTGGGATTTGGCCAAGTTGAAAGACCTTCCAACACCAACCCTAAAGAACTTAGCCAAACAATGAATGTTGCAATAATCTCCTGTAGGAAAGGCGCTTCTATGACACAAACCCCAAACAGGTAGCTACATTCTGCACAGTACAAATGCATATGAATTCCAGGCTGAAAACTCACTCCAGAAGGAAGAAATGCGTGTGTTTCTCTCTGAAAGAACACTCAGCCACTATTCTTTTGCTTGCTCCTTCAAAGTCTTTGTAGAAACGTGTGTTTTCACTGGTGGAATACGTTTTGGGATGCATTGTTTCAATCTCTTGCAAGCCTCATGTTGTTCTTTAGACAATGTGCAAAAACGCGGATTATGTTTCCCCAATCACTTGAAATCCAGGAAAACGCACCCTGCATCAGTCTTGCTCAAACACGCTCTTTCACCTAATGCGTTGAGAACATTCAGGAAAGCAGAAAAGAAGAGCCTTTTGCAGTGAATTTCACACTGGTATGTACAAAAGCCATTTATTTCGGTTGCAGAGTGCAAAAGCATGATTGACTTCATGTTCTCTATGAAACCCTTACAATTTCCAAGTGACCTGAAGTAGGAATTTCACAAAATCATGTGTTTGCGTGTCTGTGGTGAAAGGAACTCTAAGTTGTGTATTCAGTGCTGGAGAGTGACACACTCTACACAGGTTAGACAGCGTCCTTAGAGCACCAACATGCTTAAAATAGAAACTGCTACAAGATTTGTGTAGCATGCTGAATGAAGGCTTGTCATTTCAAAGAAAGAAGAGGAAACCAAATTCCAGGTAGTGAAACGAGCACACCAGTATGGGAGATGTGCATGAGGACAGTTTCCAGCAGCAGCTCTTTGTGGACACTTGGAAACAGCACTGTGAAAATATTTCGTACGAAGCGGGTTTTGCCAAAGTTGAAAGACTTGCCAAAAGCAACCCTAAAGGACTTAGCCAAAAAATGAATGTTGCAATAAGCTCCTGCAGGAAAGGTGCTTCAATGACACAACTCCCAAGCAGGTAGCTACATTCTGCACAGTACAAAATGCATATGAATTCCTGGCTGGAAACTCACTCCAGAAGGAAGGAATGCGTGTGTTTCTCTCTGAAAGAACACTCAGCCTCTAGGCTTTTGCTTGCTCCTTCAAAGTCTTTGTAGAAACGTGTGTTTTCACTGGTGGAATACGTTTTGGGATGCATTGTTTCAATCTCTTGCAAGCCTCATGTTGTTCTTTAGACAATGTGCAAAAACGCGGATTATGTTTCCCCAATCACTTGAAATCCAGGAAAACGCACCCTGCATCAGTCTTGCTCAAACACGCTCTTTCACCTAATGCATTGAGAACATTCAAGAAAGCAGAAAAGAAGAGCCTTTTGCAGTGAATTTCACACTGGTATGTACAAAAGCCATTTATTTCGGTTGCAGAGTGCAAAAGCATGATTGACTTCATGTTCTCTATGAAACCCTTACATTTCCAAGTGACCTGAAGTAGGAATTTCACAAAAACATGTGTTTGCGTGTCTGTGGTGAAAGGAACTCTAAGTTGTGTATTCAGTGCTGGAGAGTGACACACTCTACACAGGTTAGACAGCGTCCTTAGAGCACCAACATGCTTAAAATAGAAACTGCTACAAGATTTGTGTAGCATGCTGAATGAAGGCTTGTCATTTCAAAGAAAGAAGAGGAAACCAAATTCCAGGTAGTGAAACGAGCACACCAGTATGGGAGATGTGCATGAGGACAGTTTCCAGCAGCAGCTCTTTGTGGACACTTGGAAACAGCACTGTGAAAATATTTCGTACGAAGCGGGTTTTGCCAAAGTTGAAAGACTTGCCAAAAGCAACCCTAAAGGACTTAGCCAATCAATGAATGTTGCAATAAGCTCCTGCAGGAAAGGTGCTTCTATGACACAACCCCCGAGCAGGTAGCTACATTCTGCACTGTACAAAATGCATATGAATTCCTGGCTGGAAACTCACTCCAGAAGGAAGGAATGCGTGTGTTTCTCTCTGAAAGAACACTCAGCCACTAGGCTTTTGCTTCCTCCTTCAAAGTCTTTGTAGAAACATGTGTTTTCACTGCTGGAATACGTTTTGGGATGCATTGTTTCAATCTCTTGCAAGCCTCATGTTCTTTCTTGGACGAAGTGGAAAAACAAGGAGTATGTTTCCCAGATCACTTGCAATCCAGAAAAACACACACTGCATCACTCTTGCCCAAACATACTCTTTCTCCTAATGTGTTGAGAACATTCAAGAAAGCAGAAAGGAAGAGCATTTGGTAGTGAAACTCAGACTGGCATGTACAAAAAGCCATTTCTTTCGGTTGCAGGGAGTAAATGCATGATGGTCTTCATGTTTTCGTTGAAAGCCTTACATTTCCAAGTGACCACAATTAGGACTTTCCCAAAAAGATGTTTGCGTGTCTGTGGCAAAGGAGCTCTAAGTTGTGTATTCAATGCTGGAGAGTGACACACTCTACATAGGTGAAAAAACGTTCTTAGAGCACCAACATGCTTAAAATTGAAACTGCTACAATGTGTGTAGCATGCTGAATGAAGGCTTCTCATTTCAAACAAAGAAGAGGAAACCAAATTCCAGGAAGTGAAACGAGCCCACCAGTATGGGAGATGTGCATGTGGACAGTTTCAAGCAGCAGCTCTTTGTGGACACTTGGGAACAGCGCTGTGAAAAAATTTCGTACGTAGCAGGATTTGTCCAATGATGAAAGACCTTCCAAAACCAGCCCTAAAGAACTTAGCCAATCAATGAATGTTGCAATAAGCTCCTGCAAGCAAGGTGCTTCTATGACACAACCCCCGAGCAGGTAGCTACATTCTGCACAGTACAAAATGCAAATGAATTCCAGGCTGAAAATTCTCCACAGAAGAATGAAATGCATGTGTTTCTCACTGAAAGAACACTCAGCCACTAGGCTTTTGCTTTCTCCTTCAAAGTCTTTGTACAAACGTGTGTTTTCACTATTGGAATACGTTGTGGGATACATTGTTTCAATCTCTTGCAAGCCTCATGTTGTTTCTTAGACAATGTGGAAAAACAAGGAGTATGTTTCCCAAATCACTTGTAATCCAGAGAAACGCACACTGCATCACTCTTGCTCACACACGCTCTTTCTCCTAATGTGTTGATAACATTCAAGAAACCAGAAAAGAAGGGCATTTCGCAGTGAAATTCAGACGGGTATGTTCAAAAGGACATTTCTATTGGTTGCAGTGCGCAAAAGCACGATTGACTTCATGTTCTCCATGACACCCTTACATTTCCAAGTGACCTCAATTAGGACATTCCCCAAAAGATGTGTTTGCGTGTCTATAGCGAAAGGAGCTCTAAGTGGTGTATTCAGTGCTGGAGAGTGACACAGTCTACATAGGTTTAACAGCGTTTTAAGAGCACCAACATGCTCAAAGGTGAAACTGCTACAAGGTGTGTGTACCATGCAGAAAGAAGGCTTGTCATTTGAAAGAAAGAAGAGGAAACGAAAATCCAGGTACAGAAACGAGCACACCAGTATGGGAGATATGCATGTGGACAGTTTCAAGCAGCAGCTCTTTGTCGACGCTTGGGAACAGCGCTGTGAAAAAATTTAGTAGGAAGCGGGATTTGGCTAAAGTTGAAAGACCATCCAACCAGCCCTAAAGAACTTAGCCAAACAATGAATGTTGCAATAAGCTCCTGCAGGAAAGGTGCTTCTATGACACAACCCCCGAGCAGGAAGCTACATTCTGCACAGTACAAAATGCAAATGAATTCCAGGCTGAAAACTCTCTGCAGAAGAATGAAATGCATGTGTTTCTCTCTGAAAGAACACTCAGCAACTAGGGTTTTGCTTGCTCCTTCAAAGTCTTTGTAGAAACGTGTGTTTTCACTGTTGGAATACGTTTTGGGATGCATTGTTTCAATCTCTTGCAAGCCTCATGTTGTTTCTTAGACAATGTGGAAAAACAAGGAGTATGTTTCCCAAATCACTTGTAATCCAGAGGACCGCACACTGCATCACTCTTGCTCAAACACGCTCTTTCTCCTAATGTGTTGAGAATATACAAGAAATCAGAAAAGAAGGGCATTTTGCAGTAAAATTCAGACGGGTATGTTCAATAGGAATTTCTATTGGTTGCAGAGTGCAAAAGGACGATTGACTTCATGTTCTAGATGACACCCTTACATTTCAAAGTGACCTGAAGTAGGACTTTCACAAAAAGATGTGTTTGGGTGTCTGTGGTGAAAGGAGCTTTAAGTTGTGTATTCAGTGCTGGAGAGTGACACAGTCTACATAGGTTTAACAGCGTTTTAGGAGCACCAACATGCTCAAAGGTGAAACTGCTACAAGGTGTGTGTCGCATGCAGAAAGAGGGCTTGTCCTTTCAAAGAAAGAAGAGGAAACCAAAATCCAGGTACTGAAACGAGCACACCAGTATGGGAGATGTGCATGTGGACAGTTTCAAGCAGCCCATCCTTCTGGACACTTGGAAACAGCAATGTAAAAACATTTCGTTCGAAGTGGGATTTGGCCAAGTTGAAAGACCTTCCAACACCAACCCTAAAGAACTTAGCCAAACAATGAATGTTGCAATAAGCTCCTGTAGGAAAGGCGCTTCTATGACACAAACCCCAAACACGTAGCTACATTCTGCACAGTACAAATGCATATGAATTCCAGGCTGAAAACTCACTCCAGAAGGAAGAAATGAGTGTGTTTCTCTCTGAAAGAACACTCAGCCACTATTCTTTTGCTTGTTCCTTCAAAGTCTTTGTAGAAACGTGTGTTTTCACTGGTGGAATACGTTTTGGGATGCATTGTTTCAATCTCTTCCAATGCTCATGTTGGTCCTTAGACAATGTGGAAAAACGTGGATTATGTTTCCCCAATCACTTGAAATCCAGGAAAACGCACCCTGCATCAGTCTTGCTCAAACACGCTCTTTCACCTAATGCACTGAGAACATTCAAGAAAGCAGAAAAGAAGAGCCTTTTGCAGTGAATTTCACACTGGTATGTACAAAAGCCATTTATTTCGGTTGCAGAGTGCAAAAGCATGATTGACTTCATGTTCTCTATGAAACCCTTACATTTCCAAGTGACCTGAAGTAGGAATTTCACAAAAACATGTGTTTGCGTGTCTGTGGTGAAAGGAACTCTAAGTTGTGTATTCAGTGCTGGAGAGTGACACACCCTACACAGGTTAGACAGCGTCCTTAGAGCACCAACATGCTTAAAATAGAAACTGCTACAAGATTTGTGTAGCATGCTGAATGAAGGCTTGTCATTTCAAAGAAAGAAGAGGAAACCAAATTCCAGGTAGTGAAACGAGCACACCAGTATGGGAGATGTGCATGTGGACAGTTTCCAGCAGCAGCTCTTTGTGGACACTTGGAAACAGCACTGTGAAAATATTTCGTACGAAGCGGGTTTTGCCAAAGTTGAAAGACTTGCCAAAAGCAACCCTAAAGGACTTAGCCAAACAATGAATGTTGCAATAAGCTCCTGCAGGAAAGGGGCTTCTATGACACAACCCCCGAGCAGGAAGCTACATTCTGCACAGTACAAAATGCAAATGAATTCCAGGCTGAAAACTCTCCGCAGAAGAATGAAATGCATGTGTTTCTCTCTGAAAGTACACTCAGCAACTAGGGTTTTGCTTGGTCCTTCAAAGTCTTTGTAGAAACGTGAGTTTTCACTGTTGGAATACGTTTTGGGATGCATTGTTTCAATCTCTTGCAAGCCTCATGTTGTTTCTTAGACAATGTGCAAAAACAAGGAGTATGTTTCCCAAATCACTTGTAATCCAGAGGAACGCACACTGCATCACTCTTGCTCAAACACGCTCTTTCTCCTAATGTGTTGAGAATATACAAGAAATCAGAAAAGAAGGGCATTTTGCAGTGAAATTCAGACGGGTATGTTCAATAGGAATTTCTATTGGTTGCAGAGTGCAAAAGGACGATTGACTTCATGTTCTAGATGACACCCTTACATTTCAAAGTGACCTGAAGTAGGACTTTCACAAAAAGATGTGTTTGGGTGTCTGTGGTGAAAGGAGCTCTAAGTTGTGTATTCAGTGCTGGAGAGTGACACAGTCTACATAGGTTTAACAGCGTTTTAAGAGCACCAACATGCTCAAAGGTGAAACTGCTACAAGGTGTGTGTAGCATGCAGAAAGAGGGCTTGTCCTTTCAAAGAAAGAAGAGGAAACCAAAATCCAGGTACTGAAACGAGCACACCAGTATGGGAGATGTGCATGTGGACAGTTTCAAGTAGCCCATCCTTCTGAACACTTGGAAACAGCAATGTAAAATCATTTCGTTCTAAGTGGGATTTGGCCAAGTTGAAAGACCTTCCAACACCAACCCTAAAGAACTTAGCCAAACAATGAATGTTGCAATAATCTCCTGTAGGAAAGGCGCTTCTATGACACAAACCCCAAACAGGTAGCTACATTCTGCACAGTACAAATGCATATGAATTCCAGGCTGAAAACTCACTCCAGAAGGAAGAAATGCGTGTGTTTCTCTCTGAAAGAACACTCAGCCACTATTCTTTTGCTTGCTCCTTCAAAGTCTTTGTAGAAACGTGTGTTTTCACTGGTGGAATACGTTTTGGGATGCATTGTTTCAATCTCTTGCAAGCCTCATGTTGTTCTTTAGACAATGTGCAAAAACGCGGATTATGTTTCCCCAATCACTTGAAATCCAGGAAAACGCACCCTGCATCAGTCTTGCTCAAACACGCTCTTTCACCTAATGCGTTGAGAACATTCAAGAAAGCAGAAAAGAAGAGCCTTTTGCAGTGAATTTCACACTGGTATGTACAAAAGCCATTTATTTCGGTTGCAGAGTGCAAAAGCATGATTGACTTCATGTTCTCTATGAAACCCTTACAATTTCCAAGTGACCTGAAGTAGGAATTTCACAAAATCATGTGTTTGCGTGTCTGTGGTGAAAGGAACTCTAAGTTGTGTATTCAGTGCTGGAGAGTGACACACTCTACACAGGTTAGACAGCGTCCTTAGAGCACCAACATGCTTAAAATAGAAACTGCTACAAGATTTGTGTAGCATGCTGAATGAAGGCTTGTCATTTCAAAGAAAGAAGAGGAAACCAAATTCCAGGTAGTGAAACGAGCACACCAGTATGGGAGATGTGCATGAGGACAGTTTCCAGCAGCAGCTCTTTGTGGACACTTGGAAACAGCACTGTGAAAATATTTCGTACGAAGCGGGTTTTGCCAAAGTTGAAAGACTTGCCAAAAGCAACCCTAAAGGACTTAGCCAAAAAATGAATGTTGCAATAAGCTCCTGCAGGAAAGGTGCTTCAATGACACAACTCCCAAGCAGGTAGCTACATTCTGCACAGTACAAAATGCATATGAATTCCTGGCTGGAAACTCACTCCAGAAGGAAGGAATGCGTTTGTTTCTCTCTGAAAGAACACTCAGCCTCTAGGCTTTTGCTTGCTCCTTCAAAGTCTTTGTAGAAACGTGTGTTTTCACTGGTGGAATACGTTTTGGGATGCATTGTTTCAATCTCTTGCAAGCCTCATGTTGTTCTTTAGACAATGTGCAAAAACGCGGATTATGTTTCCCCAATCACTTGAAATCCAGGAAAACGCACCCTGCATCAGTCTTGCTCAAACACGCTCTTTCACCTAATGCATTGAGAACATTCAAGAAAGCAGAAAAGAAGAGCCTTTTGCAGTGAATTTCACACTGGTATGTACAAAAGCCATTTATTTCGGTTGCAGAGTGCAAAAGCATGATTGACTTCATGTTCTCTATGAAACCCTTACATTTCCAAGTGACCTGAAGTAGGAATTTCACAAAAACATGTGTTTGCGTGTCTGTGGTGAAAGGAACTCTAAGTTGTGTATTCAGTGCTGGAGAGTGACACACTCTACACAGGTTAGACAGCGTCCTTAGAGCACCAACATGCTTAAAATAGAAACTGCTACAAGATTTGTGTAGCATGCTGAATGAAGGCTTGTCATTTCAAAGAAAGAAGAGGAAACCAAATTCCAGGTAGTGAAACGAGCACACCAGTATGGGAGATGTGCATGAGGACAGTTTCCAGCAGCAGCTCTTTGTGGACACTTGGAAACAGCACTGTGAAAATATTTCGTACGAAGCGGGTTTTGCCAAAGTTGAAAGACTTGCCAAAAGCAACCCTAAAGGACTTAGCCAAACAATGAATGTTGCAATAAGCTCCTGCAGGAAAGGGGCTTCTATGACACAACCCCCGAGCAGGAAGCTACATTCTGCACAGTACAAAATGCAAATGAATTCCAGGCTGAAAACTCTCCGCAGAAGAATGAAATGCATGTGTTTCTCTCTGAAAGTACACTCAGCAACTAGGGTTTTGCTTGGTCCTTCAAAGTCTTTGTAGAAACGTGAGTTTTCACTGTTGGAATACGTTTTGGGATGCATTGTTTCAATCTCTTGCAAGCCTCATGTTGTTTCTTAGACAATGTGCAAAAACAAGGAGTATGTTTCCCAAATCACTTGTAATCCAGAGGAACGCACACTGCATCACTCTTGCTCAAACACGCTCTTTCTCCTAATGTGTTGAGAATATACAAGAAATCAGAAAAGAAGGGCATTTTGCAGTGAAATTCAGACGGGTATGTTCAATAGGAATTTCTATTGGTTGCAGAGTGCAAAAGGACGATTGACTTCATGTTCTAGATGACACCCTTACATTTCAAAGTGACCTGAAGTAGGACTTTCACAAAAAGATGTGTTTGGGTGTCTGTGGTGAAAGGAGCTCTAAGTTGTGTATTCAGTGCTGGAGAGTGACACAGTCTACATAGGTTTAACAGCGTTTTAAGAGCACCAACATGCTCAAAGGTGAAACTGCTACAAGGTGTGTGTAGCATGCAGAAAGAGGGCTTGTCCTTTCAAAGAAAGAAGAGGAAACCAAAATCCAGGTACTGAAACGAGCACACCAGTATGGGAGATGTGCATGTGGACAGTTTCAAGTAGCCCATCCTTCTGAACACTTGGAAACAGCAATGTAAAATCATTTCGTTCTAAGTGGGATTTGGCCAAGTTGAAAGACCTTCCAACACCAACCCTAAAGAACTTAGCCAAACAATGAATGTTGCAATAATCTCCTGTAGGAAAGGCGCTTCTATGACACAAACCCCAAACAGGTAGCTACATTCTGCACAGTACAAATGCATATGAATTCCAGGCTGAAAACTCACTCCAGAAGGAAGAAATGCGTGTGTTTCTCTCTGAAAGAACACTCAGCCACTATTCTTTTGCTTGCTCCTTCAAAGTCTTTGTAGAAACGTGTGTTTTCACTGGTGGAATACGTTTTGGGATGCATTGTTTCAATCTCTTGCAAGCCTCATGTTGTTCTTTAGACAATGTGCAAAAACGCGGATTATGTTTCCCCAATCACTTGAAATCCAGGAAAACGCACCCTGCATCAGTCTTGCTCAAACACGCTCTTTCACCTAATGCGTTGAGAACATTCAAGAAAGCAGAAAAGAAGAGCCTTTTGCAGTGAATTTCACACTGGTATGTACAAAAGCCATTTATTTCGGTTGCAGAGTGCAAAAGCATGATTGACTTCATGTTCTCTATGAAACCCTTACAATTTCCAAGTGACCTGAAGTAGGAATTTCACAAAATCATGTGTTTGCGTGTCTGTGGTGAAAGGAACTCTAAGTTGTGTATTCAGTGCTGGAGAGTGACACACTCAACACAGGTTAGACAGCGTCCTTAGAGCACCAACATGCTTAAAATAGAAACTGCTACAAGATTTGTGTAGCATGCTGAATGAAGGCTTGTCATTTCAAAGAAAGAAGAGGAAACCAAATTCCAGGTAGTGAAACGAGCACACCAGTATGGGAGATGTGCATGAGGACAGTTTCCAGCAGCAGCTCTTTGTGGACACTTGGAAACAGCACTGTGAAAATATTTCGTACGAAGCGGGTTTTGCCAAAGTTGAAAGACTTGCCAAAAGCAACCCTAAAGGACTTAGCCAAACAATGAATGTTGCAATAAGCTCCTGTAGGAAAGGTGCTTCAATGACACAACTCCCAAGCAGGTAGCTACATTCTGCACAGTACAAAATGCATATGAATTCCTGGCTGGAAACTCACTCCAGAAGGAAGGAATGCGTGTGTTTCTCTCTGAAAGAACACTCAGCCTCTAGGCTTTTGCTTGCTCCTTCAAAGTCTTTGTAGAAACGTGTGTTTTCACTGGTGGAATACGTTTTGGGATGCATTGTTTCAATCTCTTGCAAGCCTCATGTTGTTCTTTAGACAATGTGCAAAAACGCGGATTATGTTTCCCCAATCACTTGAAATCCAGGAAAACGCACCCTGCATCAGTCTTGCTCAAACACGCTCTTTCACCTAATGCATTGAGAACATTCAAGAAAGCAGAAAAGAAGAGCCTTTTGCAGTGAATTTCACACTGGTATGTACAAAAGCCATTTATTTCGGTTGCAGAGTGCAAAAGCATGATTGACTTCATGTTCTCTATGAAACCCTTACATTTCCAAGTGACCTGAAGTA
Source organism: Miniopterus schreibersii (assembly GCF_964146895.1). Lineage (NCBI taxonomy): Eukaryota > Metazoa > Chordata > Mammalia > Chiroptera > Miniopteridae > Miniopterus > Miniopterus schreibersii. The sequence continues at coordinate 329,585 of NW_027669817.1, read as the reverse complement.
GGAATTTCACAAAAACATGTGTTTGCGTGTCTGTGGTGAAAGGAACTCTAAGTTGTGTATTCAGTGCTGGAGAGTGACACACTCTACACAGGTTAGACAGCGTCCTTAGAGCACCAACATGCTTAAAATAGAAACTGCTACAAGATTTGTGTAGCATGCTGAATGAAGGCTTGTCATTTCAAAGAAAGAAGAGGAAACCAAATTCCAGGTAGTGAAACGAGCACACCAGTATGGGAGATGTGCATGAGGACAGTTTCCAGCAGCAGCTCTTTGTGGACACTTGGAAACAGCACTGTGAAAATATTTCGTACGAAGCGGGTTTTGCCAAAGTTGAAAGACTTGCCAAAAGCAACCCTAAAGGACTTAGCCAAAAAATGAATGTTGCAATAAGCTCCTGCAGGAAAGGTGCTTCAATGACACAACTCCCAAGCAGGTAGCTACATTCTGCACAGTACAAAATGCATATGAATTCCTGGCTGGAAACTCACTCCAGAAGGAAGGAATGCGTGTGTTTCTCTCTGAAAGAACACTCAGCCTCTAGGCTTTTGCTTGCTCCTTCAAAGTCTTTGTAGAAACGTGTGTTTTCACTGGTGGAATACGTTTTGGGATGCATTGTTTCAATCTCTTGCAAGCCTCATGTTGTTCTTTAGACAATGTGCAAAAACGCGGATTATGTTTCCCCAATCACTTGAAATCCAGGAAAACGCACCCTGCATCAGTCTTGCTCAAACACGCTCTTTCACCTAATGCATTGAGAACATTCAAGAAAGCAGAAAAGAAGAGCCTTTTGCAGTGAATTTCACACTGGTATGTACAAAAGGCATTTATTTCGGTTGCAGAGTGCAAAAGCATGATTGACTTCATGTTCTCTATGAAACCCTTACATTTCCAAGTGACCTGAAGTAGGAATTTCACAAAAACATGTGTTTGCGTGTCTGTGGTGAAAGGAACTCTAAGTTGTGTATTCAGTGCTGGAGAGTGACACACTCTACACAGGTTAGACAGCGTCCTTAGAGCACCAACATGCTTAAAATAGAAACTGCTACAAGATTTGTGTAGCATGCTGAATGAAGGCTTGTCATTTCAAAGAAAGAAGAGGAAACCAAATTCCAGGTAGTGAAACGAGCCCACCAGTATGGGAGATGTGCATGTGGACAGTTTCAAGCAGCAGCTCTTTGTGGACACTTATAAACATTGCTGTGAAAAAAATTCGTACGAAGCGGGATTTGGACCAAGGTGGAAAGTCTTTCCAAAACCAAACCTAAAGGACTTAGCAAAACAATGAATGTTGCAATAAGCTCCTGCAGGAAAGGTGCTTCAATGACACAACTCCCGAGCAGGTAGCTACATTCTGCACAGCACAAAATGCATATGAATTCCTGGCTGAAAACACACTCCAGAAGGAAGAAATGTGTGTGTTTCTCTCTGAAAGAACACTCAGCCACTATTCTTTTGCTTGCTCCTTTAAGGTCTTTGTAGAAACGTGTGTTTTCACTGCTGGAATACGTTCTGGGATGCGTTGTTTTAATCTCTTGCAGGCCTCATGTTCTTTCTTACACAACTTGGAAAAACGCGGATTATGTTTCCCAAATCACTTGAAATCCAGAAAATCGCAACCTGCATCACTCTTGCTCAAACACGCTCTTTCACCTAATGCGTTGAGAACATTCAAGAAAGCAGAAAATAAGGGCCTTTTGCAGTGAATTTCAGACTGGTGTGTACAAAAAGCCATTTATTTCGGTTGCAGAGTGCAAAAGCATGATTGACTTCATGTTCTCTATGAAACCCTTACATTTCCAAGTGACCTGAAGTAGGACTTTCAAAAAAACATGTGTTTGCGTGTCAGTGGTGAAAGAAACTCTAAGTTGTGTATTCAGTGCTGGAGAGTGACACACTCTACACAGGTTAGACAGCGTTCCTAGAGCAACAACATGCTTAAAATTGAAACTGCTACAAGATGTATGTAGCAGGCAGAAAGAAGGCTTGTCATTTCAAAGAAAGAAGAGGAAACCAAAATCCAGGTACTGAAACGAGCACACCAGTATGGGAGATGTGCATGTGGACAGTGTCAAGCAGCAGCTCCTTCTGGACACTTGGAGAAAACAATGTAAAAACATTTCGTTCGAAGCGGGATTTGGCCAAAGTTGAAAGATCTTCCAAAACCAACCCTAAAGAACTTAGCCAAACAATGAATGTTGCAATAAGCTCCTGTAGGAAAGGTGCTTCTATGACACAACCCCCGAGCAGGTAGCTACATTCTGCACAGTACAAAATGCATATGAATTCCAGGCTGAAAACTCACTACAGAAGGAAGAAATGCGTGTGTTTCTCTCTGAAAGAAAACTCAGCCACTATGCTTTTGCTTGCTCCTTCAAAGTCTTTGTAGAAACGTGTGTTTTCAATGCTGGAATACGTTTTGGGATGCATTGTTTCAATCTCTTGCAAGCCTCATGTTCTTTCTTACACAATGTGGAAAAACGCGGATTATGTTTCCCAAATAACTTGAAATCCAGGAAAACGCACCCTGCATCACTCTTGCTCAAACACGCTCTTTCACCTAATGCATTGAGAACATTCAAGAAAGCAGAAAAGAAGGACTTTTTGCAGTGAATTTCACACTGGTATGTACAAAAAGCCATTTATTTCGGTTGCAGAGTGCAAAAGCATGATTGACTTCATGTTCTCAATGAAACCCTGACATTTCCAAGTGACCTGAAGTAGGAGTTTCACAAAAACATGCGTTTGCGTGTCTGTGGTGAAAGGAGCTCTTAGTTGTGTATTCAGTGCTGGAGAGTGACACACTCTACACAGGTTAGACAGCGTTCTTAGAGCACCAACATGCTTAAAATAGAAACTACTACAAGATGTGTGTAGCATGCTGAATGAAGGCTTCTCATTTCAAAGAAAGAAGAGGAAACCAAATTCCAGGTAGTGAAATGACCATGCCAGTGTGGGAGATGTGCATGTGGACAGTTTCAAGCAGCAGCTCTTTGTGGACACTTGGAAGCAGCGCTGTGAAAAAATTTCGTAGGAAGGGGGATTTGGCCAAAGTTGAAAGACCTTCCAAAACCAATCCTAAAGGACTTAGCCAAACAATGAATGTTGCAATAAGCCCCTGCAAGAAAGGTGCTTCAATGACACAACTCCCGAGCAGGTAGTTACATTCCGCACAGTACAAAATGCATATGATTTCCTGGCTGGAGACTCACTCCAGAAGGAAGAAATGCGTGTGTTTCTCTCTGAAACAACACTCAGCCACTATTCTTTTGCTTGCTCCTTCAAAGTCTTTGTAGAAACTTGTGTTTTCCCTGCTGGAATACGTTTTGGGATGAATTGTTTCATTCTCTTGCAAGCCTCATGTTCTTTCTTACACAATGTGGAAAAACGCGGATTATGTTTCACCTAATGCATTGAGAACATTCAAGAAAGTCGAAAAGAAAGGCCCTAACCCTAGGTCCAATCCTATCCCTAATCTTTTATCTAAAACTAGCCCTAAACATAACACTAACCCTAGGTACAAAACTAACCCGAACCGTCTCTCTAACCTTAGCCCTCAACATAACCCTAACCCTAGGTCCAATCATAACCCTAATTGTAGACGTAACCCTAGCCCTCAACATAACCCTAACCCTAGGTCCAATCCTAAACCTACTCGTATAACCCTGGCCCTCAACATAACCCTACCCCTAGCTCCAATCCTAACCCTAATCGTCTACCTAACCTTAGCCCTCAACACAACCATAAGCCTAGGTCCAATCGTAACCCTAATCGACCCTCTAACCGTAGCCCTCAACATAACCCTAAACCTAGGTCCAATCCTAACACGAACCGTCTCTCTAACCCTAGCCCTCAACATAACCCTAAGGCTAGGTCCACTACTAACCCTAATCATCTCTCTAACACTAGCCCTCAACATAACCCTAACCTTAGGTACAATCCTAACAATAATCGTCTATCTAAACCTAGCCCTAAACATAACCCTAACCCTAGGTCCAATCCTTTCCCTAACCGTCTACCTAACCATAGGCCTCAACATAACCCTAACCCTAGCACCAATCCTAACCCTAAACGTCCCTCTAACCTTAGCCCTCAACATAACCCTAACCTTGGCTCCAATCCTAACCCTATCGTCTCTCTAATCCTAGCCCTCAATATAAACTTAGCTAGGGCCAATCCAAACCAAATCCGTCTTTCTAACCCTAGCTCTCAACATAACCCTAACCCTCGGTGCAATCCTAACCCGAACTGTCTCTCTAACCCTAGCCCTCAACTTGACACTAACCCTAGGTCCATTCCTAACCCGAACCTTCTCTCTAACCCTAGCCCTCAACATAACCCTAACCCTAGCTCCAATCCTAACCCTAATCGTCTCTCTACCCCTAGCCCTCAACATAACCCTAACCCTAGGTCCAATCCAAACCCTAATCGTCTATCTAACCCTAGCCCTAAAAATAACCCTAACCCTAGGCCCAATCCTAACCCTAATCGTGTATCTAACCCTAGCCCTCATCATAACCATAACCCTACGTCCAATCCTAATCCTAAAGGTCTCTCTAACCCTAGCACTCAACATAACCCTAACCCTAGCTCCAATCCTAACCTATTTGTCCCTCTAACCCTAGCCCTCAACGTAACCCTAACGCTAGGTCCAATTATAACCCTAATCGAATCTCTAACCGTAATCCTCAACATAACCCTAACCCTAGGTCCAATCCTAACCTGAACCGTCTCTCTAAACCTAGCCCTCAACATAACCCTAACCCTAGGTACATTTTTAACCAGAACATTCTCTCAAACCGTAGGCCTCAACATAACCATATTCCTACGTCCAATCCTAACCCTATTCGTCTACCTAACCCTAGCCCTCCACATAACCCTAACCCTAGCTCCAAACTTAACCCTAATCGTCTCTGTAACCCTAGCCATCAACATTAGCCTAACCCTAGGACCAATCCTACCCTAATCGTCTATCCAACCATAGCCCTAAACATAACCCTACCCCTAGGTCCAATCCTAACCAGAATCGTCTCTCTAACCCTAGCCCTCCACATAACCCTAACCCTAGGTACAATCCAAACACTAATCGTTTATCTAACCCTAGCCCTAAACATAACTTTAACCTTAGGTCCAATAATCACCCTAATCGTCACTCTTACCCTAGCCCTCAACATAACCCTAACCCTAGGTCCAATCCTAACTCTAATCGTCTATCTAACCCTAGCCCTCACCATAACCCTAACCCGCGGTCCAATCCTAACCCGAACCTTCTCTCTAAGCCTAGCCCTCAACATAACGCTAACCCTAGCTCCAATCCTAACCCTAACCGTCTCTCTAACCCTAGCCCTCTACATAACCCTAACCCCAGGTCCAATCCCGAACTCTCTTTCTAACCCTTGCCCTCAACCTAAACCTAACCCTAGGTCCAATCCTAACCCTAATCGTCTCTCTAACCCTAGCCCTCAACATAAACCTATCCCTAGTTCCAGTCCTAACCCTAATCTTGTATCCAACACTAGCCGTCAACATAACCCTAACCCTCGGTCCAATCCTAACCCGAACCTTCTCTCTAACCCTAGCCCTAAACATAACCATTACCCTAGGTCCAATAATAACACTAATCGTCTCTCTGACCCTGGCCCTCAACATAACCCTAACCCTAGGTCCAATCCTAACCCTAATTGTCTCTCTAACCCTAGCCCTCAACATAATCCTAACACTACGTCCAATCCTAACTCTTATCGTCTAACTAACCCTAGCCCTCAACATAACCCTAACCCTAGGTCCAATCCTAACTCTAATCGTCTATCTAACCCTAGCCCTCAACATAACCCTAACCCTCGGTCCAATCCGAACCCGAACCTTCTCTCTAACCCTAGCCCTAAACATAACCTTAACCCTAGGTCCATTCAGAAACCCTAATTGCCTACCTAGCCCTAGCCCTCAACATAACGCTAACCCTAGCTCCTATCCTAACCCTAACCGTCTCTCTAACCCAAGCCCTCAACATAACCCTAACCCCAGGTCCAATCCTAACCCGAACTGTCTTTCTAACCCTAGTCCTCAACCTAACCCTAACCCTAGGTCCATTCCTAACCCTAACCGTCTCTCTAACCCTAGCCCTCAACCTAACCCTAACCCTAGCTTCAATCCTAACCCTAATTGTCTCTCTAACCCTAGCCCTAAACATAACCCTAACCCTAGCTCCAATTCTAACCCTAGTCATCTACCTAACCTTAACCCTCAACACAAACCTAACCCTAGGTGCAATCCTAACCCTATTCGTCTCTCTAAACATAGCCCTCAACATAACCCTAACCCTCGGTTCAATCCTAAACCTAACCTTCTCTCTAACCCTAGCCCTAAACATAACCATAACCCTAGGTCCATTCATAAACCCTAATTGTCTACCTAGCCCTTGCCCTCAACATAACCCTAACCCTAGCTCCAATCCTACCCTAACCGTCTCTCTAACCCTAGCCCTCAACCTAACCCTAACCCTAGGTCCAATCCTAACCCTAATCGTCTCTCTAACCCTAGCCCTCAACATAACCCTAACCCTAGATCCAATCCTAACCCGAACTATCTCTCTAACCCTAGCCCTCAACCTAACACTAACCCTAGGTCCAATCCTAACCCTAATCGTCTCTCTAACCCTAGCCCTCAACATAACCCTAACCCTAGGTGCAAATCTAACCCGAACCTTCTCTCTAACCCTAGCCCTCAACATAACCAAAACCCTCAACATAAACTTAACCCTGGGGCCAATCCTAACCCTAATCGTCCACCTAACCCTAACCCTCAACAAAACCCTTACCCTATGGTCCAGTCCTAACCCTAATAGTGTATCTAACCCTAGCGCTAAACATAACCATAACCCTAGGTCCAATCCTAACCCTAATTGTCTATCTAAACCTAGCCCTGAACATAACTCTAACACTAGCTCCAATGCTATCCCTAATCGACAACCGAACCCTAATCGTCTCTCTAATCCTAGCCCTCAATATAACCTTAACCCTAGGACCAATCCTAACCCAACGTGTGTTTTCACTGCTGGAATAAGTTTTCGGATGCATTGTTTCAATCTCTTGCAAGCCTCATGTTGTTTTTAGAGAATATAGAAAAACAAAGAGTATGTTTCCCAAATCACTTGTAATCCAGAAAAAGGCACACTGCATCACTCTTGCTGAAACACGCTCTTTCTCATAATGTTTTGAGAACATTCAAGAAACCCCAAGAGAAGTGCATTTTTCAGTGAAATTCAGACGGGTATGTTCAAAATGACATTTCTATTGGTTGCAGAGTGCAAAAGCACGATTGCCTTCACGTTCTCCATGACACCCTTACATTTCCAACTGACCTGCAGTAGGACTTTCACAAAAAGATGTGTTTGCGGGTCTGTGGTTAAAGGAGCTCTAAGTTGTGTATTCATTGCTGGAGAGTGACACACTCTACACAGGTTAGACAGCGTCCTTAGAGCACCAACATGCTTAAAATAGAAACTGCTACAAGATTTGTGTAGCATGCTGAATGAAGGCTTGTCATTTCAAAGAAAGAAGAGGAAACCAAATTCCAGGTAGTGAAATGATCATGCCAGTGTGGGAGATGTGCATGTGGACAGTTTCAAGCAGCAGCTCTTTGTGGACACTTGGAAGCAGCGCTGTGAAAAAATTTCGTTGGAAGCGGGATTTGGCCACAGTTGAAAGACCTTCCAAAACCAATCCTAAAGGACTTAGCCAAACAATGAATGTTGCAATAAGCCCCTGCAAGAAAGGTGCTTCAATGACACAACTTCCGAGCAGGTAGTTACATTCCGCACAATACAAAATGCATATGAATTCCTGGCTGGAGACTCACTCCAGAAGGAAGAAATGCGTGTGTTTCTCTCTGAAACAACACTCAGCCACTATTCTTTTGCTTGCTCCTTCAAAGTCTTTGTAGAAACGTGTGTTTTTCCTGCTGGAATACGTTTTGGGATGAATTGTTTCAATCTCTTGCAAGCCTCATGTTCTTTCTTACACAATGTGGAAAAACGCGGATTATGTTTCACCTAATGCATTGAGAACATTCAAGAAAGCCGAAAAGAAGGGCCCTAACCCTAGGTCCAATCCTATCCCTAATCGTTTATCTAAAACTAGCCCTAAACATAACACTAACCCTAGGTACAATCCTAACCCGAACCGTCTCTCTAACCTTAGCCCTCAACATTACCCTATCCTTACGTCCAATCCTAACCCTAATTGTAGACGTAACCCTAGCCCTCAACATAACCCTAACCCTAGGTCCAATCCTAAACCTACTCGTCTATCTAACCCTGGCCCTCAACATAACCCTACCCCTAGCTCCAATCCTAACCCTAATCGTCTACCTAACCTTAGCCCTCAACACAACCATAAGCCTAGGTCCAATCGTAACCCTAATCGACCGTCTTACCGTAGCCCTCAACATAACCCTAAACCTAGGTCCAATCCTAACCCGAACCGTCTCTCTAATCCTAGCCCTCAACCTAACCCTAACCATAGGTCCGATCCTAACCCGAACATTTTCTGTAACCCTAGCCCTCAACATTACCCTAACCCTAGGTCCAAACCTAACCCTAATCATCTATTTAACAATAGCCCTAAACATAACCCTAACCCTAGGTGCAATCCTAACCAGAACCGTCTGTCTAACCGTAGCCCTCAACATAACCCTAAACCTAGGTCCAATCCTAACACGAACCGTCTCTCTAACCCTAGCCCTCAACATAACCCTAACGCTAGGTCCACTCCTAACCCTAATCATCTCTCTAACCCTAGCCCTCAACATAACCCTAACCTTAGGTACAATCCTAACAATAATCGTCTATCTAAACCTAGCCCTAAACATAACCCTAACCCTAGAACCAATCCTATCCCTAACCGTCTACCTAACCATAGGCCTCAACATAACCCTAACCGTAGCACCAATCCTAACCCTAATCGTCCCTCTAACCTTAGCCCTCAACATAACCCTAACCTTGGTTCCAATCCTAACCCTATCGTCTCTCTAATCCTAGCCCTCAATATAACCTTACCTAGGGCCAATCCAAACCAAATCCGTCTTTCTAACCCTAGCTCTCAACATAACCCTAATCCTCGGTGCAATCCTAACCCGAACTGTCTCTCTAACCCTAGCCCTCAACGTGACACTAACCCTAGGTCCATTCCTAACCCGAACCTTCTCTCTAACCCTAGCCCTCAACATAATCCTAACCCTAGATCCAATCCTAACCTTAATCATCTACCTAACCCTAGCCCTCAACATAACCCTAACCCTAGGTCCAATCCTAACCCTAATCGTCTCTCTACCCCTAGCCCTCAACATAACCCTAACCCTAGGTCCAACCCAAACCCTAATCGTCTATCTAACCCTAGCCCTAAAAATAACCCTAACCCTAGGCCCAATCCTAACCCTAATCGTGTATCTAACCCTAGCCCTCATCATAACCATAACCCTACGTCCAATCCTAATCCGAAAGGTCTCTCTAACCCTAGCACTCAACATAACCCTAACCCTAGCTCCAATCCTAACCTATTTGTCCCTCTAACCCTAGCCCTCAACGTAACCCTAACGTTAGGTCCAATTATAAGCCTAATCGAATCTCTAACCGTAATCCTCAACATAACCCTAACCCTAGGTCCAATCCTAACCTGAACCGTCTCTCTAAACCTAGCCCTCAACATAACCCTAACCCTAGGTCCATTTTTAACCAGAACATTCTTTCTAACCGTAGGCCTCAACATAACCATATTCCTACGTCCAATCCTAAACCTAACCCTAGGTCCAATCCTAACCCTAATCGTCTCTCTAACCCTAGCCCTCAACATAACCATACCACTAGGTCCAAACCTAACCCGAACCGTCTCTCTAACCCTAGCCCTCAACATAAACCTATCCCTAGGTCCAGTCCTAACCCTAATCGTGTATCCAACACTAGCCCTCAACATAACCCTAACCCTCGGTCCAATCCTAACCCGAACCTTCTCTCTAACCCTAGCCCTAAACATAACCATAACCCTAGGTCCAATAATAACACTCATCGTCTCTCTGACCCTGGCCCTCAACATAACCCTAACCCTAGGTCCAATCCTAACCCTAATCGTCTCTCTAACCCTAGCCCTCAACATAATCCTAACACTACGTCCAATCCTAACTCTTATCGTCTAACTAACCCTAGCCCTCAACATAACCCTAACCCTAAGTCCAATCCTAACTCTAATCGTCTATCTAACCCTAGACCTCAACATAACCCTAACCCTCGGTCCAATCCGAATCCGAACCTTCTCTCTAACCCTAGCCCTAAACATAACCTTAACCCTAGGTCCATTCATAAACCCTAATTGTCTACCTAGCCCTAGCCCTCAACATAACGCTAACCCTAGCTCCTATCCTAACCCTAACCGCCTCTCTAACCCAAGCCCTCAACATAACCCTAACCCCAGGTCCAATCCTAACCCGAACTGTCTTTCTAACACTAGTCCTCAAACTAACCCTAACCCTAGGTCCATTCCTAACCCTAACCGTCTCTCTAACCCTAGCCCTCAACCTAACCCTAACCCTAGCTTCAATCCTAACCCTAATTGTCTCTCTAACCCTACCCCTAAACATAACCCTAACCCTAGCTCCAATTCTAACCCTAGTTGACTACCTAACCTTAACCCTCAACACAACCCTAACCCTAGGTGCAATCCTAACCTAAATCGTCCCTCTAACCCTAGCCCTCAACATAACCCTAACCCTAGGTGCAATCCTAACCCGAACCGTCTGTCTAACCGTAGCCCTCAACATAACCCTAACTGTAGGTCCAATATTAACCCTAATCGTCTGCCTAACCCTAGCCCTCAAATTAACCCTAACCCTAGCTCGAATTCTAACCCTAATCGTCTCTCTAATCCTAGCCCTCAACATAACCCTAACCCTAAGTCCAATCCTAACCCTAATCGTCTCTCTAACCATAGCCCTCAAAATAACCCTAACCCTAAGTCCAATCCTAACCCTAATCGTCTACCTAACCCTAGCCCTCAACATAACCATAACCCTAGCTCCAATCCTAACCTAAATCGTCCCTCTAACCCTAGCCCTCAACATAACCCTAACCCTAGATCCAATCTTAACCCTAACCGACTCTCTCACCGTAGCCCTCAACATAACCTTAACCCTAGGTCCAATCCTAACCCTAATCATCTCTCTAACCCTAGCCCTCAACATAACCCTAACCCTACGTCCAATCCTAACCCTATTTGTTTATCTATCCCAGCCCTGAACATAACCCTAACCCTAGGTCCAATCCTAACCCTAATCGTCTACCTAACCCTAGCCCTCAACATAACCAGAACACTAGCTCCACTCCTAACCCTAATCGTCTCTCTAACCCTAGCCCTCAACATAATCCTAACCCTAGGTCCGATCCTAACACCAATCGTCTAACTAACCCTAGCCCTGAACATAATCCTAACCCTAGGTCCAATCCTAACCCTAATCGCGCACCTAACCCTAGCGCTCAACATAACCAGTACACTAGCTCCAATCCTAACCCTAATCAAATCTCTAACCTTAGCCCTCAACATAATCCTAACCCTAGGTCCGATCCTAACACCAATCGTCTATCTAACCCTAGCCCTAAACATAACCCTAACCCTAGGTCCAATAATAACCCTAATCATTTTTCGAATCCTAGCCCTCAACATAACCCTAACCCTAGGTCCAATCCTAACCCTAATCGTCTACCTAACCCTACCTCTCAACATAACACTAACCCTAGCTCCAATCCTAACCCTAATCGTCTCTGTAACCCTAGCCATCAACATTACCCTAACCCTAGGTCCAATCCTAACCCTAATCTTCTATCTAACCCTAGCCCTAAACATAACCCTAACCCTAGGTCCAATCCTAACCTTAATCGTCTACCTAACCCTAGCCCTCAACATAACACTAACCCTAGCTCCAATCCTAAGCCTAATCATCTACCTAAACCTAGCCCTCAACATAACCCTAAACCTAGCTCCAATCCTAACGCTAATCGTCTACATAACCCTAGCCCTCAAATTAACACTAACCCTAGCTCCAATCCTAACCCTAATTGTCTCTGTAACCCTAGTCCTCAACATAACCCTAACCCTAGGTCCAATCCTAACCCGAACCGTCTCTCTAATCCTAGCCCTCAACCTAACCCTAACCATAGGTCCAATCCTAACCCGAATATTTTCTGTAACCCTAGCCCTCAACATTACCCTAACCCTAGGTCCAAACCTAACCCTAATTGTCTATTTAACAATAGCCCTAAACATAACCTTAACCCTAGGTGCAATCCTAACCCGAACCGTCTGTCTAACCGTAGCCCTCAACATAACCCTAACTGTAGGTCCAATATTAACCCTAATCGTCTGCCTAACCCTAGCCCTCAAATTAACCCTAACCCTAGCTCGAATTCTAACCCTAATCATCTCTCTAATCCTAGCCCTCAACATAACCCTAACCCTACGTCCAATCCTAACCCTAATCGTCTCTCTAACCATAGCCCTCAAAATAACCCTAACCCTAAGTCCAATCCTAACCCTAATCGTCTACCTAACCCTAGCCCTCAACATAACCATAACCCTAGCTCCAATCCTAACCTAAATCGTCCCTCTAACCCTAGCCCTCAACATAACCCTAACCCTAGATCCAATCTTAACCCTAACCGACTCTCTCACCGTAGCCCTCAACATAACCTTAACCCTAGGTCCAAACCTAACCCTAATCTTCTCTCTAACCCTAGCCCTCAACATAACCCTAACCCTACGTCCAATCCTAAACCTATTTGTTTATCTATCCCAGCCCTGAACATAACCCTAACCCTAGGTCCAATCCTAACCCTAATCGTCTACCTAACCCTAGCCCTCAACATAACCAGAACACTAGCTCCACTCCTAACCCTAATCGTCTCTCTAACCCTAGCCCTCAACATAATCCTAACCCTAGGTCCGATCCTAACACCAATCGTCTAACTAACCCTAGCCCTGAACATAATCCTAACCCTAGGTCCAATCCTAACCCTAATCGCGCACCTAACCCTAGCGCTCAACATAACCAGTACACTAGCTCCAATCCTAACCCTAATCATATCTCTAACCTTAGCCATCAACATAATCCTAACCCTAGGTCCGATCCTAACACCAATCGTCTATCTAACCCTAGCCCTAAACATAACCCTAACCCTAGGTCCAATAATAACCCTAATCATTTTTCGAATCCTAGCCCTCAACATAACCCTAACCCTAGGTCCAATCCTAACCCTAATCGTCTACCTAACCCTACCTCTCAACATAACACTAACCCTAGCTCCAATCCTAACCCTAATCGTCTCTGTAACCCTAGCCCTCAACATTACCCTAACCCTAGGTCCAATCCTAACCTTAATCTTCTATCTAACCCTAGCCCTAAACATACCCTAACCCTAGGTCCAATCCTAACCTTAATCATCTACCTAACCCTAGCCCTCAACATAATACTAACCCTAGCTCCAATCCTAACCCTAATCGTCTACCAAAACCTAGCCCTCAACATAACCCTAAACCTAGCTCCAATCCTAACCCTAATCGTCTACATAACCCTAGCCCTCAAATTAATACTAACCCTAGCTCCAATCCTAACCCTAATTGTCTCTGTAACCCTAGTCCTCAACATAACCCAAACCCTAGGTCCAATCCTAACCCGATCTGTCTCTCTAACCCTAGCCCTCAACCTAACCCTAACCATAGGTCCAATCCTAACCCGAACATTTTCTGTAACCCTAGCCCTCAACATTACCCTAACCCTAGGTCCAAACCTAACCCTAATCGTCTATTTAACAATAGCCCTAAACATAACCCTAACCCTAGGTCCAATCCTAACCCGAACCGTCTATCTAACCCTAGCCCTCAACATAACCCTAACCCTAGGTCCAATCATAACCCTAATCGTCTACATAGCCCTAGCCCTCCAATTAACCCTAACCCTAGCTCCAATCCTAACCCTAATCGTGTCTGTAACCCTAGCCCTCAACATAATCCTAACCCTAGCTCCAATCCTAGCCCGATCCTTCTATCAAACCCTAGCCCTCAACATAACCATAACCCTAGGTCCAATCCTAACCTTAATAGTCTACCTAACCCTAGCTCTCAACATAACACTAACCCTAGCTCCAATCCTAAATATAATCGTCTACCTAAACCTAGCCCTCAACATAACCCTAAACCTAGCTCCAATCCTAACACTAATCGTCTCTGTAAACCTAGCCCTCAACATTACCCTAACCCAAGGTCCAATCCTAACCCTAATCTTCTATCTAACCCTAGCCCTAAACATAACCCTAACCCTAGGTCCAATCCTAACCCGAAACGTCTCTCTAACCCTAGCCCTCAACATAACCCTAACCCTAGGTCCAATCATAGCCCTAATCGTCTACATAAACCTAGCCCTCAAATTAACCCTAACCCTAGCTCCAATCCTAACCCTAATCGTGTCTGTAACCCTAGCCCTCAACATAACCATAACCCTAGCTCAAATCTTAACCCTTATCGTCTTTGTAACCCTAGCCCTCAACATAACCCTAACCCTAGGTCCAATCCTAAACCTAATCGTCTCTCCAACCCTAGCCCTCAACATAACCCTAACCCCAGGTCCAATCCTAACCCTAATCGTCTATCTAATTCTAGCCCTCAACATAACCCTAACCTAGGTCCAAGCCTAACCCTAATTGTCTACCTAACCCAGGCCTCAACATAACCCTAACCGTAGGTACAACAAGAACCCTAATCGTTTCTCGAACCCTAGCCCTCAACATAACCCTAACCCTAGGTCCTATCCTATCCCGAATCGTCTACCTAACCCTAGCCCTCAACATAACCCTAAACCTAGGTCCAATCCTAACGCAAATCGACCGTCTAACCGTAGCCCTCAACATAACACTAACCCTAGCTCCAATCCTAACCCTAATAGTCTCTCTAACCGTAGACCACAACACAACCCAAACCCTAGGTCCAAACCTAAACCGAACCGTCTCTGTAAACCTAGCCCTCAACATAACCCTAACCCTAGGTCCAATCATAACCTGAACCTTCTCTCTAACCCTAGCCCTCAACATAACCATAACCCTAAGTCCAATCCTAACCCTAATCATCTACCTAAACCTAGCCCTCAACAAAACCCTAACCCTAGGTCCGATCCTAAAACTAATCGTCTATCTAACGCTAGCCCTAAACATAACCCTAACCCTAGGTCCAATAATAACCCTAATCTTTTCTCGAACTCTACCCTCAACATAACCCTACCCATGGTCCAATCCTAACCCGAACCATCTCCCTAACCTTAGGCCTCAACATAACCCTAACCCTCGTCCAATCCTAACACTAATCGTCTCTAAACCTAGCCCTCAACATAACCCTAACCCTAGGTCCAATTCTAACCCGAACCGTCTCTTTAACCCTAGCCCTCAACATAACCCTAACCCTAGCTCCAATCCTAACCCATAACTTTTATCTAACCCTTGCCCTCAACATAACCATAACCCGAGGTCCAATCCTAACCCTAATCGTCTACCTAACCGTACCCCTCAACATAACCATAACCCTAGGTCGAATCCTAACCTTAATCGTCTACCGAACCCTAGCTCTCAACATAACACTAACCCTAGTTCCAATCCTAACCCTAATTGTCTACCTAAACCTAGCCCTCAACATAACCCTAAACCTAGCTCCAATCATAACCCTAATCGTCTCTGTAACCCTAGCCATCAACATTACCCTAACCCTAGTTCCAATCCTAACCCTAATCCTGTATCTAACCCTAGCCCTAAACATAACCCTAACCCTAGGTCCAATCCTAACCCTAATCGTCTCTGTAACCCTAGCCCTCAACATAACCCCAACCCTAGGTACAATCCTAACACTAATCGTCTATCTAACCCTAGCCCTAAACATAACCGTAACCCTGGGTCCAATAATAACCCTAATCGTCTCTCTAACCCTAGCCCTCAACAAAACCCTAACCCTAGGTCCAATCCTAAACCTAATCGTCTTCTAACCCTAGCCCTCAACATAACCCTAACCCTAGGACCAATCCTAACCCTAATAGTCTATGTAACTCTAGCACTCAACATAACCCTAACTCTAGCTCCAATCCTAACCCTAATCGTCCACCTATCCCTAGCCATCAACACAACCCTAAACCTAGGTCCAATCCTAACCCTAATCGTCTCTCTATCGCTAGCCCTCAACAAAACCCTAACCGTATGTCCACTCCTAACACCAATTGTCTATCTAACCGTAGCCCTAAACATAATCCTAACTCTAAGTCCAATCCTAACCCTAATCGTCTACCTAACCCTAGCCCTCAACATAATCCTAACACTAGCTCCAATCCTAACCCGAACCGTCTCTCTAAACCTAGCCCTCAACATAACCCTAACCCTAGGTCCAATCTTAACCCTAATCGTCTATCTAACCCTAGCCCTAAACATAACCCTAACCCTAGGTTCAATCCTAACCCTAATCGTCTACCTAACCCTAGCCTTCAAAATATCCGTAACCCTAGATCCACTCCTAACCCTATTCGTCTCCCTAACCCTAACCCTTCACATAACCCTAACCCTAGGTCCAATCATAAACCTATTCGTCTCTCTAAACCTAGCCCTCAACATAACCCTAACCCTCATTCCAATCCTAACCCGAACCGTCTCTCTAACCCTAGCCCGCAACATAACACTAACGCTAGGTCCAATCCTAACTCTAGTGTTCTAAATAACCTTAGGCCTCAACACAACCCAAACCCTAGGTCCAATCCTAACCCTATTCGTCTTTCTAAACCTAGCCCACAACATAAACCTAACACTGGGTCCAATCCTAACCAGAACCTTCTCTCTACCTCTAGCCCTCAACATAACCATAACCCTAGCTCCAATCCTAACCCTAATCGTCTCTCTAACCCTAGCCGTCAACATAACCCTGACCCTAGGTCCAATCCTATCCCTTATCATCTATCTAACCCTAGCCCTCACCATAACCCTAACCCTAGGACCAATCCTAACAATAATCGTCTATCTAACCCTAGCCCCCAACATAACCCTAACCCTAGGACCAATCCTAACCCTAATCGTCTATCTAACCCTAGCCCTCAACATAACCCTAACCCTAGCTCCAATCCTAACCCTAATCGTCCACCTAACCCTAGCCCTCAACATAACCCTAACCCTAGCTCAAATCCTAACCCTAATCGTCTCTCTAATCCTAGCCCTCAACATAACCCTAACCCTAGGTCCAATTCAAAACCGAACCGTCTCTCTAACCCTACCCCTCAACCTAACCCTATCCCTAGGTCCAATCCTAACCCGAAACGTTTCTCTAACCCTCGCCCTCAACATTACCCTAACCCTAGGTCCAATCCTAACCCGAACAGACTCTCTAACCCTAGCCCTCAAGATAACCCTCACCCTAGGTCCCATCCTAACCCGAACCATCTCTCTAAGCCTAACCCTCAATGTAACCCTAACCCTAGGTACAATCCTAACACAAATCGTCTCTCTAATCCTAGCCCTCAACATAACCCTAACCCTAGGTCCAATCCAAACCCAAACCGTCTCTCTAACCCTAAGCCTCAATATAACACTAACCCTAGGTACAATCCTAACACTAATCGTCTATCTAACCCTAGCCCTAAACATAACCCTAACCCTAGCTCAAATCCTAACCCTAATCGTCTCTCTAATCCTAGCCCTCAACATAACCCTAACCCTAGGCCAATCGAATCCCAAACCGTCTCTCTAACCCTAACCCTCAATATAACCCTAACCCTAGGTCCAATCCCAACCCGAACCGTCTCTCTAACCCTAGCCCTCAACCTAACCCTATCCCTAGGTCCAATCCTAACCCGAAACGTCTCTCTAACACTAGCCCTCAACATAACCCGAACCCTAGCTCCAATCCTAACCCTAATCTTCCACCTAACCCTAACCCTCCATAAAACCCTATCCCTAGGTCCAATCCTAACCCGAAACGTCTCTCTAACCCTAGCCCTCAACATAACCCTAACCGTAGCTCAAATCCTAAACCTAATCATCTCTCTAATCCTAGCCCTCATCATAACCCTAACCCTAGGTCCAATCCAAAACTGTACCGTCTCTCTAACCCTAGCCCTCAATATAACCCTAACTCTACCTCCAATCCTGACCTGAACCGTCTCTCTAAACCTAGGCCTCAACATAAACTTAACCCTTCATCCAATCTTACCATAATCGTCTACCTAACCCTAACCCTCAACATAACACTAACTCTAGCTCCAATCCTAACCCTAATCGTCTATGTAACCCTAGCCCTCAACATTACCCTAACCCTAGGTCCAATCCTAACCCTAATCGTCTATTTAATCCTAGCCCTAAAGATAACCCTAACCTTAGGTCAAATGCTAACCCGAACCGTCTCTCTAAACCTAGCCCTCAACATAACCCTAACCCTAACTCTAATCCTAACCCTAATCGTCCACCTAACCCTAGTCCTCAACATAACTCTAAATCTAGCTCAAATCCTAACCCTAAACGTCTCTCTAATCCTAGCCCTCAACATAACCCTAACCCTAGGCCCAATCCTAACCCGAACCATCTCTCTAATCCTAGCTCTCAACCTAACCCTATCACTAGTTCCAATCCTAACCCGAAACGTCTCTCTAACCCTAGCCCCCAACATAACCCTAAGGCTAGGTCCAATCCTAACCCGAACCGTCTCTGTAACCCTAGCCCTCAACATTACCCTAACCCTAGGTCCCATCCTAACCCGAACCGTCTCTCTAACCCTAGCACTCAACATAACCCTAACCCTAGGTCCAATACTAACCCAAATCGTCTCTCTAACCCTAACCCTCAACATAACCGTAACCCTAGGTACAATCCTAACATTAATCGTCTATCTAACCCTAGCCCTAAACATAACCCTAACCCTAGGTCCAATCCAAACCCGAAACGTCTTTTTGTAACCCTAGCCCTCAACATAACCCTAACCCTAGCTCCAATCCTAACCTGAACCGTCTCTCTAACCCTAGCCCTCAACATAAACTTAACCTACATCCAATCCTAACCCTAATCGTCTACCTAACCCTACCCCTCAACATAACACTAACCCTAGCTCCAATCCTAACCCTAATCGACTACCTACACCTAGCCCTCAACATAACCCTAAACCTACCTCCAATCCTAACCCTAATCGTCTCTGTAACCCTAGCCCTCAACATAAACTTAACCCTACATCCAAAATAACCTTAATCGTCTACCTAACCCTAGCCCTCTACATAACCCTAACCATAGGTCCAATATTAACCCTAATCATCTACCTAACCCTAGACCTCAACATAACCCTAACCCTAGGTCCAGTCCTAACTCTAATCGTGTATCTAACCCTAGCCCTAAACATAACCCTAATCTTAGGTCCAATAATAACCCGTATCGTCTCTCTAACCCTAGCCCTCAACATAACCCTAACCCTACGTCCAATCCTAACCCTAATCAACTCTCTAACCGTAGCCCAAAACATAACCCTAACCCTAGCTCCAATCCAAACCCTAATAGTCTCTCTGACACTAGCCCTCAACAAAACCCATACCCTACGTCCAATCCTAACCTGAACCGTCTCTCTGAACCTAGCCCTCAACATAAACCTAACCCTAGGTCCAATCCTACCCCGAACCGTCTCTCTAACCCTAGCCCTCAACATAAACGTAACCCTAGGTACAATCCAAACCCGAACCGTCTCTCTAACCCTAGCCCTCACCATAACCCTAACCCTAGGAGCAATCCTAACCCAAAACGTCTCTCTAACCCTAGCCCTCAACATAACTCTCAGCCTAGCACCTATCCTAACCCTAATCGTCCACCTCACCCTAGCCCTCAACATTACGCTAACCCTAGCTCCAATGCTAACACTAATAGTCTCTCTAACCCTAGCCCTCAACATAACCCTAACCCTACGTTGAATCCTAACCCGAACTGTCTCTATATCCCTAGCCATCAACATAACCCTAACCCTAGGTCCAATCCTAACCCTATTTGTCTACCTACCCTAGGCCTAAACATGACCCTAACCCTAGGTCCAATCCTAACCCTAATCGTCTACATAACCCTAGCCCTCAACATAACCCTAACACTAGCTCCAATCCTAACCCTAATCATCTACCTAACCCTAGCCCTCAAATTAACCCTAACCCTAGCTCCAATCCTAACCCTAATCGTCTCTCTAATCCTAGCCGTCAACATAACCCTAACCCTAGGTACAATCCTAACACTAATCGTCTAACTAACCCTAGCCCTAAACATAACCCTAACCCTAGGTCCACTCCTAACCTGAACCGTCTACCTAACCCAAGCCCTCAACATAACCCTAACCCTAGGTCCAATCCTAACCCTAATCGTCTACCTAACCCTAGCCCTCAAATTAGCCCTAACCCTAGCTCCAATCCTAACCCTAATGGTCTCTTTAATCCTAGCCCTCAACATAACCCTAACCCTACGTACAATCCTAACACTAATCATCTATCTAACCCTAGCCCTCAAGAGAACACTAACCCTAGGTCCAATAATAACACTAATCGTCTCTCTAACCCTAGCCCTCAACATAACCCTAACCCTAGGTCCAATCCTAAACCTAATCGTCTCTCTAACCCTAGCCCTTAAGGTAACCCTAACCCTAGGTCCAATCCTAACCCTAATCGTCTATTTAACCCTAGCCCTCAACATAACCCTAACCCTAGCTCCAATCCTAACCATAATCATCTCTCTAACCCTAGCCCTCAACTCAACCCTAACCCTAGGTCCAATCCTAACCCGAACTCTCTCTCTAACTCTAGCCCTCAACCTAACCCTAACCCTAGCTCCAATCCTAACCCTAATCATCTCTCTAACCCTAGCCCTCAATATAACACTAACACTAGGTCTGATCCTAACCCGATTCGTCTATCTAACCCTATCCCTCACCATTACCCTAACCCTAGGACCAATCCTAACCGTAATCGTCTACCTAACCCTATCCCTCAACATAACACTAACCCTAGCTCCAATCCTAACCCTAACGTCCACCTAACCCTAGCCCTCAACATAATGCTAACCCTAGCTCCAATCCTAACCCTAATAATCTCTCTAACCCTAGCCCTCAACACAACACTAACCCTAGGTCCTATCCTAACCCTAATCGTCTACCTAACCCTAGCCCTCAACATAACCCTTACCCTAGGTAAAATCCTAACCCTATTTGTCTATCTACCCAAGCCTTAAACATAACCCTAACCCTAGGTCCAATCCTAACCCTATTCGTCTACCTAACCCTAGCCCTCAAAACAACCCTAACACTAGGTCCAATCCTAACCCTAATCGCCTACCTAACCCTAGCCCTCAAATTAACCCTAACCCTAGCTCCAATACTAACCCTAATCGTGTCTCTAATCCTAGCCCTCAACATAACCCTAACCCTATCTCCAAACTTAACCCTAATCGTCTCTCTAATCCTACCCCTCAACATAACCCTAACCCTAGGTACAATCCTAACACTAATCGTCTATCTAACCCTAGCCCTAAACATAACCCTAACCCTAGGTCCAATCCTAACCCGAACCGTCTCTCTAAACCTAGCCTTCAACATAACCCTAACGCTAGGTCCAATCCTGACCCAAATCGTCAACCTAAGCCTAGCCCTCAAATTAACCATAACCCTAGCTCCAATCCTAACCCTAATCATCTCTCTAATCCTAGCCCTAAACATAACCCTAACCCTAGGTCCAATCCTAAACTTAATCATCAATCTAACCCTAGCCATCAACATAACCCTATCCCTAGGTCCAATCCGAACCCTAATCGTCTACCTAACCCTAGCCCTCAACATAACCCTAACCCTAGCTCCAATCCTAACCCGAACTGTCTCTCTAAACCCAGCCCTCAACATAACCCTAACCCTAGCTCCAATCCTAACCCTAATCGTCTACGTAACCCTAAGCTTCAACCTAACCCTAACCCAAGCTCCAATCCTAACCCTAATCATCTCTCTAACCCTAGCCCTCAATATAACCCTAACCCTAGGTCTGATCCTCTCCCTAATCGTCTATCTAACCCTATCCCTCAACATTACCCTAACCCTAGGTCTGATCCTAACCCTAATCGTCTATCTAACCCTAGCCTTCAACATAACACTAACCATAGCTCCAATCCTAACCCTAATAGTCTCTCTAACCCTACCCTCAACACAACACTAACCCTAGGTCCAAACCTAACCCTTACCGTCTACCTAACCCTAGCCCTCAACATAACACTAACCCTAGGTAAAATCCTAACCCTATTTGTCTATCTACCCTAGCCCTAAACATAACCCTAACCCTAGCTCCAATCCTAACCCTAATCGTGTTTCTAATCCTAGCCCTCAACATAACCCTAACCCTAGCTCCAATCTTAAGCCTAATTGTCTCTCTAATCCTACCCCTCAACATAACCCTAACCCTAGGTACAATCCTAACATTAATCGTCTACCTAAGCTTAGCCTTCAAATTAACCCTAACCCTAGCTCCAATCGTAACCCTAATCGTCTCCCTAATCCTAGCCCTCAACATAACCCTATTCCTAGGTACAATGTTAACACTAATCGTCTATCTAACCCTAGCCCTAAACATAACCCTAACCCTAGGTACAATCCTAAACCGATCTGTCTCTATAAACATAGCCCTCAACATAACCCTAACCCTAGATCCAATCCTAACGCGAACCGTATCTCTAAACATAGCCTTCAACATAACCCTAACCCTAGGTTGAATCCTAACACTAATTGTGGCTCTAACCCTAGCCCTTAACATAACCCTAACCCTAGGTCTGATCATAACCCTAATCGTCTATCTAACCCTAGCCTACATCATTACCCTAACCCTAGGACCATTCCTAACCCTAATCGTCTATCTAACCCTAGCCCTCAGCATAACCCTAACCCAAGATCCAATTCTAACCCAAACCGTCTCTCTAACCCTAGCCCTCAACATAACCCTAACCCTAGGTCTGATCATAACCCGAATCATCTATCTAACCCTAGCCCTCACCATTACCCTAACCCTTGGACCAATCCTAACCCTAATTGTCCACCTAACCATAGCCCTCAACATAACCCTAACCCTAGCTCCAATCCTAACCCTAATCGTCTACCTAATCCTAGCTCTCAACATAAACCTATCCCTAGGTCCAATCCTAACTCTATTTGTCTACCTACCCTAGCCCTAAACATAACTCTAACCCTAGGTCCAATCCTAACCCTAATCGTCTTCCTAACCCTAGACCTCAAATTGACCCTAACCCTAGCTCCAATCCTAACCCTAATCGTCTACCTAACCCTAGCCCTCAAATTGACCCTAACCCTAGCTCCAATCCTAACCCTAATCGTCCCTCTAATCCTAGCCCTCAAAATAACCCTAACCCTAGGTATAATGTTAACACTAATCCTCTATCTAACCCTAACCCTAAACATAACCCTAACCCTAGGTCCAATAATAACCCTAATAGTCTGTCTAACCCTATCCCTCAACATAACCCTAACCCTAGG
Source organism: Miniopterus schreibersii (assembly GCF_964146895.1). Classification (NCBI taxonomy): domain Eukaryota; kingdom Metazoa; phylum Chordata; class Mammalia; order Chiroptera; family Miniopteridae; genus Miniopterus; species Miniopterus schreibersii. The sequence goes on along the minus strand of NW_027669817.1, from coordinate 306,003 downwards.
TCCAATCCTAAACCTAATCGTCTCTGTAACCCTAGCCCGCAACATAACCCTAACCCTAGGTCCAATCCTAACCCTAATCATCTATCTTACCCTAGCCCTCAACATAACCCTAACCCTAGGTCCAATCCTACCCTAATCGTCTACCTAACCCTAGCCCTCAACATAACCCTAAACCTAGCTCCAAACCTAACCCTAATCGTCTACCTAACCCTAGCCCTCAACATAACCCTAACCCTAGCTCCAATCCTAACCCTAATCGTCTACCAAACCCTAGCCCTCAACATGACCCTAACCCTAAGTCCAATCCTAACACTAATGATCTATCTAACCCTAGCCCCCAACATAACCCTAACCCTAGGTCCGATCCTATCCCTAATCGTCTACCTAACCCCAGCCCTCAACATAACCCTAACCCTAGGTCCAATCCTAACCCTAATCGTCTCTCTAACCGTAGCCCTCAACATAACCCTAACCATAGCTCCAATCCTAACCCTAATCGTCTACCTAACCCTAGCATTCAACATAACCCTAACCCTAGCTCCAATCCTAACCCTAATAGTCTCTCTAATCCTAGCCCTCAACACAACCCAAACCCTAGGTCCAATCCTAACCTGAAGATTCTCTCTAACCCTAGCCCTCAACAAAACCATAACCCTAAGGCCAATCCTAACCCTAATTGTCTACCTCAACCTAGCCCTCAAGAAAACCCTAACCCTAGGTCCAATCCTAACCCTAATCGACTCTCTAACCGTACCCCTCAAAATAACCCTAACCCTAGGTCCAATCCTAACCCTAATCGTCTATCTAACCCTACCCCTAAAAATAACCCTAACGCTAGGTCCAATCATAAACCGAACTGTCTCCCTAACCTTAGGGCTCAACATAACCCTAACCCTAGGTCCAATCCTAACCTTATTCGTCCATCTAACCCAGCCCTGAACATAACCCTTACCCTAGGTCCAATACTAACCCTAATCGTCTACCTAAACCTAGCCCTCAACATAACCAGAACACTAGCTCCAATCCTAACCCTAATCGTATCTCTAACCCTAGACCTCAACATAATCCTAACCCTAGGTCCGATCGTAACACCAATCGTCTATCTAACCCTAGCCCTAAACATAACCCTAACCCTAGATCCAATAATAACCCTAATCATTTTTCGAACCCTGGCCCTAAATGTAACCCTAACCCTAGATCCAATAATAACCCTAATCATTTTTCGAACCCTAGCCCTCAACATAACCCTAACCCTAGGTCCAATCCTAAACCTATTTGTCTCTCTAAACCTAGCCCTCAACATAACCCTAACCCTCAGTCCAATCCTAACCCGAACCGTCTCTCTAACCCTAGCCCGCAACATAACACTAACGCTAGGTCCAATCCTAACCCTAGTGTTCTACCTAACCTTAGGCCTCAACACAACCCAAACCCTAGGTCCAATCCTAACCCTATTCGTCTTTCTAAACCTAGCCCACAACATAAACCTAACACTGGGTCCAATCCTAACCAGAACCTTCTCTCTACCTCTAGCCCTCAACATAACCCTAACCCTAGCTCCAATCCTAACCCTAATCGTCTCTCTAACCCTAGCCGTCAACAAAACCCTCACCCTAGGTCCAATCCTAACCCCAACCATCTATCTAACCCTAGCCCTCACCATAACCGTAACCTTAGGACCAATCCTAACAATAATCGTCTATCTAACCCTAGCCCTCAACATAACCCTAACCCTAGGAACAATCCTAACCCTAATCGTCTATCTAACCCTAGCCCTCAACATAACCCTAACCCTAGCTCCAATCCTAACCCTAATCGTCCACCTAACCCTAGCCCTCAACATAACCCTAACCCTAGCTCAAATCCTAACCCTAATCGTCTCTCTAATCCTAGCCCTCAACATAACCCTAACCCTAGGTCCAATCCAAAACCGAACCGTCTCTCTAACCCTAGCCCTCAACCTAACCCTATCCCTAGGTCCAATCCTAACCCGAAACGTCTCTCTAACCCTAGCCCTCAACATAACCCTAACCCTAGCTCCAATCTTAAGCCTAATCGTCTCTCTAATCCTACCCCTCAACATAACCCTAACCCTAGGTACAATCCTAACATTAATCGTCTACCTAAGCTTAGCCTTCAAATTAACCCTAACCCTAGCTCCAATCCTAATCCTAATCGTCTCCCTAATCCTAGCCCTCAACATAACCCTATTCCTAGGTACAATGTTAAAAGTAATCGTCTATCTAACCCTAGACCTAAACATAACCCTAACCCTAGGTCCAATCCTAACGTAAACCGTATCTCTAAACCTAGCCTTCAACATCACCCTAACCCTAGGTTGAATCCTAACCTTAATTGTGGCTCTCACCCTAGCCCTTAACATAACCCTAACCCTAGGTCTGATCATAACCCTAATCGTCTATCTAACCCTAGCCTACATCATTACCCTAACCCTAGGACCATTCCTAACCCTAATCGTCTATCTAAACCTAGCCCTCAAGATAACCCTAACCCTAGCACCAATCCAAACACTAATCGTCTAACTAACCCTACCCCTAAACATAACCCTAACCCTAGGTCCATTCCTAACCTGAACCGTCTATCTAACCCAAGCCCTCAACATAACCCTAACCCTAGGTCCAATCCTAACCCTAATCGTCTACCTAACCCTAGCCCTCAAATTAGCCCTAACCCTAGCTCAAATCCTAACCCTAATCGTCTCTCTAATCCTAGCCCTCAACATAACCCTAACCCTACGTACAATCCTAACACTAATCATCTATCTAACCCTAGCCCTCAAGAGAACACTAACCCTAGGTCCAATAATAGCACTAATCGTCTCTCTAACCCTAGCGCTCAACATAACCCTAACCCTAGGTCCAATCCTAAACCTAATCGTCTCTCTAACCCTAACCCTTAAGGTAACCCTAACCCTAGGTCCAATCCTAACCCTAATCGTCTATTTAACCCTAGCCCTCAACATAACCCTAACCCTAGCTCCAATCCTAACCCTAATCATCTCTCTAACCCTAGCCCTCAACTCAACCCTAACTCTAGGTCCAATCCTAACCCGAACTCTCTCTCTAACTCTAGCCCTCAACCTAACCCTAACCCTAGCTCCAATCCTAACCCTAATCATCTCTCTAACCCTAGCCCTCAATATAACACTAACACTAGGTCTGATCCTATCCCGATTCGACTATCTAACCCTATCCCTCACCATTACCCTAACCCTAGGACCAATCCTAACCGTAATCGTCTATCTAACCCTATCCCTCAACATAACACTAACCCTAGCTCCAATCCTAACCCTAACGTCCACCTAACCCTAGCCCTCAACATAATGCTAACCCTAGCTCCAATCCTAACCCTAATAATCTCTCTAACCCTAGCCCTCAACACAACACTAACCCTAGTTCCAATCCTAACCCTAATCGTCTACCTAATCCTAGCCCTAAACATAACCCTAACCTTAGGTCCAATCCTAACGCTAATCGTCTATCTAACCCTAGACCTCAAAATAACCCTAATCCTAGCTCCAATCCTAACCCTAATCATGTACCTAACCCTAGCCCTCAACATAACCCTTACCCTAGGTAAAATCCTAACCCTATTTGTCTATCTACCCTAGCCTTAAACATAACCCTAACCCTAGGTCCAATCCTAACCCTCTTCGTCTACCTAACCCTAGCCCTCAACACAACCCAAACACTAGGTCCAATCCTAACCCTAATTGCCTACCTAACCCTAGCCCTCAAATTAACCCTAACCCTAGCTCCAATACTAACCCTAATCGTATCTCTAATCCTAGCCCTCAACATAACCCTAACCCTATCTCCAATCTTAACCCTAATCGTCTCTCTAATCCTAACCCTCAACATAACCCTAACCCTAGGTACAATCCTAACACTAATCGTCTATCTAACGCTAGCCCTAAACATATCCCTAAACCTAGGTCCAATCCTAACCCGATCCGTCTCTCTAAACCTAGCCTTCAACATAACCCTAACTCTAGGTCCAATCCTGACCCTAATCGTCTACCTAAGCCTAGCCTCAAATTAACCATAACCCTAGCTCCAATCCTAACCCTAATCGTCTACCTAACCCTAGCCCTCAACATAACCCTAACCCTAGCTCCAATCCTAACCCTAATAGTCTCTCTAACCCCAGCCCTCAACGCAACTCTAACCCTAGGTCCAATCCTAACCCGAACTGTCTCTCTAACCCTAGCCCTCAACATAACCCTAACCCTAGCTCCAATCCTAACCCTAATCGTCTACCAACCCTAGCCTTCAACCTAACCCTAACCCTAGCTCCAATCCTAACCCTAATCATCTCTCTAACCCTAGCCCTCAATATAACCCTAACCCTAGGTCTGATCCTCTCCCTAATCGTCTATCTAACCCTATCCCTCAACATTACCCTAACCCTAGGTCTGATCCTAACCCTAATCGTCTATCTAACCCTAGCCCTCAACATAACACTAACCATAGCTCCAATCCTAACCCTAATAGTCTCTCTAACCCTACCCTCAACACAACACTAACCCTAGGTCCAAACCTAACCCTAATCGTCTACCTAACCCTAGCCCTCAACATAACACTAACCCTAGGTAAAATCCTAACCCTATTTGTCTATCTACGCTAGCCCTAAACATAACCCTAACCCTAGCTCCAATCCTAACCCTAATCGTGTTTCTAATCCTAGCCCTCAACATAACCCTAACCCTAGCTCCAATCTTAAGCCTAATTGTCTCTCTAATCCTACCCCTCAACATAACCCTAACCCTAGGTACAATCCTAACATTAATCGTCTACCTAAGCTTAGCCTTCAAATTAACCCTAACCCTAGCTCCAATCCTAATCCTAATCGTCTCCCTAATCCTAGCCCTCAACATAACCCTATTCCTAGGTACAATGTTAACACTAATCGTCTATCTAACCCTAGCCCTAAACATAACCCTAACCCTAGGTCCAATCCTAAACCGATCTGTCTCTATAAACATAGCCCTCAACATAACCCTAACCCTAGATCCAATCCTAACGCGAACCGTATCTCTAAACCTAGCCTTGAACATAACCCTAACCCTAGGTTGAATCCTAACCCTAATTGTGTCTCTAACCCTAGCCCTTAACATAACCCTAACCCTAGGTCTGATCATAACCCTAATCGTCTATCTAACCCTAGCCTACATCATTACCCTAACCCTAGGACCATTCCTAACCCTAATCGTCTATCTAACCCTAGCCCTCAAGATAACCCTAACCCTAGCACCAATCCTAACCCTAATCGTCTACCTAACCCTAGCCCTCAACATAACGCTATCCCTAACTCCAATCCTAACCCTAATAGTCTCTCTAACCCTAGCTCTCAACACAACCCAAACCCTATTTCCAATCCTAAGCCTAATCGTCTACCTAACCCTAGCCCTAAATATAACCCTAACCCTAGGTCCAACCCTAACCCTAATCGTCTACCTAACCCTAGCCCTCAACCTCACCCTAACCCTAGCTCCAATCCTAACCCTAATCGTGTCTCTAATCCTAGCCCTCAATATAACCCTAGCCCTAGCTCCAATCTTAACCCTAATCGTCTCTCTAATCCTACCCCTCATCATAACCCTAACCCTAGGTACAATCCTAACACTAATCGTCTACCTAAGCTTAGCCCTCAAATTAACCCTAACCCTAGCTCCAATCCTAACACTAATCGTCTCTCTAATCCTAGCCCTCAACATAACCCTAACCCTAGGTACAATCCTAACACTAATCGTCTAACTAACCCTACCCCTAAACATAACCCTAACCCTAGGTCCATTCCTAACCTGAACCGTCTATCTAACCCAAGCCCTCAACATAACCCTAACCCTAGGTCCAATCCTAACCCTAATCGTCTACCTAACCCTAGCCCTCAAATTAGCCCTAACCCTAGCTCAAATCCTAACCCTAAGAGTCTCTCTAATCCTAGCCCTCAACATAACCCTAACCCTACGTACAATCCTAACACTAATCATCTATCTAACCCTAGCCCTCAAGAGAACACTAACCCTAGGTCCAATAATAGCACTAATCGTCTCTCTAACCCTAGCCCTCAATATAACCCTAACCCTAGGTCCAATCCTAAACCTAATCGTCTCTCTAACCCTAACCCTTAAGGTAACCCTAACCCTAGGTCCAATCCTAACCCTAATCGTCTATTTAATCCTAGCCCTCAACATAACCCTAACCCTTAAGGTAACACTAACCCTAGCTCCAATCCTAACCCTAACGTCCACCTAACGCTAGCCCTCAACATAATGCTAACCCTAGCTCCAATCCTAACCCTAATAATCTCTCTAACCCTAGCCCTCAACACAACACTAACCCTAGTTCCAATCCTAACCCTAATCATCTACCTAATCCTAGCCCTAAACATAACCCTAACCTTGGTCCAATCCTAACCCTAATCGTGTCTCTAATCCTAGCCCTCAACATAACCCTAGCCCTAGCTCCAATCTTAACCCTAATCGTCTCTCTAATCCTACCCCTCATCATAACCCTAACCCTAGGTACAATCCTAACACTAATCGTCTACCTAAGCTTAGCCCTCAAATTAACCCTAACCCTAGCTCCAATCCTAACCCTAATCGTCTCTCTAATCCTAGCCCTCAACATAACCCTAACCCTAGGTACAATCCTAACACTAATCGTCTAACTAACCCTACCCCTAAACATAACCCTAACCCTAGGTCCATTCCTAACCTGAACCGTCTATCTAACCCAAGCCCTCAACATAACCCTAACCCTAGGTCCAATCCTAACCCTAATCGTCTACCTAACCCTAGCCCTCAAATTAGCCCTAACCCTAGCTCAAATCCTAACCCTAAGAGTCTCTCTAATCCTAGCCCTCAACATAACCCTAACCCTACGTACAATCCTAACACTAATCATCTATCTAACCCTAGCCCTCAAGAGAACACTAACCCTAGGTCCAATAATAGCACTAATCGTCTCTCTAACCCTAGCCCTCAATATAACCCTAACCCTAGGTCCAATCCTAAACCTAATCGTCTCTCTAACCCTAACCCTTAAGGTAACCCTACCCCTAGGTCCAATCCTAACCCTAATCGTCTATTTAATCCTAGCCCTCAACATAACCCTAACCCTTAAGGTAACACTAACCCTAGCTCCAATCCTAACCCTAACGTCCACCTAACCCTACCCCTCAACATAATGCTAACCCTAGCTCCAATCCTAACCCTAATAATCTCTCTAACCCTAGCCCTCAACACAACACTAACCCTAGTTCCAATCCTAACCCTAATCGTCTACCTAATCCTAGCCCTAAACATAACCCTAACCTTGGTCCAATCCTAACGCTAATCGTCTATCTAACCCTAGACCTCAAAATAACCCTAATCCTAGCTCCAATCCTAACCCTAATCATGTAGCTAACCCTAGCCCTCAACATAACCCTTACCCTAGGTAAAATCTTAACCCTATTTGTCTATCTACCCTAGCCTTAAACATAACCCTAACCCTAGGTCCAATCCTAACCCTATTCGTCTACCTAACCCTAGCCCTCAACACAACCCTAACACTAGGTCCAATCCTAACCCTAATTGCCTACCTAACCGTAGCCCTCACATTAACCCTAACCCTAGCTCCAATACTAACCCTAATCGTGTCTCTAATCCTAGCCCTCAACATAACCCTAACCCTATCTCCAATCTTAACCCTAATCGTCTCTCTAATCCTACCCCTCAACATAACCCTAACCCTAGGTACAATCCTAACACTAATCGTCTATCTAACCCTAGCCCTAAACATAACCCTAACCCTAGGTCCAATCCTAACCCGAACCGTCTCTCTAAACCTAGCCTTCAACATAACCCTAACTCTAGGTCCAATCCTGACCCTAATCCTCTACCTAAGCCTAGCCCTCAAATTAACCATAACCCTAGCTCCAATCCTAACCCTAATCATCTCTCTAATCCTAGCCCTCAACATAACCCTAACCTTAGGTCCAATCCTAAACTTAATCATCTATCTAACCCTAGCCATCAACATAACCCTAACCCTAGGTCCAATCCTAACCCTAATCCTCTACCTCACCCTAGCCCTCAACATAACCCTAACCCTAGCTCCAATCCTAACCCTAATAGTCTCTCTAACCCCAGCCCTCAACGCAACTCTAACCCTAGGTCCAATCCTAACCCGAACTGTCTCTCTAACCCTAGCCCTCAACATAACCCTAACCCTAGCTCCAATCCTAACCCTAATCGTGTCTCTAATCCTAGCCCTAAATATAACCCTAGCCCTAGCTCCAATCTTAACCCTAATCGTCTCTCTAATCCTACCCCTCATCATAACCCTAACCCTAGGTACAATCCTAACACTAATCGTCTACCTAAGCTTAGCCCTCAAATTAACCCTAACCATAGCTCCAATCCTAACCCTAATCGTCTCTCTAATCCTAGCCCTCAACATAACCCTAACCCTAGGTACAATCCTAACACTAATCGTCTAACTAACCCTACCCCTAAACATAACCCTAACCCTAGGTCCATTCCTAACCTGAACCGTCTATCTAACCCAAGCCCTCAACATAACCCTAACCCTAGGTCCAATCCTAACCCTAATCGTCTACCTAACCCTAGCCCTCAAATTAGCCCTAACCCTAGCTCAAATCCTAACCCTAAGAGTCTCTCTAATCCTAGCCCTCAACATAACCCTAACCCTACGTACAATCCTAACACTAATCATCTATCTAACCCTAGCCCTCAAGAGAACACTAACCCTAGGTCCAATAATAGCACTAATCGTCTCTCTAACCCTAGCCCTCAATATAACCCTAACCCTAGGTCCAATCCTAAACCTAATCGTCTCTCTAACCCTAACCCTTAAGGTAACCCTAACCCTAGGTCCAATCCTAACCCTAATCGTCTATTTAATCCTAGCCCTCAACATAACCCTAACCCTTAAGGTAACACTAACCCTAGCTCCAATCCTAACCCTAACGTCCACCTAACCCTAGCCCTCAACATAATGCTAACCCTAGCTCCAATCCTAACCCTAATAATCTCTCTAACCCTAGCCCTCAACACAACACTAACCCTAGTTCCAATCCTAACCCTAATCGTCTACCTAATCCTAGCCCTAAACATAACCCTAACCTTGGTCCAATCCTAACCCTAATCGTGTCTCTAATCCTAGCCCTCAACATAACCCTAGCCCTAGCTCCAATCTTAACCCTAATCGTCTCTCTAATCCTACCCCTCATCATAACCCTAACCCTAGGTACAATCCTAACACTAATCGTCTACCTAAGCTTAGCCCTCAAATTAACCCTAACCCTAGCTCCAATCCTAACACTAATCGTCTCTCTAATCCTAGCCCTCAACATAACCCTAACCCTAGGTACAATCCTAACACTAATCGTCTAACTAACCCTACCCCTAAACATAACCCTAACCCTAGGTCCATTCCTAACCTGAACCGTCTATCTAACCCAAGCCCTCAACATAACCCTAACCCTAGGTCCAATCCTAACCCTAATCGTCTACCTAACCCTAGCCCTCAAATTAGCCCTAACCCTAGCTCAAATCCTAACCCTAAGAGTCTCTCTAATCCTAGCCCTCAACATAACCCTAACCCTACGTACAATCCTAACACTAATCATCTATCTAACCCTAGCCCTCAAGAAAACACTAACCCTAGGTCCAATAATAGCACTAATCGTCTCTCTAACCCTAGCCCTCAATATAACCCTAACCCTAGGTCCAATCCTAAACCTAATCGTCTCTCTAACCCTAACCCTTAAGGTAACCCTAACCCTAGGTCCAATCCTAACCCTAATCGTCTATTTAATCCTAGCCCTCAACATAACCCTAACCCTTAAGGTAACACTAACCCTAGCTCCAATCCTAACCCTAACGTCCACCTAACCCTAGCCCTCAACATAATGCTAACCCTAGCTCCAATCCTAACCCTAATAATCTCTCTAACCCTAGCCCTCAACACAACACTAACCCTAGTTCCAATCCTAACCCTAATCGTCTACCTAATCCTAGCCCTAAACATAACCCTAACCTTGGTCCAATCCTAACGCTAATCGTCTATCTAACCCTAGACCTCAAAATAACCCTAATCCTAGCTCCAATCCTAACCCTAATCATGTAGCTAACCCTAGCCCTCAACATAACACTTACCCTAGGTAAAATCCTAACCCTATTTGTCTATCTACCCTAGCCTTAAACATAACCCTAACCCTAGGTCCAATCCTAACCCTATTCGTCTACCTAACCCTAGCCCTCAACACAACCCTAACACTAGGTCCAATCCTAACCCTAATTGCCTACCTAACCGTAGCCCTCACATTAACCCTAACCCTAGCTCCAATACTAACCCTAATCGTGTCTCTAATCCTAGCCCTCAACATAACCCTAACCCTATCTCCAATCTTAACCCTAATCGTCTCTCTAATCCTACCCCTCAACATAACCCTAACCCTAGGTACAATCCTAACACTAATCGTCTATCTAACCCTAGCCCTAAACATAACCCTAACCCTAGGTCCAATCCTAACCCGAACCGTCTCTCTAAACCTAGCCTTCAACATAACCCTAACTCTAGGTCCAATCCTGACCCTAATCGTCTACCTAAGCCTAGCCCTCAAATTAACCATAACCCTAGCTCCAATCCTAACCCTAATCATCTCTCTAATCCTAGCCCTCAACATAACCCTAACCCTAGGTCCAATCCTAAACTTAATCATCTATCTAACCCTAGCCATCAACATAACCCTAACCCTAGGTCCAATCCTAACCCTAATCCTCTACCTCACCCTAGCCCTCAACATAACCCTAACCCTAGCTCCAATCCTAACCCTAATAGTCTCTCTAACCCCAGCCCTCAACGCAACTCTAACCCTAGGTCCAATCCTAACCCGAACTGTCTCTCTAACCCTAGCCCTCAACATAACCCTAACCCTAGCTCCAATCCTAACCCTAATCGTCTACCTAACCCTAAGCTTCAACCTAACCCTAACCCAAGCTCCAATCCTAACCCTAATCATCTCTCTAACCCTAGCCCTCAATATAACCCTAACCCTAGGTCTGATCCTCTCCCTAATCGTCTATCTAACCCTATCCCTCAACATTACCCTAACCCTAGGTCTGATCCTAACCCTAATCGTCTATCTAACCCTAGCCCTCAACATAACACTAACCATAGCTCCAATCCTAACCCTAATAGTCTCTCTAACCCTACCTCAACACAACACTAACCCTAGGTCCAAACCTAACCCTAATCGTCTACCTAACCCTAGCCCTCAACATAACACTAACCCTAGGTAAAATCCTAACCCTATTTGTCTATCTACCCTAGCCCTAAACATAACCCTAACCCTAGCTCCAATCCTAACCCTAATCGTGTTTCTAATCCTAGCCCTCAACATAACCCTAACCCTAGCCCCAATCTTAAGCCTAATTGTCTCTCTAATCCTACCCCTCAACATAACCCTAACCCTAGGTACAATCCTAACATTAATCGTCTACCTAAGCTTAGCCTTCAAATTAACCCTAACCCTAGCTCCAATCGTAACCCTAATCGTCTCCCTAATCCTAGCCCTCAACATAACCCTATTCCTAGGTACAATGTTAACACTAATCGTCTATCTAACACTAGCCCTAAACATAACCCTAACCCTCGGTCCAATCCTAAACCGATCTGTCTCTATAAACATAGCCCTCAACATAACCCTAACCCTAGATCCAATCCTAACGCGAACCGTATCTCTAAACCTAGCCTTCAACATAACCCTAACCCTAGGTTGAATCCTAACCCTAATTGTGGCTCTAACCCTAGCCCTTAACATAACCCTAACCCTAGGTCTGATCATAACCCTAATCGTCTATCTAACCCTAGCCTACATCATTACCCTAACCCTAGGACCATTCCTAACCCTAATCGTCTATCTAACCCTAGCCCTCAGCATAACCCTAACCCAAGATCCAATTCTAACCCGAACCGTCTCTCTAACCCTAGCCCTCAACATAACCCTAACCCTAGGTCTGATCATAACCCGAATCATCTATCTAACCCTAGCCCTCACCATTACCCTAACCCTTGGACCAATCCTAACCCTAATCGTCCACCTAACCATAGCCCTCAACATAACCCTAACCCTAGCTCCAATCCTAACCCTAATCGTCTACCTAATCCTAGCTCTCAACATAAACCTATCCCTAGGTCCAATCCTAACTCTATTTGTCTACCTACCCTAGCCCTAAACATAACTCTAACCCTAGGTCCAATCCTAACCCTAATCGTCTTCCTAACCCTAGACCTCAAATTGACCCTAACCCTAGCTCCAATCCTAACCCTAATCGTCTACCTAACCCTAGCCCTCAAATTGACCCTAACCCTAGCTCCAATCCTAACCCTAATCGTCCCTCTAATCCTAGCCCTCAAAATAACCCTAACCCTAGCTACAATGTTAACACTAATCCTCTATCTAACCCTAACCCTAAACATAACCCTAACCCTAGGTCCAATAATAACCCTAATAGTCTGTCTAACCCTATCCCTCAACATAACCCTAACCCTAGGTCCAATCCTAAACCTAATCGTCTCTGTAACCCTAGCCGGCAACATAACCCTAACCCTAGGTCCAATCCTAACCCTAATCGTCTATCTTACCCTAGCCCTCAACATAACCCTAACCCTAGGTCCAATCCTACCCTAATCGTCTACCTAACCCTAGCCCTCAACATAACCCTAAACCTAGCTCCAAACCTAACCCTAATCGTCTACCTAACCCTAGCCCTCAACATAACCCTAACCCTAGCTCCAATCCTAACCCTAATCGTCTACCAAACCCTAGCCCTCAACATGACCCTAACCCTAAGTCCAATCCTAACACTAATGATCTATCTAACCCTAGCCCTCAACATAACCCTAACGCTAGGTCCGATCCTATCCCTAATCGTCTACCTAACCCCAGCCCTCAACATAACCCTAACCCTAGGTCCAATCCTAACCCTAATCGTCTCTCTAACCGTAGCCCTCAACATAACCCTAACCATAGCTCCAATCCTAACCCTAATCGTCTACCTAACCCTAGCATTCAACATAACCCTAACCCTAGCTCCAATCCTAACCCTAATAGTCTCTCTAATCCTAGCCCTCAACACAACCCAAACCCTAGGTCCAATCCTAACCTGAAGATTCTCTCTAACCCTAGCCCTCAACAAAACCATAACCCTAAGGCCAATCCTAACCCTAATTGTCTACCTCAACCTAGCCCTCAAGAAAACCCTAACCCTAGGTCCAATCCTAACCCTAATCGACTCTCTAACCGTACCCCTCAAAATAACCCTAACCCTAGGTCCAATCCTAACCCTAATCGCCTATCTAACCCTACCCCTAAAAATAACCCTAACGCTAGGTCCAATCATAAACCGAACCGTCTCCCTAACCTTAGGCCTCAACATAACCCTAACCCTAGGTCCAATCCTAACCTTATTCGTCCATCTAACCCAGCCCTGAACATAACCCTAACCCTAGGTCCAATACTAACCCTAATCGTCTACCTAAACCTAGCCCTCAACATAACCAGAACACTAGCTCCAATCCTAACCCTAATCGTATCTCTAACCCTAGACCTCAACATAATCCTAACCCTAGGTCCGATCGTAACACCAATCGTCTATCTAACCCTAGCCCTAAACATAACCCTAACCCTAGATCCAATAATAACCCTAATCATTTTTCGAACCCTGGCCCTAAACGTAACCCTAACCCTAGATCCAATAATAACCCTAATCATTTTTCAAACCCTAGCCCTCAACATAACCCTAACCCTAGGTCCAATCCTAAACCTATTTGTCTCTCTAAACCTAGCCCTCAACATAACCCTAACCCTCAGTCCAATCCTAACCCGAACCGTCTCTCTAACCCTAGCCCGCAACATAACACTAACGCTAGGTCCAATCCTAACCCTAGTGTTCTACCTAACCTTAGGCCTCAACACAACCCAAACCCTAGGTCCAATCCTAACCCTATTCGTCTTTCTAAACCTAGCCCACAACATAAACCTAACACTATGTCCAATCCTAACCAGAACCTTCTCTCTACCTCTAGCCCTCAACATAACCCTAACCCTAGCTCCAATCCTAACCCTAATCGTCTCTCTAACCCTAGCCGTCAACAAAACCCTCACCCTAGGTCCAATCCTAACCCCAACCATCTATCTAACCCTAGTCCTCACCATAACCGTAACCTTAGGACCATCCTAACAATAATCGTCTATCTAACCCTAGCCCTCAACATAACCCTAACCCTAGGAACAATCCTAACCCTAATCGTCTATCTAACCCTAGCCCTCAACATAACCCTAACCCTAGGTCCAATCCTAACCCTAATCGTGTATCTAACCCTAGCCCTAAACATAACCCTAACCCTATGTCCAACTCTAACCATAATCGTCTATCTAACCCTAGCCCTCAACTTAACCCTAAACCTAGCTCCAATCCTATCCCTAATCGTAAACCGAACCCTAGTCCTCAAAATAACCCTAACCCTAGCTCCAATCTTAACCGTAATCGTCTCTCTAAACCTAACCCTTAACATAACCTCAACCCTAGGTCCAATCCTAACCCTAATCGTCTCTCTAACCCTAGCCCTCAACATAACCCTAACCCTAGCTTCAATCCTACCCCTAATTGTCTCTCTAACCCTAGCCCTCAACATAACCCTAACCCTAGCTCCAATCCTAACCCTAGTAGTCTACCTAACCTTAGCCCTCAACACAACCCTAACCCTAGGTGCAATCCTAACCCTATCCGTCTCTCTAAACCTAGCCCTCAACATAACACTAACCCTCGGTCCAATCCTAACCCTAACCTTCTCTCTAACCCTAGCCCTCAACATAACCATAACCCTAGGTCCAATCCTAACCCTAATCTTCTTTCTAACCCTAGCCCTCTACATAACCCTAACCCTAGCTTCAATCCTAACCCAAATCGTCTCTCGAACGCTAGCCCTCAACATAACCCTAACCCTAGCTCCAATCCTAACCCGAACGTTCTCTCTAACCGTAGCCCTAAACATAACCATAACCCTAGGTCCTTTCATAAACCCTAATAGTATACCTAGCCCTAGCCCTAAACATAACCCTAACCCTAGCTCCAATTCTAACCCTAACCGTCTCTCTAACCCTAGCCCTCAACATAACCCTAACCCTAGGTCCAATCCTAACATGAACTGTCTCTATAACCCTAGCCCTCAACCTAACCCTAACCCTAAGTCCAATCCTAACCCGAACCGTCTCTCTAACCCTAGCCCTCAACATAATCCTATCCCTAGGTCCAGTCCTAACCCTAATCGTGTATCTAATACTAGCCCTAAACATAACCCTAACCATAGCTCCAATCCTAACCCTAATCGTCCACCTAACACTAGCCCACAACATAACCTTAACCCAGCTCCAATCCTAACCCTAATATTCTCTCTACCCTAGCCCTCAACACAACCCTAACCCTAGGTCCAATCCTAAACCTAATCGTCTACCTAAACCTAGCCCTAAACATAACCCTAACCTTAGGTCCAATCCTAACCCTAATTGTCTATCTAACCCTAGCCCTCAACATAACCCTCACCCTAGCTCCAACCCTAACCCTAATCGTCTCTCTAACCCTAGCCCTCAACCTAACCATAACCCTAGGTCCAATCCTAACCCTAATCTTCTCTCTAACCCTAGCCCTCAACATAACCCTAACCCTAGCTTCAATCCTAACCCTAATCGTCTCTCTAACCCTAGCCCTCAACATAACCCTAACCCTAGGTCCAATCCTAACCCGAACGTTCTCTCTAACCGTAGCCCTAAACATAACCATAACCCTAGGTCGTTTCATAAACCCTAATAGTATACCTAGCCTTAGCCATAAACATAACCCTAACCCTAGCTCCAATCCTAACCCTAACCGTCTCTCTAACCCTAGCCCTCATCATAACCCTAACCCTAGGTCCAATCCTAACCCCAACTGTCTCTCTAACCCTAGCCTCAACCTAACCCTAACCCTAGGTCGAATCCTAACCCGAACCGTCTCTCTAACCCTAGCCCTCAACATAATCCTATCCCTAGGTCCAGTTCTAACCCTAATCGTGTATCTAACACTAGCCCTAAACATTCCCCTAACCCTAGCTCCAATCCTAACCCTAACCGTCTCTCTAACCCTAGCCCTCAACACAACCCTAACCCTAGGTCCAATCCTAACCCTAATCGTCTACCTAACCCTAGCCCTCAACATAACCCTAACCCTAGGTCCAATCCTAACCCTAATCGTCTACCTAAACCTAGGCCTAAACATAACCCTAACCTTAGGTCCAATCCTAACCCTAATTGTCTATCGAACCCTAGCCCTCAACATAACCCTAACCCTAGCTCCAATCCTAACCCTAATCGTCTACCTACCCTAGCCCTCAAAATTACCCTAAACCTAGCTTAAATCCTAACCGTAATCGTCTCTCTAACCCTAGCCCTCAACATAACGCTAACCCTATGTCCAATCCTAACCCGAACCTTCTCTCTAACCTTAGCCCTCAACCTAACCATAACCCTAGGTCCAATACAAACCCTCATCGTCTATCTAACCCTAGCCCTAAACATAACCCTAACCCTAGGTCCAATCCTAACCCTAATCGTGTATCTAACCCTAGCCCTAAACATAACCCTAACCCTATGTCCAATTCTAACCATATCGTCTATCTAACCCTAGCCCTTAACTTAACCCTAAACCTAGCTCCAATCCTATCCCTAATCGTCAACCGAACCCTAGCCCTCAAAATAACCATAACCCTAACTCCAATCCTAACCCTAATCGTCTCTCTAACCCTAACCCTCAACATAACCTCAACCCTAGGTCCAATCCTAACCCTAATCGTCTCTCTAACCCTAGCCCTCAACATAACCCTAACCCTAGCTCCAATCCTTACCCTAGTCGTCTACCTAACCTTAGCCCTCAACACAACCATAACCCTAGGTGCAATCCTAACCCTAACCTTCTCTCTAACCGTAGCCCTAAACATAACCATAACCCTAGGCCCATTCATAAGCCCTAATTGTCTACCTAGCCCTTGCCCTCAACATAACCCTAAGCCTAGCTCCAATCCTAACCCTAACCGTCTCTCTAACCCTAGTCCTCAATATAACCCTAACCCTAGGTCCAATCCTAACCCGAACTGTCTCTCTAACCCTAGCCCACAACCTATCCCTAACCCTAGGTCCAATCCTAACCCTAATCGTCTCTCTAACCCTAGCCCTCAACATAACCGTAACCCTAGGTCCAATCCTAACCCTAATCTTCTCTCTAACCCTAGCCCTCAACATAACCCTAACCCTAGCTTCAATCCTAACCCTAATCGTCTCTCGAACCCTAGCCCTCAACATAACCCTAACCCTAGCTCCAATCCTAACCCGAACGTTCTCTCTAACCGTAGCCCTAAACATAACCATAACCCTAGGTCCTTTCATAAACCCTAATAGTATACCTAGCCCGAGCCCTCAACATAACCCTAACCCTACCTCCAATTCTAACCCTAACCGTCTCTCTAACCCTAGCCCTCAACATAACCCTAACCCTAGGTCCAATCCTAACATGAACTGTCTCTCTAACCCTAGCCCTCAACCTAACCCTAACCCTAGGTCCAATCCTAACCCGAACCGTCTCTCTAACCCTAGCCCTCAACATAATCCTATCCCTAGGTCCAGTCCTAACCCTAATCGTGTATCTAATACTAGCCCTAAACATAACCCTAACCATAGCTCCAATCCTAACCCTAATCGTCCACCTAACACTAGCCCTCAACATAACCTTAACCCAGCTCCAATCCTAACCCTAATATTCTCTCTACCCTAGCCCTCAACACAACCCTAACCCTAGGTCCAATCCTAACCCTAATCGTCTACCTAAACCTAGCCCTAAACATACCCCTAACCTTAGGTCCAATCCTAACCCTAATTGTCTATCTAACCCTAGCCCTCAACATAACCCTCACCCTAGCTCCAACCCTAACCCTAATCGTCTCTCTAACCCTAGCCCTCAACCTAACCATAACCCTAGGTCCAATCCTAACCCTAATCTTCTCTCTAACCCTAGCCCTCAACATAACCCTAACCCTAGCTTCAATCCTAACCCTAATCGTCTCTCTAACCCTAGCCCTCAACATAACCCTAACCCTAGCTCCAATCCTAACCCTAGTCGTCTACCTAACCTTAGCCCTCAACACAACCATAACCCTAGGTGCAATCCTAACCCTAACCTTCTCTCTAACCGTAGCCCTAAACATAACCATAACCCTAGGCCCATTCATAAACCCTAATTGTCTACCTAGCCCTTGCCCTCAACATAACCCTAACCATAGCTCCAATCCTAACCCGAACCATCTCTCTAACCCTAGCCCTCAACCTCACCATAACCCTAGGTCCAATCCTAACCTTCATCGTCTATCTAACCCTAGCCCTAAACCAAACCCTAACCCTAGGTCGAATCCTAACCCAAACCGTCTCTCTAACCCTAGCCCTCAAAATAATCCTATCCCTAGGTCCAGTCCTAACCCTAATCGTGTATCTAACACTAGCCCTAAACATTCCCCTAAACCTAGCTCCAATCCTATCCCTAATCGTCAACCGAACCCTAGCCCTCAAAATAACCCTAACCCTAGCTCCAATCTTAACCCTAATCGTCTCTCTAACCCTAACCCTCAACATAAACTCAACCCTAGGTCCAATCCTAACCCTAATCGTCTCTCTAACCCTAGCCCTCAACATAACCCTAACCCTAGCTTCAATCCTAACCCTAATTGTCTCTCTAACCCTAGCCCTCAACATAACCCTAACCCTAGCTCCAATCCTAACCCTAGTCGTCTACCTAACCTTAGCCCTCAACACAACCCTAACCCTAGGTGCAATCCTAACGCTATAAGTCTCTCTAAACCTAGCCCTCAACATAACCCTAACGCTCCGTCCAATCCTAACCCTAACCTTCTCTCTAACCCTTGCCCTAAACATAACCATAACCCTAGGTCCATTCATAAACCGTCATTGTCTACCTAGCCCTTGCCCTCAACATAACCCTAACCGTAGCTCCAATCCTAACCCTAACCATCTCTCTAACCCTAGCACTCAATATAACCCTAACCCTAGGTCCAATCCTAACCCGAACTGTCTCTCTAACCCTAGCCCTTAACCTAACCCTAACCCTAGGTCCAATCCTAACCCTAATCGTCTCTCTAACCCTAGCCCTCAACATAACCCTAACCCTAGGTCCAATCCTAACCCTAATCTTCTCTCTAACCCTAGCCCTCAACATAACCCTAACCCTAGCTTCAATCCTAACACTAATCGTCTCTCTAACCCTAGGCCTCAACATAACCCTAACCCTAGCTCCAATCCTAACCCGAACCTTTTCTCTAACCTTAGCCCTAAACATAACCATAACCCTAGGTCCAATCCTAACATGAACTGTCTCTCTAAACCTAGCCCTCAACCTAACCCTAACCCTAAGTCCAATCCTAACCCGAACCATCTCTCTAACCCTAGCCCTCAACATAATCCTATCCCTAGGTCCAGTCCTAACCCTAATCGTGTATCTAACACTAGCCCTAAACATAACCCTAACCATAGCTCCAATCCTAACCCTAATCGTCCACCTAACACTAGCCCTCAACATAACCTTAACCCAGCTCCAATCCTAACCCTAATATTCTCTCTACCCTAGCTCTCAACACAACCCTAACCCTAGGTCCAATCCTAACCCTAATCGTCTACCTAAACCTAGCCCTAAACATAACCCTAACCTTAGGTCCAATCCTAACCCTAATTGTCTATCTAACCCTAGCCCTCAACATAACCCTAACCCTAGCTCCAATCCTAACCCTAATCGTCTACCTACCCTAGCCCTCAACATTACCCTAAACCTAGCTTAAATCCTAACCGTAATCGTCTCTCTAACCCTAGCCCTCAACATAACCCTAACCCTAGGTCCAATCCTAACCCGAACCTTCTCTCTAACCCTAGCCCTCAACCTAACCATAACCCTAGGTCCAATACAAACCCTCATCGTCTATCTAACCCTAGCCCTAAACATAACCCTAACCCTATGTCCAATTCTAACCATAATCGTCTATCTAACCCTAGCCCTTAACTTAACCCTAAACCTAGCTCCAATCCTATCTTAAAACGTCAACCGAAACCTAGCCCTCAAAATAACCATAACCCTAACTCCAATCCTAACCCTAATCGTCTCTCTAACCCTAACCCTCAACATAACCTCAACCCTACGTCCAATCCTAACCCTAGTCGTCTAACTAACCTTAGCCCTCAACACAACCATAACCCTAGGTGCAATCCTAACCCTAACCTTCTCTCTAACCGTAGCCCTAAACATAACCATAACCCTAGGTCCATTCATAAACCCTAATTGTCTACCTAGCCCTTGCCCTCAACATAACCCTAAGCCTAGCTCCAATCCTAACCCTAACCGTCTCTCTAACCCTAGTCCTCAATATAACCCTAACCCTAGGTCCAATCCTAACCCGAACTGTCTCTCTAACCCTAGCCCTCAACCTAACACTAACCCTAGGTCCAATCCTAACCCTAATCGTCTCTCTAACCCTAGCCCTCAACCTAACCCTAACCCTAGGTCCAATCCTAACCCTAATCTTCTCTCTAACCCTAGCCCTCAACATAACCATAACCCTAGCTTCAATCCTAACCCTAATCGTCTCTCTAACCCTAGCCCTCAACATAACCCTAACCCTAGCTCCAATCCTAACCCGAACGTTCTCTCTAACTGTAGCCCTAAACATAACCATAACCCTAGGTCCTTTCATAAACCCTAATAGTTTACCTAGCCTTAGCCATAAACATAACCCTAACCCTAGCTCCAATCCTAACCCTAACCGTCTCTCTAACCCTAGCCCTCAACATAACCCTAACCCTAGGTCCAATCCTAACCCCAACTGTCTCTCTAACCCTAGCCCTCAACCTAACCCTAACCCTAGGTCGAATCCTAACCCAAACCGTCTCTCTAACCCTAGCCCTCAACATAATCCTATCCCTAGGTCCAGTCCTAACTCTAATCGTGTATCTAACACTAGCCCTAAACATACCCCTAACCCTAGCTCTAATCCTAACCCTAATAGTCTCTCTACCCTAGCCCTCAACACAACCCTAACCCTAGGTCCAATCCTAACCCTAATCGTCTACCTAAACCTAGCCCTAAACATAACCCTAACCTTAGGTCCAATCTTAACCTTCATGGTCTATCTAACCCTAGCCCTAAACATAACCCTAACCCTAGGTCAAATCCTAACCCGAACCGTCTCTCTAACGCTAGCCCTCAACATATCCCTAACCCGAGGTCAAATCGTAACCCGAACTGTCTCTCGAACCCTAACCCTCAACATAACCCTAACACTAGGTCCAATTCTAACCCGAACCGTCTCTCTAACCCTAGCCCACAACATAACCCTAACCCTAGGTCCAATCCTAACCCTAATCGTGTATCTAACCCTAGCCCTAAACATAACCCTAACCCTATGTCCAATTCTAACCATAATCGTCTATCTAACCCTAGCCCTCAACTTAACCCTAAACCTAGCTCCAATCCTATCCCTAATCGTCAACCGAACCCTAGCCTTCAAAATAACTCTAACCCTAGCTCCAATCTTAACCCTAATCGTCTCTCTAACCCTAACCCTTAACATAACCTCAACCCTAGGTCCAATCCTAACCCTAATCGTCTCTCTAACCCTAGCCCTCAGCATAACCCTAACCCTAGCTTCAATCCTACCCCTAATTGTCTCTCTAACCTTAGCCCTCAACATAACCCTAACCCTAGCATAAATCCTAACCGTAATCGTCTCTCTAACCCTAGCCCTCAACATAACCCTAACCCTAGCTCCAATCCTAACCGTAGTCGTCTACCTAACCTTAGCCCTCAACACAACCCTAACCCTAGGTGCAATCCTAACGCTATTCGTCTCTCTAAACCTAGCCCTCAACATAACCCTAACGCTCCGTCCAATCCTAACCCTAACCTTCTCTCTAACCCTTGCCCTAAACATAACCATAACCCTAGGTCCATTAATGAACCGTCATTGTCTACCTAGCCCTTGCCCTCAACATAACCGTAACCGTAGCTCCAATCCTAACCCTAACCATCTCTCTAACCCTAGTCCTCAATATAACCCTAACCCTAGGTCCAATCCTAACCTGAACTGTCTCCCTAACCCTAGTCCTCAATATAACCCTAACCCTAGGTCCAATCCTAACCCGAACTGTCTCTCTAACCCTAGCCCTGAACCTAACCCTAACCCTAGGTCCAATCCTAACCCTAATCGTCTCTCTAACCCTAGCCCTCAACATAACCCTAACCCTAGCTTCAATCCTAACCTTAATCGTCTCTTGAACCCTAGCCCTCAACATAACCCTAACCCTAGCTCCAATCCTAACCCGAATGTTCTCTCTAACCGTAGCCCTAAACATAACCATAACCCTAGGTCCTTTCATAAACCCTAATAGTAAACCTAGCCCTAGCCCTAAACATAACCCTAACCCTAGCTCCAATTCTAACCCTAACCGTCTCTCTAACCCTAGCCCTCAACATAACCCTAACCCTAGGTCCAATCCTAACATGAACTGTCTCTCTAAACCTAGCCCTCAACCTAACCCTAACCCTAGGTCCAATCCTAACCCGAACCGTCTCTCTAACCCTAGCCCTCAACATAATCCTATCCCCTAGGTCCAGTCCTAACCCTAATCGTGTATCTAACACTAGCCCTAAACATAACCCTAACCCTAGCTCCAATCCTACCCTAATCGTCTCTCTAACCCTAGCCCTCAACATAACACTAACACTTGCTCCAATCCTATCCCTAATCGTCAACCGAAACCTAGCCCTCAAAATAATCCTAAACATAGCTCCAATCCTAACCCTAATCGTCTCTCTAACCCTAAACCTCAACATAACCGTAACCCTAGGTCCAATCCTAACACTAATCGTCTCTCTAACTCTAGCCCTCAAGATAACCCTAACCCTAGCTTCAATCCTACCCTAATCGTCTCTCTAACCCTAGCCCTCAACATAACCCTAACCCTAGGTCCAGTCCTAACCCGAACCTTCTCTTTAATCTTAGCCCTAAACATAACCATAACCCTAGGTCCTTTCATAAACCCTAATAGTATACCTAGCCCTAGCCCTCAACATAACCCTAACCCTAGCTCCAATCCTAACCCTAACCGTCTCTCTAACCCAAGCCCTCAACATAACCCTAACCCTAGGTCCAATCCTAACCCGTACTGTCTCTCTAACCCTAGCCCTCAACCTAACCCTAACCCTAGGTCCAATCCTAACCCGAACCGTCTCTCTAACGCTACCCCTCAACATAATCCTATCTCTAGGTCCTATCCTAACCCTAATCGTGTATCTAACCCTAGCCCTCAACATAACCTTAACCCTAGCTCCAATCCTAACCCTAATAGTCTGTCTACCCTAGCCCTCAACACAACCCTAACCCTAGGTCCAATCCTAACCCTAATCGTATACCTAAACCTAGCCCTAAACATAACCCTAACCTTAGGTCCAATCCTAACCCTAATTGTCTATCTAACCCCAGCCCTCAACATAACTCTAACCCTAGTTCCAATCCTAACCCTAATCGTCTACCTAACCCTAGCCCTCAACATAACCCTAACCCAGCTTAAATCCTAACCGTAATCATCTCTCTAACCCTAGCCCTCAACATAACCCTAACCCTAGCTCCAATCCAAACCCGAACCATCTCTCTAACCCTAGCCCTCAACCTAACCATAACCCTAGGTCCAATCCTAACCTTCATCGTTGATCTAACCCTAGCCCTAAACATAACCCTAACCCTAGGTCAAATCCTAACCCGAACCGTCTCTCTAACACTAGCCCTCAACATATCCCTAACCCGAGGTCAAATCCTAACCCGAACCGTCTCTCTAACCCTAGCCCTCAACATAACCCTAACCCTAGGTCCAATTCTAACCCAAACCGTCTCTCTAACCCTAGCCCACTACATAACCCTAACCCTAGTTCCAAT
The DNA here is from genome assembly GCF_964146895.1 of Miniopterus schreibersii. Classification (NCBI taxonomy): domain Eukaryota; kingdom Metazoa; phylum Chordata; class Mammalia; order Chiroptera; family Miniopteridae; genus Miniopterus; species Miniopterus schreibersii. The sequence goes on along the minus strand of NW_027669817.1, from coordinate 281,893 downwards.
CCTAACCCTAATCGTGTATCTAACCCTAGCCCTAAACATAACCCTAACCCTATGTCCAATTCTAACCATAATCGTCTATCTAACCCTAGCCCTTAACTTAACCCTAAACCTAGCTCCAATCCTATCCCTAAACGTCAACCGAACCCTAGCCCTCAAAATAACCATAACCCTAACTCCAATCCTAACCCTAATCGTCTCTCTAAACCTAACCCTCAACATAACCTCAACCCTAGGTCCAATCCTAACCCTAATCGTCTCTCTAACCCTAGCGCTCAACATAACCCTAACCCTAGCTTCAATCCTAACCCTAATTGTCTCTCTAACCCTAGCCCTCAACATAACCCTAACCCTAGCTCCAATCCTAACCCTAGTCGTCTACCTAACCTTAGCCCTCAACACAACCATAACCCTAGGTGCAATCCTAACCCTAACCTTCTCTCTAACCGTAGCCCTAAACATAACCATAACCCTAGGTCCATTCATAAACCCTAATTGTCTACCTAGCCCTTGCCCTCAACATAACCCTAACCCTGCTCCAAACCTAAACCTAACCGTCTCTCTACAACTAGTCCTCAATATATCCCTAACCCTAGGTCCAATCCTAACCCGAACTGTCTCTCTAACCCTAGCCCTCAACCTAACCCTAACCCTAGGTCCAATCCTAACCCTAATCGTCTCTCTAACCCTAGCCCTCAACATAACCCTAACCCTAGCTTCAATCCTAACCCTAATCGTCTCTCTAACCCTAGCCCTCAACATAACCCTAACCCTAGCTCCAATCCTAACCCGAACGTTCTTTCTAACTGTAGCCCTAAACATAACCATAACCCTAGGTCCTTTCATAAACCCTAATAGTATACCTAGCCTTAGCCATAAACATAACCCTAACCCTAGCTCCAATCCTAACCCTAACCGTCTCTCTAACCCTAGCCCTCAACATAACCCTAACCATAGGTCCAATCCTAACCCCAACTGTCTCTCTAACCCTAGCCCTCAACCTAACCCTAACCCTAGGTCCAATCCTAACACCAACCGTCTCTCTAAGCCTAGCCCTCAACATAATCCTATCCCTAGGTCCAGTCCTTACCCTAATCGTGTATCTAACACTAGCCCTAAACATACCCCTAACCCTAGCTCCAATCCTAACCCTAATAGTCTCTCTACCCTAGCCCTCAACAAAACCCTAACCCTAGGTCCAATCCTAACCATAATTGTCTACCTAACCCTAGCCCTCAACATAACCCTAACCCTAGCTTAAATCCTAACCGTAATCGTCTCTCTATCCCTAGCCCTCAACATAACCCTAACCATAGCTCCAATCCTAACCCGAACCATCTCTCTAAGCCTAGCCCTCAACCTAACCCTAACCCTAGGTCCAATCCTAACCCTAATCGTCTCTCTAACCCTAACCCTCAACATAACCCTAACCCTAGGTCCAATCCTAACCCTAATCTTCTCTCTAACCCTAGCCCTCAACATAACCCTAACCCTAGCTTCAATCCTAACCCTAATCGTCTCTCTAACCCTAGGCCTCAACATAACCCTAACCCTAGCTCCAATCCTAACCCGAACCTTTTCTCTAACCTTAGCCCTAAACATAACCATAACCCTAGGTCCTTTCATAAACCCTAATAGTATACCTAGCCCTAGCCCTAAACATAACCCTAACCCTAGGTCCAATCCTAACATGAACTGTCTCTCTAAACCTAGCCCTCAACCTAACCCTAACCCTAAGTCCAATCCTAACCCGAACCATCTCTCTAACCCTAGCCCTCAACATAATCCTATCCCTAGGTCCAGTCCTAACCCTAATCGTGTATCTAACACTAGCCCTAAATATAACCCTAACCATAGCTCCAATCCTAACCCTAATCGTCCACCTAACACTAGCCCTCAACATAACCTTAACCCAGCTCCAATCCTAACCCTAATATTCTCTCTACCCTAGCTCTCAACACAACCCTAACCCTAGGTCCAATCCTAACCCTAATCGTCTACCTAAACCTAGCCCTAAACATAACCCTAACCTTAGGTCCAATCCTAACCCTAATTGTCTATCTAACCCTAGCCCTCAACATAACCCTAACCCTAGCTCCAATCCTAACCCTAATCGTCTACCTACCCTAGCCCTCAACATTACCCTAAACCTAGCTTAAATCCTAACCGTAATCGTCTCTCTAACCCTAGCCCTCAACATAACCCTAACCCTAGGTCCAATCCTAACCCGAACCTTCTCTCTAACCCTAGCCCTCAACCTAACCATAACCCTAGGTCCAATACAAACCCTCATCGTCTATCTAACCCTAGCCCTAAACATAACCCTAACCCTAGGTCCAATCCTAACCCTAATCGTGTATCTAACCCTAGCCCTAAACATAACCCTAACCCTATGTCCAATTCTAACCATAATCGTCTATCTAACCCTAGCCCTTAACTTAACCCTAAACCTAGCTCCAATCCTATCTTTAAACGTCAACCGAACCCTAGCCCTCAAAATAACCATAACCCTAACTCCAATCCTAACCCTAATCGTCTCTCTAACCCTAACCCTCAACATAACCTCAACCCTACGTCCAATCCTAACCCTAGTCGTCTACCTAACCTTAGCCCTCAACACAACCATAGCCCTAGGTGCAATCCTAACCCTAACCTTCTCTCTAACCGTAGCCCTAAACATAACCATAACCCTAGGTCCATTCATAAACCCTAATTGTCTACCTAGCCCTTGCCCTCAACATAACCCTAAGCCTAGCTCCAATCCTAACCCTAACCGTCTCTCTAACCCTAGTCCTCAATATAACCCTAACCCTAGGTCCAATCCTAACCCGAACTGTCTCTCTAACCCTAGCCCTCAACCTAACTCTAACCCTAGGTCCAATCCTAACCCTAATCGTCTCTCTAACCCTAGCCCTCAACCTAACCCTAACCCTAGGTCCAATCCTAACCCTAATCTTCTCTCTAACCCTAGCCCTCAACATAACCCTAACCCTAGCTTCAATCCTAACCCTAATCGTCTCTCTAACCCTAGCCCTCAACATAACCCTAACCCTAGCTCCAATCCTAACCCGAACGTTCTCTCTAACCGTAGCCCTAAACATAACCATAACCCTAGGTCCTTTCATAAACCCTAATAGTATACCTAGCCTTAGCCATAAACATAACCCTAACCCTAGCTCCAATCCTAACCCTAACCGTCTCTCTAACCCTAGCCCTCAACATAACCCTAACCCTAGGTCCAATCCTAACCCCAACTGTCTCTCTAACCCTAGCCCTCAACCTAACCCTAACCCTAGGTCGAATCCTAACCCGAACCGTCTCTCTAACCCTAGCCCTCAACATAATCCTATCCCTAGGTCCAGTCCTAACCCTAATCGTGTATCTAACACTAGCCCTAAACATACCCCTAACCCTAGCTCCAATCCTAACCCTAATAGTCTCTCTACCCTAGCCCTCAACACAACCCTAACCCTAGGTCCAATCCTAACCCTAATCGTCTACCTAAACCTAGCCCTAAACATAACCCTAACCTTAGGTCCAATCCTAACCTTCATCGTCTATCTAACCCTAGCCCTAAACATAACCCTAACCCTAGGTCAAATCCTAACCCGAACCGTCTCTCTAACGCTAGCCCTCAACATATCCCTAACCCGAGGTCAAATCGTAACCCGAACTGTCTCTCGAACCCTAACCCTCAACATAACCCTAACACTAGGTCCAATTCTAACCCGAACCGTCTCTCTAACCCTAGCCCACAACATAACCCTAACCCTAGGTCCAATCCTAACCCTAATCGTGTATCTAACCCTAGCCCTAAACATAACCCTAACCCTATGTCCAATTCTAACCATAATCGTCTATCTAACCCTAGCCCTCAACTTAACCCTAAACCTAGCTCCAATCCTATCCCTAATCGTCAACCGAACCCTAGCCTTCAAAATAACCCTAACCCTAGCTCCAATCTTAACCCTAATCGTCTCTCTAACCCTAACCCTTAACATAACCTCAACCCTAGGTCCAATCCTAACCCTAATTGTCTCTCTAACGCTAGCCCTCAACATAACCCTAACCCTAGCTCCAATCCTAACCCTAGTCGTCTACCTAACCTTAGCCCTCAACACAACCCTAACCCTAGGTGCAATCCTAACCCTATCCGTCTCTCTAAACCTAGCCCTCAACATAACCCTAACCCTCCGTACAATCCTAACCCTAACCTTCTCTCTAACCCTAGCCCTAAACATAACCATAACCCTAGGTCCATTCATAAACCCTAATTGTCTACCTAGCCCTTGCCCTCAACATAACCCTAACCGTAGCTCCAATCCTAACCCTAACCATCTCTCTAACCCTAGCCCTCAATATAACCCTAACCCTAGGTCCAATCCTAACCTGAACTGTCTCTCTAACCCTAGTCCTCAATATAACCCTAACCCTAGGTCCAATCCTAACCCTCTAACCCTAGCCCTCAACCTAACCCTAACCCTAGGTCCAATCCTAACCCTTATCGTCTCTCTAACCCTAGCCCTCAACATAACCGTAACCCTAGTCCAATCCTAACCCTAATCTTCTCTCTAACCCTAGCCCTCAACATAACCCTAACCCTAGCTTCAATCCTAACCCTAATCGTCTCTCTAACCCTAGCCCTCAACATAACCCTAACCCTAGCTCCAATCCTAACCCGAACGTTCTCTCTAACCGTAACCCTAAACATAAACATAACCCTAGGTCCTTTCATAAACCCTAATAGTATACCTAGCCTTAGCCATTAACATAACCCTAACCCTAGCTCCAATCCTAACCGTAACCGTCTCTCTAACCCTAGCCCTCAACATAACCCTAACCCTAGGTCCAATCCTAACCCCAACTGTCTCTCTAACCCTAGCCCTCAACCTAACCCAAACCCTAGGCCGAATCCTAACCCGAACCGTCTCTCTAACCCTAGCCCTCAACATAATCCTATCCCTAGGTCCAGTCCTAACCCTAATCGTGTATCTAACACTAGCCCTAAACATACCACTAACCCTAGCTCCAATCCTAACCCTAATAGTCTCTCTACCCTAGCCCTCAACACATCCCTAACCCTAGGCCCAATCCTAACCCTAATCGTATACCTAAACCTAGCCCTAAACATAACCCTAACCTTAGGTCCAATCCTAACCCTAATTGTCTACCTAACCCTAGCCCTCAACATAACCCTAACCCTACCTTAAATCCTAACTGTAATCGTCTCTCTAACCCTAGCCCTCAACATAACCCTAACCATAGCTCCAATCCTAACCCGAACCATCTCTCTAACCCTAGCCCTCAACCTAACCATAACCCTAGGTCCAATCCTAACTTTCATCGTCTATCTAACCCTAGCCCTAAAAATAACCCTAACCGTAGGTCAAATCCTAACCCGAACCGTCTCTCTAACGCTAGCCCTCAACATATACCTAACCCGAGGTCAAATCGTAATCCGAACCGTCTCTCGAACCCTAACCCTCAACATAACCCTAACACTAGGTCCAATTCTAACCCGAACCGTCTCTCTAACCCTAGCCCACAACATATCCCTAACCCTAGGTCCAATCCTAACCCTAATCGTGTATCTAACCCTAGCCCTAAACATAACCCTAACCCTATGTCCAACTCTAACCATAATCGTCTAACCCTAGCCCTCAACTTAACCCTAAACCTAGCTCCAATCCTATCCTTAATCGTCAACCGAACCCTAGCCCTCAAAATAACCCTAACCCTAGCTCCAATCTTAACCGTAATCGTCTTTCTAACCCTAACCCTTAACATAACCTCAACCCTAGGTCCAATCCTAACCCTAATTGTCTACCTAACCCTAGCCCTCAACATAACCCTAACCCTAGCTTAAATCCTAACCGTAATCGTCTCTCTAACCCTAGCTCTCAACATAACCCTAACCATAGCTCCAATCCTAACCCGAACCATCTCTCTAAGCCTAGCCCTCAACCTAACCATAACCCTAGGTCCAATCCTAACCTTCATCGTCTATCTAACCCTAGCCCTAAACATAACCCTAACCCTAAGTCAAATCCTAACCCGAACCGTCTCTGTAACGCTAGCCCTCAACATATCCCTAACCCGAGGTCAAATCGTAACCCGAACCGTCTCTCGAACCCTAACCCTCAACATAACCCTAACACTAGGTCCAATTCTAACCCGAACCGTCTCTCTAACACTAGCCCACACCATAACCCTAACCCTAGGTCCAATCCTAACCCTAATAGTTGTATCTAACCCTAGCCCTAAACATAACCCTAACCCTATGTCCAATTCTAACCATAATCGTCTATCTAACCCTAGCCCTCAACTTAACCCTAAACCTAGCTCCAATCCTATCCCTAATCGTCAACCGAACCCTAGCCCTCAAAATAACCCTAACCCTAGCTCCAATCCTAATCCTAACCATCTGTCTAACCCTGGCCCTCAATATAACCCTAACCCTAGGTCCAATCATAACCCGAGCTGTCTCTCTAGCCCTAGCCCTAATCCTAATCCTAACCCTAGGTCCAATCCTAACCCTAATCGTCTCTCAAACCCTAGCCCTCAACATAACCCTAACCCTAGGTCCAATCATAACCCGAACTGTCTCTCTAGCCCTAGCCCTCAACCTAACCCTAACCCTAGGTCCAATCCTAACCCTAATTGTCTCTCTAACCCTAGCCCTCAACATAACCCTAACCCTAGGTCCAATCCTAACCCTAATCGTCTCTCTAACCCTAGCCGTCAACATAACCCTAACCCCAGCTTCAATCCTAACCCTAATCGTCTCTCTAACACTAGCCCTCAACATAACGCTAACCCTAGCTCCAATCCCAACCCGAACCTTTTCTCTAACCTTAGCCCTAAACATAACCATAACCCTAGGTCCTTTCATAAACCCTAATAGTATACCTAGCCCTAGCCCTAAACATAACCCTAACCCTAGCTCCAATTCTAACCCTAACCGTCTCTCTAACCCTAGCCCTCAACATAACCCTAACCCTAGGTCCAATCCTAACATGAACTGTCTCTCTAACCCTAGCCCTCAAACTAACCCTAACCCTAGGTCCATTCCTAACCCGAACCGTCTCTCTATCCCTAGCCCTCAACATAACCCTATCCCCTAGGTCCAGTCCTTACCCTAATCGTGTATCTAACCCTAGCCCTCAACATAACCCTAACCCTAGCTCCAATCCTAACCCTAATCGTCTACCTACCCTAGCCCTCAACATTACCCTAACCCTAGCTTAAATCCTAACCGTAATCGTCTCTCTAACCCTAGCCCTCAACATAACCCTAACCCTAGGTCCAATCCTAACCCGAATCTTCTCTCTAACCCTAGCCCTCAACCTAACCATAACCCTAGGTCCAATCGAAACCCTCATCGTCTATCTAATCCTAGCCCTAAACATAACCCTAACCCTAGGTCAAATCCTTACCCGAACCGTGTCTCTAACCCTAGCCCTCAACCTAACACTAACACTTGCTCCAATCCTATCCCTAATCGTCAACCGAACCCTAGCCCTCAAAATAATCCTAAACCTAGCTTCAATCCTAAACCTAATCGTCTCTCTAACCCTAAACCTCAACATAACCGTAACCCTAGGTCCAATCCTAACACTAATCGTCTCTCTAACCCTAGCCCTCAACATAACCCTAACCTTAGTTTCAATCCTACCCTAATCGTCTCTAACCTTAGCCCTCAACATAACCCTAACCCTAGGTCCAGTCCTAACCCGAACCTTTTCTCTAATCTTAGCCCTAAACATAACCATAACCCTAGGTCCTTTCATAAACCCTAATAGTATACCTAGCCCTAGCCCTCAACATAACCCTAACCCTAGCTCCAATCCTAACCCTAACCGTCTCTCTAACCCTAGCCCTCAACATAACCCTAACCCTAGGTCAAATCCTAACCCGTACTGTATCTCTAACCCTAGCCCTCAACCTAACCCTAACCCTAGGTCCAATCCTAACCCGAACCGTCTCTCTAACGCTACCCCTCAACATAATCCTATCCCTAGGTCCTATCCTAACCCTAATGGTGTATCTAACCCTAGCCCTCAACATAACCTTAACCCTAGCTCCAATCCTAACCCTAATAGTCTGTCTACCCTAGCCCTGAACACAACCCTAACCCTAGGTCCAATCCTAACCCAAATCGTCTACCTAAACCTAGCCCTAAACATAACCCTAACCTTAGGTCCAATCCTAACCCTAATTGTCTATCTAACCCTAGCCCTCAACATAACCCTAACCCTAGCTCCAATCCTAACCCTAATCGTCTACCTAACCCTAGCCCTCAACATAACCCTAACCCTAGCTCCAATCCTAACCCGAACCATCTCTCTAACCTAGCCCTCATCCTAACCATAACCCTAGGGCCAATCCTAACCTTCAACGTCTATCTAACCCTAGCCCTAAACATAACCCTAACCCTAGGTCAAATCCTAACGCGAACCGTCTCTCTAACACTAGCCCTCAACATATCCCTAACCCGAGGTCAAATCCTAACCCGAACCGTCTCTCTAACCCTAGCCCTCAACATAACCCTAACCCTAGGTCCAATTCTAACCCAAACCGTCTCTCTAACCCTACCCCACAACATAACCCTAACCCTAGGTCCAATCCAAACCCTAATCGTGTATCTAACCCTATCCCTAAACATAACCCTACCCCTATGTACAATTCTAACAATAATCGTCTATCTAAACCTAGTCCTTAATTTAACCCTAAACCTAGCTCCAATCCTATCCCTAAACGTCAACCGAACCTAGCCCTCAAAATAACCATAACCCTAACTCCAATCCTAACCCTAGTCGTCTCTCTAACCCTAGCCCTCAACATAACCCTAACCCTAGCTCCAATCCTAACCCTAGTCGTCTACCTAACCCTAGCCCTCAACACAACCATAACCCTAGGTGCAATCCTAACCCTAACCTTCTCTCTAACCGTAGCCCTAAACATAACCATAACCCTAGGTCCATTCATAAACCCTAATTGTCTACCTAGCCCTTGCCCTCAACATAACCCTAACCCTAGCTCCAATCCTAACCCTAACCGTCTCTCTAACCCTAGTCCTCAACATAACCCTAACCCTAGCTCCAATCCTAACCCGAACGTTCTCTCTAACCGTAGCCCTAAACATAACCATAACCCTAGGTCCTTTCATAAACCCTAATAGTATACCTAGCCTTAGCCATAAACATAACCCTAACCCTAGCTCCAATCCTAACCCTAACCGTCTCTCTAACCCTAGCCCTCAACATAACCCTAACCCTAGGTCCAATCCTAACCCCAACTGTCTCTCTAACCCTAGCCCTCAACCTAACCCTAACCCTAGGTCCAATCCTAACACCAACCGTCTCTCTAACCCTAGACCTCAACATAATCCTATCCCTAGGTCCAGTCCTAACCCTAATCGTGTATCTAACACTAGCCCTAAACATACCCCTAACCCTAGCTCCAATCCTAACCCTAATAGTCTCTCTACCGTAGCCCTCAACACAACCCTAACCCTAGGTCCAATCCTAACCCTAATCGTCTACCTAAACCTAGCCCTAAACATAACCCTAACCTTAGGTCCAATCCTAACCCTAATTGTCTACCTAACCCTAGCCCTCAACATAACCCTAACCCTAGGTCCTTTCCTAACCCGAACCATCTCTCTAACCCTAGCCCTCAACCTAACCATAACCCTAGGTCCAATCCTAACCCTCATCGTCTATCTAACCCTAGCCCTAAACATAACCCTAACCCTAGGTCAAATCCTAACCCGAACCGTCTCTCTAACCCTAGCCCTCAACATATCCCTAACCCGAGGTCAAATCCTAACCCGAACCGTCTCTCTAACCCTAGCCCTCAACATAACCCTAACCCTAGGTCCAATTCTAGCCCGAACCGTCTCTCTAACCCTAGCGCACAACATAACCCTAAACCTAGGTCCAATCCTAACCATAATCGTCTATCTAACCCTAGCCCTCAACATAACCCTAAACCTAGCTCCAATCCTATCCCTAATTGTCAACCGAACCCTAGCCCTCAAAATAACCCTAACCCTAGCGCCAATCCTAACCCTAGTCGTCTACCTAACCTTAGCCCTCAACACAACCCTAACCCTAGGTGAAATCCTAACCCTATTCGTCTCTCTAAACCTAGCCCTCAACAAAACCCTAAACCTCGGTCCAATCCTAAACCTAACCTTCTCTCTAACCCTAGCCCTAAACATAACCATAACCCTAGGTCCATTCATAAACCCTAATTGTCTACCTAGCCCTTGCCCTCAACATAACCCTAACCCTAGCTCCAATCCTAACCCTAACCGTCTCTCTAACCCTAGCCCTCAATATAACCCTAACCCTAGGTCCAATCCTAACCCGAACTGTCTCTCTAACCCTAGCCCTCAACCTAACCATAATCCTAGGTCCAATCCTAACCCTAAACGTCTCTCTAACCCTAGCCCTCAACATAACCCTAACCCTAGATCCAATCCTAACCCGAACTGTCTCTCTAACCCTAGCCCTCAACCTAACACTAACCCTAGGTCCAATCCTAACCCTAATCGTCTCTCTAACCCTAGCCCTCAACATAACCCTAACCCTAGGTGCAAATCTAACCCGAACCTTCTCTCTAACCCTAGCCCTCAACAAAACCCTAAACCTATGGTCCAGTCCTAACCATAATAGTGTATCTAAACCTAGGCCTAAACATAACCCTAACCCTAGGTCCAATCTTAACTCTAATCTTCTATCTAACCCTAGCCCTGAACATAATTCTTACACTAGCTCCAATCCTATCCCTAATCGACAACCGAACCCTAATCGTCTTTCTAATCCTAGCCCTCAATATAACCTTAACCCTAGGACCAATCCAAACCCAACGTGTGTTTTCACTGCTGGAATACGTTTTGGGATGCATTGTTTCAAGCTCTTGCAAGCCTCATGTTGTTTCTTAGACAATGTGGAAAAACAAGGAGTATGTTTCCCAAATCACTTGTAATCCAGAGAAACGCACACTGCATCACTCTTGCTCACACACGCTCTTTTCTCCTAATGTGTTGAGAACATTCAAGAAACCAGAAAAGAAGTGCATTTTGCAGTGAAATTCAGACTGGTATGTTGAAAAGGACATTTCTATTGGTTGCAGAGTGCAAAAGCACGATTGACTTCATGTTCTCGAGGACACGCTTACATTTCCAAGTGACCTGAAGAAGGACTTTCACAAAAAGATGTGTTTGCGGGTCTGTGGTTAACGGAGCTCTAAGTTGTGTATTCAGTGCTGGAGAGTGACACACTCTACGTAGGTTACACAGCATTTTGAGAGCAGCAACATCCTTCAAACTGAAACTGCTACAATGTGTGTAGCATGCAGGAAGAAGGCTTGTCATTTCAAAGAAAGAAGACGAAACCAAAATCCAGGTAGTAAAAGGAGCACACCAGTATGGGAGATGTGCATGTGGACAGTTTCAAGCAGGAGTTCTTTGTTGACACTTGGGAACAGCGCTGTGAAAAAATTTCGTAGGAAGCGGGATTTGGCCAAAGTTGAAAGACCTTCCAACCAGCCCTTAAGAACTTAGCCAAACAATGAATGTTGCAATAAGCTCCTGCAGGAAAGGTGCTTCTATGACACAACCCCCGAGCAGGTAGCTACATTATGCACAGTACAAAATGCAAATGAATTCCAGGCTGAAAACTCTCCACAGAAGAATGAAATGCATGTGTTTCTCTCTGAAAGAACACTCAGCCACTATGCTTTTGCTTTCTCCTTCAAAGTCTTTGTACAAACGTGTGTTTTCACCGTTGGAAACGTTGTGGGATGCATTGTTTCAATCTCTTGCAAGCCTCATGTTGTTTCATACACAATGTGGAAGAATGAGTATGTTTCCCAAATCACTTGAAACCCAGGAAAACGCACAGTGCATCACTCTTGCTCACACACGCTCCTTCTCCTAATGTGTTGATAACATTCAAGAAACCAGAAAAGAAGGGCATTTTGCAGTGAAATTCAGACGAGTATGTTCAAAAGAACATTAATATTTGTTGCAGTACGCAAAAGCACGATTGACTTCATGTTCTCCATGACACCCTTACATTTCCAAGTGACCAGAAGTAGGAGTTTCACAAAAACATGTGTTTGCGTGTGTGTGGTGAAAGTAGCTCTAAGTTGTGTATTCAGTGCTGGAGAGTGACACACTCTACGTAGGTTACAAAGCGTTTTGAGAGCAGCAACATGCTTCAAACTGAAACTGCTACAAGGTGTGTGTAGCATGCAGAAAGAAGGCTTGTCATTTCAAAGAAAGAAGAGGAAAAAAAATCCAGGTAGTGAAACGAGCACACCAGTAAGGGAGATGTGCATGTGGACAGTTTCAAGCAGCAGCTCTTTGTGGACACTTGGGAACACCGCTGTGAAAAAATTTCGTACGAACCTGGATTTGGCCAAAGTTGAAAGACCTTCCAAAACCAGCCCTAAAGACCTTAGCCAAACAATGAATGTTGCAATAAGCTCCTGCAGAAAAGGTGCTTCTATGACACAACCCCCGAGCAGGTAGCTACATTATGCACAGTAAAAAATGCAAATGAATTCCATGCTGAAAACTCTCCACAGAAGAATGAAATGCATGTGTTTCCCTCTGAAAGAACACTCAGCCGCTACGCTTTTGCTTGTTCCTTCAAAGTCTTCGCAGAAACGTTTGTTTTCCTTGCTGGAATATGTTGTGGGATCCATCGTTTCAATATCTTGCAAGCCTCATGTTGTTTTTTAGACAATGTGGAAAAACAGAGTATGTTTCCCAAATCTCTTGTAATCCAGAAAAAGGGACACTGCATCACTCTTGCTGAAACACGCTCTTTCTCCTAATGTTTTGAGAACATTCAAGAAACCAGAAAAGAAGTGCATTTTGCAGTGAAATTCAGACGGGTATGTTCAAAAGGACATTTCTATTGGTTGCAGAGAGCAAAAGCACGATTGCCTTCATGTTCTCCATGACACCCTTATATTTCCAACTGACCTGCAGTAGGACTTTCCCAAAAAGATGTGTTTGCGTGTCTGTGGTGAAAGGAGCTCTCCGTTGTGTATACAGTGCTGGAGAGTGACACACTCTACATAGGTTACACTTCGTTTGAGAGCAGCAACATGCTTCAAACTGAAACTGTTACAGGTGTGTGTAGCATGCAGAAAGAAGACTAGTCATTTCAAAGAAAGAAGAGTAAACCAAAATCCAGATAGTGTAACGAGCACACCAGTATGGGAGATGTGCATGTGGACAGTTTCAAGCAGCAGCTCTTTGTGGACACTTGGGAACAGTGCTGTGAAATAATTTCGTAGGAAGCGGGATTTGGCCAAAGTTGAAAGACCTTCCAAAACCAGCCCAAAAGAACTTAGCCAATCAATGAATGTTGCAATAAGCTCCTGCAGGAAAGGTGCTTCTATGACACAACCCCCGAGCAGGTAGCTATATTCTGCACAGTACAAAATGCAAATGAATTCCAGGGTGAAAACTCTCCACAGAAGAATGAAATGCACGTGTTTCTCTCTGAACGAACACTCAGCCACTAGGCTTTTGCTTGCTCCTTCAAAGTCTTTGCAGAAACGTGTGTTTTCACTGATGGAATACGTTTTGGGATGCATCGTTTCAATATCTTGCAAGACTCCTGTTGTTTCTTAGACACTGTGGAAAAACAAGGAGTATGTTTCCCAAATCACTTGTAATCCAGAGAAACGCACACTGCATCACTTTTGCTCAAACACGCTCTTTCTTCTAATGTATTGAGCACATTCAAGAAACCAGAAAAGAAGTGCATTTTGCAGTAAAATTCAGACGGGTATGTTCAAAAGGACATTTCTATTGGTTGCAGAGTGCAAAAGCATGATTGACTTCATGTTCTCGAGGACACCCTTACATTTCCAAGTGACCTGAGGTAGGACTTTCACAAAAAGATGGCTTTGCGTGTCTGTGGTGAAATAGCTCTAAGTTGTGTATTCAGTGCTGGAGATTGACACACTCTACACAGGTTAAACAGCATTCTTAGAGCACCAATGCTTATAATATAAACTGCTACAAGATGTGTGTAGCATGCTGAATGAAGGCTTGTCATTTCAAAGAAAGAAGAGGAAACCAAATTCCAGGGAGTGAAACGAGCACACCAGTATGGGAGATGTGCATGTGAACAGTTTCAAGCAGCAGCTCTTTGTGGACACTTGGGAACAGGGCTGTGAAAAAATTTCGTAGGAAGCGGGATTTGGCCAAAGTTGAAAGACCTTCCAACCAGCCCTAAAGACCTTAGCCAAACAATCAATGTTGCAATAAGCTCCGGCAGGAAAGGTGCTTCTATGACAAACCCCGGAGCAGGTAGCTACATTCTGCACAGTAAAAAATGCAAATGAATTCCAGGCTGAAAACTCTCCACAGAAGAATGAAATGCATGTGTTTCTCTCTGAAAGAACACTCAGCCACTAGGCTTTTGCTTGCTCCTTCAAAGTCTTTGTAGAAACGTGTGTTTTCACTGTTGGAATACGTTGTGGGATGCATTGTTTCAATCTCTTGCAAGCCTCATGTTGTTTCTTAGACACTGTGGAAAAACAAGGAGTATGTTTCCCAAATCACTTGTAATCCAGAGAAACGCACACTGCATCACTCTTGCCAAAACACGCTCTTTCTCCTAATGTGTTGAGAACATTCAAGAAACCAGAAAAGAAGTGCATTTTGCAGTAAAATTCAGACGGGTATGTTCAAAAGGACATTTCTATTGGTAGCAGAGTGCAAAAGCACGATTGACTTCATGTTCTCGATGACACCCTTACTTTTCCAAGTGACCTGAAGTAGGACTTTCACAAAAAGATGTCTTTGCGTGTCTGTGGTGAAAGTAGCTCTTAGTTGAGTATTAAGTGCTGGAGAGTGACACACTCTACGTAGGTTACACAGCGTTTTGAGAGCAGCAACATGTTTCAAACTGAAACTGCTACAAGGTGTGTGTAGCATGTAGGAAGAAGTCTTGTCATTTCAAAGAAGGAAGAGGAAACCAAAATCCAGGTAGTGAAACGAGCACACCAGTATGGGAGATGTGCATGTGGACAGTTTCAAGCAGCAGCTCTTTGTGGACACTTGGGAACAGCGCTGTGAAAAAATTTAGTACGAAGCGGGATTTGGCCAAAGTTGAAAGACCTTCCAACCAGCCCTAAAGACCTTAGCCAAACAATGAATGTTGCAATAAGCTCCTGCAGGAAAGGTGCTTCTATGACAAACCCCGGAGCAGGTAGCTACATTCTGCACAGTACAAAATGCAAATGAATTCCAGGCTGAAAACTCTCCACAGAAGAATGAAATGCGTGTGTTTCCCTCTGAAAGAACACTCAGCCGCTACGCTTTTGCTTGTTCCTTCAAAGTCTTCGCAGAAACGTTTGTTTTCCTTGCTGGAATATGTTGTGGGATCCATCGTTTCAATATCTTGCAAGCCTCATGTTGTTTGTTAGACAATGTGGAAAAACAGAGTATGTTTCCCAAATCTCTTGTAATCCAGAAAAAGGGACACTGCATCACTCTTGCTGAAACACGCTCTTTCTCCTAATGTTTTGAGAACATTCAAGAAACCAGAAAACAAGTGCATTTTGCAGTGAAATTCAAACGGGTATGTTCAAAAGGACATTTCTATTGGTTGCAGAGAGCAAAAGCACGATTGCCTTCATGTTCTCCATGACACCCTTATATTTCCAACTGACCTGCAGTAGGACTTTCCCAAAAAGATGTGTTTGCGTGTCTGTGGTGAAAGGAGCTCTCCGTTGTGTATACAGTGCTGGAGAGTGACACACTCTACATAGGTTACACTGCGTTTGAGAGCAGCAACATGCTTCAAACTGAAACTGTTACAGGTGTGTGTAGCATGCAGAAAGAAGACTTGTCATTTCAAAGAAAGAAGAGTAAACCAAAATCCAGATCGTGTAACGAGCACACCAGTATGGGAGATGTGCATGTGGACAGTTTCAAGCAGCAGCTCTTTGTGGACACTTGGGAACAGTGCTGTGAAATAATTTCGTAGGAAGCGGGATTTGGCCAAAGTTGAAAGACCTTCCAAAACCAGCCCAAAAGAACTTAGCCAATCAATGAATGTTGCAATAAGCTCCTGCAGGAAAGGTGCTTCTATGACAAACCCCGGAGCAGGTAGCTACATTCTGCACAGTACAAAATGCAAATGAATTCCAGGCTGAAAACTCTCCACAGAAGAATGAAATGCGTGTGTTTCCCTCTGAAAGAACACTCAGCCGCTACGCTTTTGCTTGTTCCTTCAAAGTCTTCGCAGAAACGTTTGTTTTCCTTGCTGGAATATGTTGTGGGATCCATCGTTTCAATATCTTGCAAGCCTCATGTTGTTTCTTAGACAATGTGGAAAAACAGAGTATGTTTCCCAAATCTCTTGTAATCCAGAAAAAGGGACACTGCATCACTCTTGCTGAAACACGCTCTTTCTCCTAATGTTTTGAGAACATTCAAGAAACCAGAAAACAAGTGCATTTTGCAGTGAAATTCAAACGGGTATGTTCAAAAGGACATTTCTATTGGTTGCAGAGAGCAAAAGCACGATTGCCTTCATGTTCTCCATGACACCCTTATATTTCCAACTGACCTGCAGTAGGACTTTCCCAAAAAGATGTGTTTGCGTGTCTGTCTTGAAAGGAGCTCTCCGTTGTGTATACAGTGCTGGAGAGTGACACACTCTACATAGGTTACACTGCGTTTGAGAGCAGCAACATGCTTCAAACTGAAAATGTTACAGGTGTGTGTAGCATGCAGAAAGAAGACTTGTCATTTCAAAGAAAGAAGAGTAAACCAAAATCCAGATAGTGTAACGAGCACACCAGTATGGGAGATGTGCATGTGGACAGTTTCAAGCAGCAGCTCTTTGTGGACACTTGGGAACAGTGCTGTGAAATAATTTCGTAGGAAGCGGGATTTGGCCAAAGTTGAAAGACCTTCCAAAACCAGCCCAAAAGAACTTAGCCAATCAATGAATGTTGCAATAAGCTCCTGCAGGAAAGGTGCTTCTATGACACAACCCCCGAGCAGGTAGCTATATTCTGCACAGTACAAAATGCAAATGAATTCCAGGGTGAAAACTCTCCACAGAAGAATGAAATGCACGTGTTTCTCTCTGAACGAACACTCAGCCACTAGGCTTTTGCTTGCTCCTTCAAAGTCTTTGCAGAAACGTGTGTTTTCACTGATGGAATACGTTTTGGGATGCATCGTTTCAATATCTTGCAAGACTCCTGTTGTTTCTTAGACACTGTGGAAAAACAAGGAGTATGTTTCCCAAATCACTTGTAATCCAGAGAAACGCACACTGCATCACTTTTGCTCAAACACGCTCTTTCTTCTAATGTATTGAGCACATTCAAGAAACCAGAAAAGAAGTGCATTTTGCAGTGAAATTCAGACGGGTATGTTCAAAAGGACATTTCTATTGGTTGCAGAGTGCAAAACCACGATTGACTTCATGTTCTCGATGACACCCTTACTTTTCCAAGTGACCTGAAGTAGGACTTTCACAAAAAGATGTCTTTGCGTGTCTGTGGTGAAAGTAGCTGTTAGTTGAGTATTAAGTGCTGGAGAGTGACACACTCTACGTAGGTTACAGAGCGTTTTGAGAGCAGCAACATGTTTCAAACTGAAACTGCTACAAGGTGTGTGTAGCATGTAGGAAGAAGTCTTGTCATTTCAAAGAAGGAAGAGGAAACCAAAATCCAGGTAGTGAAACGAGCACACCAGTATGGGAGATGTGCATGTGGACAGTTTCAAGCAGCAGCTCTTTGTGGACACTTGGGAACAGCGCTGTGAAAAAATTTAGTACGAAGCGGGATTTGGCCAAAGTTGAAAGACCTTCCAACCAGCCCTAAAGACCTTAGCCAAACAATGAATGTTGCAATAAGCTCCTGCAGGAAATGTGCTTCTATGACAAACCCCGGAGCAGGTAGCTACATTCTGCACAGTACAAAATGCAAATGAATTCCAGGCTGAAAACTCTCCACAGAAGAATGAAATGCGTGTGTTTCCCTCTGAAAGAACACTCAGCCGCTACGCTTTTGCTTGTTCCTTCAAAGTCTTCGCAGAAACGTTTGTTTTCCTTGCTGGAATATGTTGTGGGATCCATCGTTTCAATATCTTGCAAGCCTCATGTTGTTTGTTAGACAATGTGGAAAAACAGAGTATGTTTCCCAAATCTCTTGTAATCCAGAAAAAGGGACACTGCATCACTCTTGCTGAAACACGCTCTTTCTCCTAATGTTTTGAGAACATTCAAGAAACCAGAAAACAAGTGCATTTTGCAGTGAAATTCAAACGGGTATGTTCAAAAGGACATTTCTATTGGTTGCAGAGAGCAAAAGCACGATTGCCTTCATGTTCTCCATGACACCCTTATATTTCCAACTGACCTGCAGTAGGACTTTCCCAAAAAGATGTGTTTGCGTGTCTGTGGTGAAAGGAGCTCTCCGTTGTGTATACAGTGCTGGAGAGTGACACACTCTACATAGGTTACACTGCGTTTGAGAGCAGCAACATGCTTCAAACTGAAACTGTTACAGGTGTGTGTAGCATGCAGAAAGAAGACTTGTCATTTCAAAGAAAGAAGAGTAAACCAAAATCCAGATCGTGTAACGAGCACACCAGTATGGGAGATGTGCATGTGGACAGTTTCAAGCAGCAGCTCTTTGTGGACACTTGGGAACAGTGCTGTGAAATAATTTCGTAGGAAGCGGGATTTGGCCAAAGTTGAAAGACCTTCCAAAACCAGCCCAAAAGAACTTAGCCAATCAATGAATGTTGCAATAAGCTCCTGCAGGAAAGGTGCTTCTATGACAAACCCCGGAGCAGGTAGCTACATTCTGCACAGTACAAAATGCAAATGAATTCCAGGCTGAAAACTCTCCACAGAAGAATGAAATGCGTGTGTTTCCCTCTGAAAGAACACTCAGCCGCTACGCTTTTGCTTGTTCCTTCAAAGTCTTCGCAGAAACGTTTGTTTTCCTTGCTGGAATATGTTGTGGGATCCATCGTTTCAATATCTTGCAAGCCTCATGTTGTTTGTTAGACAATGTGGAAAAACAGAGTATGTTTCCCAAATCTCTTGTAATCCAGAAAAAGGGACACTGCATCACTCTTGCTGAAACACGCTCTTTCTCCTAATGTTTTGAGAACATTCAAGAAACCAGAAAACAAGTGCATTTTGCAGTGAAATTCAAACGGGTATGTTCAAAAGGACATTTCTATTGGTTGCAGAGAGCAAAAGCACGATTGCCTTCATGTTCTCCATGACACCCTTATATTTCCAACTGACCTGCAGTAGGACTTTCCCAAAAAGATGTGTTTGCGTGTCTGTCTTGAAAGGAGCTCTCCGTTGTGTATACAGTGCTGGAGAGTGACACACTCTACATAGGTTACACTGCGTTTGAGAGCAGCAACATGCTTCAAACTGAAAATGTTACAGGTGTGTGTAGCATGCAGAAAGAAGACTTGTCATTTCAAAGAAAGAAGAGTAAACCAAAATCCAGATAGTGTAACGAGCACACCAGTATGGGAGATGTGCATGTGGACAGTTTCAAGCAGCAGCTCTTTGTGGACACTTGGGAACAGTGCTGTGAAATAATTTCGTAGGAAGCGGGATTTGGCCAAAGTTGAAAGACCTTCCAAAACCAGCCCAAAAGAACTTAGCCAATCAATGAATGTTGCAATAAGCTCCTGCAGGAAAGGTGCTTCTATGACACAACCCCCGAGCAGGTAGCTATATTCTGCACAGTACAAAATGCAAATGAATTCCAGGGTGAAAACTCTCCACAGAAGAATGAAATGCACGTGTTTCTCTCTGAACGAACACTCAGCCACTAGGCTTTTGCTTGCTCCTTCAAAGTCTTTGTAGAAACGTGTGTTTTCCCTGCTGGAATATGTTTTCAGATGCAGTGTTTCAATCTCTTGTAAGCCTCATGTTCTTTCTTAGACGATGTGGAAAAACAAGGAGTATGTTTCCCAAATCACTAGCAATCCAGAAAAACACACAGTGCATCCTCTTGCCCAAACATGCTCTTTCTTCTAATGCGTTGAGACCATTCAAGAAAGCAGAAAGGAAGAGCATTTTGCAGTGAAATTCAGACTGGCATGTACAAAAAGCCATTTCTTTCGGTTGCAGGGTGCAAAAGCATGATTGACTTCATGTTCTCGATGAAACCCTTACATTTCCAAGTGCCCTGAAGTAGGACTTTCACAAAAACATGCTTTTGCGTGTCAGTGGTTAAAGAAATTCTAAGTTGTGTATTCAGTGCTGGAGAGTGACACACTCTACACAGGTTAGACAGCGTTCTTAGAGCACCAACATGCTTAAAATTGAAACTGCTACAAGATGTGTTTAGCATGCTGAATAAAGGCCTTGTCATTTCAAAGAAAGAAGAGGAAACCAAATTCCAGGCAGTGAAACGAGCATGCCAGTATGGGAGATGTGTATGTGGACAGTTTCAAGCAGCAGTTCTTTGTGGACACTTGGAAACAGCGCTGTGAAAAAATTTCGTACGAAGCGGGATTTGGCCAAAGTTGAAAGACTTTCCAAAACCTACCCTAAAGAACTTAGCCCAACAATGAATGTTGCAATAAGCTCCTGCAGGAAAGGTGCTTCAATGACACAACTCCCGAGCAGGTAGCCACATTCTGGACAGTACAAAATGCATATGAATTCCTGGCTGGAAACTCACTCCAGAAGGAAGAAATGCGCATGTTTTCTCTGAAAGAACACTCAGCCACTATTCTTTTGCTTACTCCTTCAAAGTCTTTGTAGAAACGTGTGCTTTCACTGCTGGAATACGTTTTGGGATGCATTGTTTCAATCTCTTGCAAGCCTCATGTTCTTTCTTACACAATGTGGACAAACGCGGATTATGTTTCCCAAATCACTTAAAATCCAGGAAAACTCACCCTGCATCAGTCTTACTCAAACACGCTTTTCAACTAATGCATTGAGAACATTAAAGAAAGCAGAAAAGAGGGGCCCTACCCTTGGTCCAATCCTAAACCGAACCGTCTCCCTAACCCTAGCCCTCAACATAACCCTAACTCTAGGTCCAATCCTAACCCTAATCGTGTACCTAACCGTAGCCGTAAACATAACCCTAACTTTAGGTCCAGTCCTAACCCTAATCGTGTATCTAACCTTAGCCCTAAACATAAGCCTAACCCTACGTCCAATCCTAACACTAATCGTCTATCTAACCCTACCCCTCAACATAAACCTAACCCTAGCTCCAATCATATCCCAGTTCATCATCCGAACCCTAGCCCTCAACATAACCCTAACCCTAGCTCCAAACCTACCCTAATCGTCTCTCTAACCGTAGCCCTCAACATAACCCTAACCCTAGCTCCAATCCTATCCCTAATAGTCTACCTAACCCTAGCCTTCAACATAACCCTAACCCTAGGTCCAGTCCTAACCCTAATAGTATCTCTAACCCTAGCCCTCAACAAAACCCTAACCCTAGGTCCAATCCTATCCCTAATCGTTTATCTAAAACTAGCCCTAAACATAACCTTAACCCTAGGTCCAATAATATCCCTAATCGTCTCTCTGACCCTAGCCTTTAACATAACCCTAACCATAGGTCCAATCCTAACTGTAATCGTCTATCTAACCCTAGCCCTCAACATAACCCGAACCCTCGGTCCAATACTATCCCGAACCTTCTCTCTAACCCTAGCCCTAAACATAACCATAACCCTAGGTCCAATCATAAACCCTAATTGTCTACCTAGCCCTAGCCCTCAACATAACGCTAACCCTAGCTCCAATCCTAACCCTAACCGTCTCTCTAACCCTAGCCCTCAACATAACCCTAACCTGAGGTCCAATCCTAACCTGAACTGTCTCTCTAACCCTAGCCCTCAACCTAACCCTAACCCTAGGTCCAATCCTAACCCTAATCGTCTACCTAACCCTAGCCATCAACATAACCCTAACCCTAGCTCCAATCCTAACCCTAATCGTCTACCTAACACAAGTCCTCAACTTAACCCTAACCCTAGGTCCAATACTAACCCTTATGGTCTACCTAACCCTAGCCCTCAACATAACCCTAACCCTAGGTCAAATCCTAACCCTAATCTTCTACCTAACCCTAGACCTGAACGTAACCCTAACCCTAGCTCCAATCCTAACTTAATCGTCTCTCCAACACTAGCCCTCAACACAACCCTAACCCTAGGTCCAATCCTAACACTAATCATCTCTCTAACCGTAACCCTCAACATAACCCTAACCCTAGGACCAATCCAAACCCAATCTGTCTCTCTAATCCTCGCTCTCAACATAACCCTAACCCTCGATCCAATCCTAACCCGAACCGTCTCTTTAATCCTAGCCCTCAACATGACACTAACCCTAGGCCCAATCCAAACCCGAACATTCTCTCTAACCCTAGCCCTCAACATAACACTAACCCTAGGACCAATCCTAACCCTAATCGTCAACCTAACCCTAGCCCTCAACATAACCCAAACCCTAGGTCCAGTCCTAACCCTAATCGTATATCTAAACATAGCTCTAAACATAACCCTAAACCTAGGTCTAATTCTAACCATAATCGTCTATCTAACCCTAGCCCTCAACATAACCCTAACCCTAGCTCCAATCCTATCCGTAATCGTCAACCGAACCCTAGCGCTCAAAATAACCCTAACCCTAGCTCCAATCCTAACCCTAATCGTCTCTTTAAACCTAACCCTCAACATAACCTTAACCCTAGGTCCAATGCTGACCCTAATCGTCTCTCCAACCCTATCCGGCTACATAACCCTAACCCTAGCTTCAATCCTAACCCTAATCGTCTCTCTAACCCTAGCCCTCAACATAACCCGAACCCTAGCTGCAATCCTAACCCTAGTCGTTTACCTAACCTTAGCCCTCAACACAACCCTAACCCTAGGTGCAATCCTAAACCTATTCGTCTCTCTAAACCTAGCCCTCAACATAACCCTAACCCTCGGTCCAATCCTAACCCGAACCTTCTCTCTAACCCTAGCCCTAAAAATAACCATAACCCTAGGTCCATTCATAAACCCTAATTGTCTACCTAGTCCTAGCCCTCAACATAACCTTAACCCTAGCTCCAATCCTAAACCTAACCATCTCTCTAACCCTAGCCCTCAACATAACCCTAAACCTAGGTCCAATCTTAACCCTAATCGTCTACCTAAACCTAGCCGTCAACATAACCCTAACCCTAGCTCCAATCTTAACCCTAATCGTCTCGGTAACCCTAGCCGTCAACATAACCCTAACCGTAGGTCCAATCCTAACCATAATCATCTATGTATCCCAAGCCCTCACCATAACCCTAACCCTGGGACCAATCCTAACCCTAATGGTCTACCTAACCCTAGTCCTCAACATAGCCCTAACCCTAGGTCCAGTCCTAACCCTAATCGTCTCTCTAACCCTAGCCCTCAACATAACCCTAACCCTAGCTCCAATCCTAACCCTAATCGTCTCTCTAACCCTAGCCCTCAACAAAACCCTAACCCTAGCTCAAATCCTAACCCTAATCGTCTCTCTAACCCTAGCCCTCAACATAACCCTAACCCTAGATCCAATCCTAACCCGAACCGTCTTTCTAACTCTAGCCCTCAACCTAACCCAAACCCTAGGTCCAATTATAACCCGAACCATCTCTCTACCCCTAGCCCTCAACATAACACTAACGCTAAGTCCAATCCTAACCTGAACTGTCTCTCTAACTCTAGCACTCCTCATAACCCTAACCCTAGGTCAAATCCTAACCCTAATGTTCTACCTAACCCTAGACCTCAACGTAACCCTAACCCTAGCTCCAATCCTAACTTAATCGTCTCTCTAACCCTAGTCCTCAACACAACACTAACCCTAGGTCCAATCCTAACCCTAATCGTCCACCTAACCCTAGCCCTCAACATAACCCTAACCGTAGCTCCAATCCTAACCCTAATAGTCTCCCTAACCCTAGCCCTCAACACAACCCTAACCCTAGGTCCAATCCTAACCCTAATCGTCTCTCTAACCCTAGCCCTCAACATAACCCTAACCCTAGCTCCAATCCTAACCCTAATTGTCTCCTAATCCTAGCCCTCAATATAACCTTAACCCTAGGACCAATCCAAACCCAATCTGTCTCTCTAACCCTCCCTCTCAACATAACCCTAACCCTCGATCCAATCCTAACCCGAACCGTCTCTCTAATCCTAGCCCTCAACATGACACTAACCCTAGGTCCAATCCTATCCCGAACATTCTCTCTAACCCAAGCCCTCAACATAACCCTAACCCTAGGACCAATCCTAACCCTAATCGTCTACCTAACCCTAGCCCTCAACATAACCCTATCCCTAGGTCCAGTCCTAACCCTAATCCTCTACCTAACCCTAGCCCTCAACATAACCCTAACCCTAGGTGCAGTCCTAACCCTAATCGTCTACCTAACCCTAGCCGTCAACATAACCCTAACCCTAGCTCCAATCTTAACCCTAATCGTCTCGGTAACCCTAGCCGTCAACATAACCCTAACCGTAGGTCCAATCTTAACCATAATCATCTATGTGTCCCTAGCCCTCACCATAACCCTAACCCTAGGACCAATCCTAACCCTAATGGTCTACCTAACCCTAGTCCTCAACATAACCCTAAACCTAGGTCCAGTCCTAACCCTAATCGTGTATCTAACCCTAGCCCTAAACATAACCCTAACCCTAGGTCCTATTCTAACCATAATCGTCTAACTAACCCTAGCCCTGAACATAAC
Source organism: Miniopterus schreibersii (assembly GCF_964146895.1). Taxonomy (NCBI): domain Eukaryota; kingdom Metazoa; phylum Chordata; class Mammalia; order Chiroptera; family Miniopteridae; genus Miniopterus; species Miniopterus schreibersii. Next base: position 257,101 of record NW_027669817.1, on the reverse strand, counting down.
CCTAACCCTAGCTCCAACCTGATCCCTAATCGTCAACTGAACCCTAGCGCTCAAAATATCCCTAACCCTAGCTCCATTCCTAACCCTAATCGTCTGTCTAACCCTAACCCTCAACATAACCTTAACCCTAGCTCCAATCCTAACCCTAGTCGTCTACCTAACCTTAGCCCTCAACATAAACTTAACCCTCGGTACAATCCTAACCTTAATCGTCTACCTAAACATAGCCCTCAACATAACCCTAGACCTAGCTCCAATCCTAACCCTAATCGTCTATGTAACCCTAGCCCTCAACATAACCCTAACCCTAGGTCAAATCCTAACCCGAACCGTCTCTCTAAACCTAGCCCTCAACATAACCCTATCCCTAGCTCCAATCCTAACCTGAACCGTCTGTCTAACCCTAGCCCTCAACATAAACTTAACCCTACATCCAATACTAACCCTAATGGTATACGTAAACCTAGCCCTCAACATAACCCTAACCCTAGCTCAAAGCCTAACCCTAATCGTCTACCTAACCCTAGACCTCATCATAACCATAACCCTAAGTACAATCCTAACCCTAATCGTCCACCTAATCCTAGCCCTCAATATAACCCTAACCCTAGGTCCAATCCTAAATCGATCCATCTCTCTAAACCTAGCCCTCAAAATTACCCTAACCCTAGGTTCAATCCTAACCCGAATCGTCTCTCTAACCCTAGCCCTTAACATAACCCTAACCCTAGGTATAATAATAACCCTAATTGTCTACCTAACCCTAGTCCTCAACATAGCCCTAACCCTAGGTCCAAACCTAACCTTAATCGACTCTCTAACCGTAGCCTTCATCATAACCCTAACCCTAGGTCCAATCCTAACCCTAATCGTCTACCTAACCCTAGCCCTCAACATAAACCTAACCCTAGCTCCATTACTAACCCGAACTGTCTCTCTAAGCATAGGCCTCAACCTAACCCTAACCCTAGGTCCAATGCTAACCCTAACCGTCTCTCTAACCCTAGCCCTCAACATAACCCTAACCCTAGGTCCAATCGTAACCCTAACCGTCTCTCTAACCCTGGCCCTCAACATAACCCTAACCCTAGTTCCAATCCTAACCCTAACCGTCTCTCTAACCCTAGCCCTCAACATAACCCTAACCCTAGCTCCAATCCTAACCCTGACCGACTCTCTAACCCTAGCCCTCAAAATAACCCTAACCCTACGTCCAATCCTGACCCTAACCGTCTCGCTAACTCTAGCCCTCAACCCAACCCTAACCCTAGGTCCAATCCTAACCTTAACCATCTCTCTAACCCTGGCCCTCAACATAGCCCTAACCCTAGGTCCAATCCTTACCCTAACCGTCTCTCTAACCCAGCCCTCAACATAACCCTAACCCTAGGTCCAATCCTAACCCTAACCGTCTCTCTAACCCTAGCCCTCAACCCAACCCTAACAATAGGTCCAATCCTAACCCTAATCATCTCTCTAAACCTGGCCCTCAACATAACCCTAACCCTAGGTCCAATCCTAACCCTGACCGTCTCTCTAATCCTAGCCCTCAACATATCCCTAACCCTGGTCCAATCCTAACCCTGACCGTCTCTCTAACCCTAGCCCTCAACATAACCCTAACCCTAGGTCCATTCCTAACCCTGACCGTCTCTCTAACCCTAGCCCTCAACATAACGCTAACCCTAGGTCCAATCCTAACCCTAACCATCTCTCTAACCCTGGTCCTGAACATAACCCTAACTCTAGGTACAATCCTCACCCTAACCGTCTCTCTAACCCTAGACCTCAACATAACCCTAACCGTAGGTCCTATCCTAACCCTAACCGTCTCTCTAACTCTAGCCCTCAACATAATCCTAACCCTAGGTCCAATCCTAGCCCTAACCGCCTCTCTAACCCTAGCACTCAACATAACCTTACCCCTAGGTCCATTCCTAACCCTAACCGTCTCTCTACCCTAGCCCTCAACATAACCCTAACCCTAGGTCCAATCCTACCCGAACCATCTCTCTGACCCTAGCCCTCAACATAAGCCTAACCCTAGGTCCAATCCTAACCCTAACCGTCTCTCTAACCCTAGCCCTCAACATAAACCTAACCCTAGGTCCAATCCTAACCCTAACCGTCTCTCTAAACCTGGCCCTCAACATAACACTAACCCTAGGTCCAATCCTTACCCTAACTGTCTCTCTAACACTAGCCCTCAACATAACGCTAACCGTAGGTCCAATACTAACCCTGACCGTCTCTCTAACACTAGCCCTCAACATAACGCTAACCCTAGGTCCAATCCTAACCCTAACCATCTGTCTAACCCTGGCCCTCAACATAACCCAAACCCTAGGTCCAATCCTTACCCTAACCGTCTCTCTAAACCTAGCCCTCAACATAACCCTAACCCTAGGTCCAATCCTAACCCTGACCGTCTCTCTAACCCTAGCCCTCAACATAACCCTAACCCTAGGTCCAATCCTAACACTGACCGTCTCTCTAACCCTAGCCCTCAACATAACCCTAACCCTAGGTCCAATCCTAACCCTGACGGTCTCTCTAACCCTAGCCCTCAACATAACATTAACCCTTGGTAAAATCCTACCCCTAACCGTCTCTCTAATCCAAGCCCTCAACATAACCTTAACCCTAGGTCCAATCCTAACCCTAACCGTCTCTCTAACCCTAGCCCTCAACATAACCCTAACCCTAGGTCCAATCCTAACCCTAACCGTCTCTCTAACCCTAGCCCTAAACATAACCCTAACCCTAGCTCCAATCCTAACCCTGACTGACTCTCTAACCCTAGCCCTCAAAATAACCCTAACCCTATGTCCAATCCTAACCCTAACCGTCTCGCTAGCCATAGCCCTCAACATAACCCTAACCCTAGGTCCAATCCTAACCCTAACCGTCTCTCTAACCCTAGCCCTCAACCCAACCCTAACCCTAGGTCCAATCCTAACCCTAACCACCTCTCTAACCCTGGTCCTCAACATAACCCTAACCCTAGGTCCAATCCTTACCCTAACCGTCTCTCTAAACCTAGCCCTCAACATAAACCTAACCCTAGGTCCAATACTAACCCTGACCGTCTCTCTAACCCTAGCCCTCAACATAACGCTAACCCTACGTCCAATCCTAACCCTAACTGTCTCTCTAACCCTAGCCCTCAACCTAACCCTAACCCTAGGTCCAATCCTAACCCTAACCGTCTCTCTAAACCTAGCCCTCAACCTAAACCTAATAATAGGTCCAATCCTAACCCTAACCGTCTCCCTAAACCTAGCCCTCAACATAACCCTAATCTTAGGTACAATCCTAACCCTAACTGTCTCTCTAACCCTAGCCCTCAACATAACCCTAACCCTAGGTCCAATCCTAACCCTAACCGTCTCTCTAACCCTAGCCCTCAACATAACCCTAACCGTAGGTCCTATCCTAACCCTAACCGTCTCTCTAACTCTAGCCCTCAACATAATCCTAACCCTAGGTCCAATCCTACCCTAACCGTCTCTATAAACCTAGCCCTCAACATAACCCTAACCCTAGGTCCAATCCTAACCCTAACTGTCTCTCTAACCCTAGCTCTCAACCTAACCCTAATCCTAGGTCCAATCCTAACCCTAACCGTCTCTCTAACGCTAGCCCTCAACATAACCCTAACCCTAGGTCCAATCCTCTACCTAACCGTCTCTCTAACCCTAGCCCTCAACCTAACCCTAACCCTAGGTTCAATCCTAGCCCTAACCGTCTCTCTAATCCTAGCCCTCAACATAACCTTAACCCTAGGTCCAATCCTAACCCTAACCGTCTCTCTAACCCTAGCCCTCAACATAACCCTAACCCTAGGTCCAATCTTAACCCTAACCATTCTCTGACCCTAGCCCTCAACATAAGCCTAAACCTAGGTCCAATCCTAACCCTATCCGTCTCTCTAACCCTAGCCCTCAACCTAAACCTAACCCTAGGTCCAATCCTAACCCTAACGGTCTCTCTAACCCTAGAACTCAACCTAACCCGAACCCTAGGTCCAATCCTAACCCTAACCGTCTCTCTAACCCTAGCCCTCAACATAATCCTAACCCTAGGTCCAATCCTAACCCTAACCGTCTCTCTAAACCTAACCCTCAACATAACCCTAAGCCTAGGTCCAATCCTAACCCTAACCGTCTCTCTAACCCTAGCCCTCAACATAACCCTAAAACTAGGTCCAATCCTAACCCTAACCGTCTCTCTAAACCTAGCCCTCAACATAACCATAACCCTAGCCCAATCCTAACTCTGACCGACTCTCTAGCCCTAGCCCTCAAAATAACCCTAACCCTACGTCCAATCCTAACCCTAACCGTCTCGCTAACCCTAGCCCTCAACGTAACCCTTACCCAAGGTCCAATCCTAACCCTAACCATCTCTCTAAACCTGGCCCTCAACATAACCCTAACCCTAGGTCCAATCCTTACCCTAACCGTCTCTCTAAACCTAGCCCTCAACATAACGCTAACCGTAGGTCCAATACTAACCCTGACCGTCTCTCTAACACTAGTCCTCAACATAACGCTAACCCTAGGTCCAATCCTAACCCTAACCATCTCTCTAACCCTGGCCCTCAACATAACCCAAACCCTAGGTACAATCCTTACCCTAACTGTCTCTCTAAACCTAGCCCTCAACATAACCTTAACCCTAGGACCAATCCTAACCCTGACCGTCTCTCTAACCCTAGCCCTCAACATAACCCTAACCCTAGGTCCAATCCTAACCCTGACCGTCTCTCTAACCCTAGCCCTCAACATAACCCTAACCCTAGGTCCAATCCTAAACCTGACGGTCTCTCTAACCCTAGCCCTCAACATAACCTTAACCCTTGGTAAAATCCTACCCCTAACCGTCTCTCTAATCAAAGCCCTCAACATAACCCTAACCCTAGGTCCAATCCTAACCCTAACCGTCTCTCTAACCCTAGCCCTCAACATAACCCTAACTCTAGGTCCAATCCTAACCCTAACCGTCTCTCTAACCCTAGCCCTCAACATAACCCTAACCCTAGGTCCAATCCTAACCCTAACCGTCTCTCTAACCGTAGCCCTAAACATAACCCTAACCCTAGCTCCAATCCTAACCCTGACTGACTCTCTAACCCTAGCCCTCAAAATAACCCTAACCCTATGTCCAATCCTAACCCTAACCGTCTCGCTAGCCCTAGCCCTCAACATAACCCTAACCCTAGGTCCAATCCTAACCCTAACCGTCTCTCTAACCCTAGCCCTCAACCCAACCCTAACCCTAGGTCCAATCCTAACCCTAACCACCTCTCTAACCCTGGTCCTCAACATAACCCTAACCCTAGGTCCAATCCTTACCCTAACCGTCTCTCTAAACCTAGCCCTCAACATAACCCTAACCCTAGGTCCAATACTAACCCTGACCGTCTCTCTAACCCTAGCCCTCAACATAACGCTAACCCTACGTCCAATCCTAACCCTAACTGTCTCTCTAACCCTAGCCCTCAACCTAACCCTAACCCTAGGTCCAATCGTAACCCTAACCGTCTCTCTAAACCTAGCCCTCAACCTAACCCTAATCCTAGGTCCAATCCTAACCCTAACCGTCTCCCTAAACCTAGCCCTCAACATAACCCTAATCTTAGGTACAATCCTAACCCTAACTGTCTCTCTAACCCTAGCCCTCAACATAACCCTAACCCTAGGTCCAATCCTAACCCTAACCGTCTCTCTAACCCTAGCCCTCAACCTAACCCTAACCGTAGGTCCTATCCTAACCCTAACCGTCTCTCTAACTCTAGCCTTCAACATAATCCTAACCCTAGGTCCAATCCTACCCTAACCGTCTCTATAAACCTAGCCCTCAACATAACCCTAACCCAGGTCCAATCCTAACCCTAACTGTCTCTCTAACCCTAGCTCTCAACCTAACCCTAATCCTAGGTCCAATCCTAACCCTAACCGTCTCTCTAACGCTAGGCCCAAACATAACCCTAACCCTAGGTCCAATCCTCTACCTAACCGTCTCTCTAACCCTAGCCCTCAACCTAACCCTAACCCTAGGTTCAATCCTAGCCCTAACCGTCTCTCTAATCCTAGCCCTCAACATAACCTTAACCCTAGGTCCAATCCTAACCCTAACCGTCTCTCTAACCCTATCCCTCAACATAACCCTAACCCTAGGTCCAATCTTAACCCTAACCATTCTCTGACCCTAGCCCTCAACATAAGCCTAAACCTAGGTCCAATCCTAACCCTATCCGTCTCTCTAACCCTAGCCCTCAACCTAAACCTAACCCTAGGTCCAATCCTAACCCTAACCGTCTCTCTAACCCTAGCACTCAACCTAACCCGAACCCTAGGTCCAATCCTAACCCTAACCGTCTCTCTAACCCTAGCCCTCAACATAATCTTAACCCTAGGTCCAATGCTAACCCTAACCGTCTCTCTAAACCTAACCCTCAACATAACCCTAACCCTAGTTCCAATCCTAACCCTAACCGTCTCTCTAACCCTAGCCCTCAACATAACCCTAACCCTAGGTCCAATCATAACCCTAACCGTCTCTCTAACCCTAGCCCTCAACATAACCCTAACCTTAGGTCCAATCCTAACTCTAACCGTCTCTCTAAACCTACCCATCAACATAACCCTAACCCTAACTCCAATCCTTACCCTAACCGTCTCTCTAACCCTAGCCCTCAACATAACCCTAACTCTAGGTCCAATCCTAACCCTAACCGTCTCTCTAACCCTAGCCCTCAACATAACCCTAACCCTAGGTCCAATCCTAACCCTAACCGTCTCTCTAACCGTAGCCCTAAACATAACCCTAACCCTAGCTCCAATCCTAACCCTGACTGACTCTCTAACCCTAGCCCTCAAAATAACCCTAACCCTATGTCCAATCCTAACCCTAACCGTCTCGCTAGCCCTAGCCCTCAACATAACCCTAACCCTAGGTCCAATCCTAACCCTAACCGTCTCTCTAACCCTAGCCCTCAACCCAACCCTAACCCTAGGTCCAATCCTAACCCTAACCACCTCTCTAACCCTGGTCCTCAACATAACCCTAACCCTAGGTCCAATCCTTACCCTAACCGTCTCTCTAAACCTAGCCCTCAACATAACCCTAACCCTAGGTCCAATACTAACCCTCACCGTCTCTCTAACCCTAGCCCTCAACATAACGCTAACCCTACGTCCAATCCTAACCCTAACTGTCTCTCTAACCCTAGCCCTCAACCTAACCCTAACCCTAGGTCCAATCGTAACCCTAACCGTCTCTCTAAACCTAGCCCTCAACCTAACCCTAATCCTAGGTCCAATCCTAACCCTAACCGTCTCCCTAAACCTAGCCCTCAACATAACCCTAATCTTAGGTACAATCCTAACCCTAACTGTCTCTCTAACCCTAGCCCTCAACATAACCCTAACCCTAGGTCCAATCCTAACCCTAACCGTCTCTCTAACCCTAGCCCTCAACCTAACCCTAACCGTAGGTCCTATCCTAACCCTAACCGTCTCTCTAACTCTAGCCTTCAACATAATCCTAACCCTAGGTCCAATCCTACCCTAACCGTCTCTATAAACCTAGCCCTCAACATAACCCTAACCCAGGTCCAATCCTAACCCTAACTGTCTCTCTAACCCTAGCTCTCAACCTAACCCTAATCCTAGGTCCAATCCTAACCCTAACCGTCTCTCTAACGCTAGGCCCAAACATAACCCTAACCCTAGGTCCAATCCTCTACCTAACCGTCTCTCTAACCCTAGCCCTCAACCTAACCCTAACCCTAGGTTCAATCCTAGCCCTAACCGTCTCTCTAATCCTAGCCCTCAACATAACCTTAACCCTAGGTCCAATCCTAACCCTAACCGTCTCTCTAACCCTATCCCTCAACATAACCCTAACCCTAGGTCCAATCTTAACCCTAACCATTCTCTGACCCTAGCCCTCAACATAAGCCTAAACCTAGGTCCAATCCTAACCCTATCCGTCTCTCTAACCCTAGCCCTCAACCTAAACCTAACCCTAGGTCCAATCCTAACCCTAACCGTCTCTCTAACCCTAGCACTCAACCTAACCCGAACCCTAGGTCCAATCCTAACCCTAACCGTCTCTCTAACCCTAGCCCTCAACATAATCTTAACCCTAGGTCCAATGCTAACCCTAACCGTCTCTCTAAACCTAACCCTCAACATAACCCTAACCCTAGTTCCAATCCTAACCCTAACCGTCTCTCTAACCCTAGCCCTCAACATAACCCTAACCCTAGGTCCAATCATAACCCTAACCGTCTCTCTAACCCTAGCCCTCAACATAACCCTAACCTTAGGTCCAATCCTAACTCTAACCGTCTCTCTAAACCTACCCATCAACATAACCCTAACCCTAACTCCAATCCTAACCCTGACCGACTCTCTAACCCTAGCCCTCAAAATAACCCTAACCCTACGTTCAATCCTAACCCTAACCGTCTCGCAAACCCTAGCCCTCAACATAACCCTAACCCTAGGTCCAATCCTAACCCTAACCGTCTCTCTAACCCTAGCCCTCAACCCAACCCTAACCCTAGGTCCAATCCTAACCGTAACCATCTCTCTAAACCTGGCCCTCAACATAACCCTAACCCTAAGTCCAATCCTTACCCTAACCGTCTCTCTAAACCTAGCCCTCAACATAACGCTAACCGTAGGTCCAATACTAACCCTGACCGTCTCTCTAACCCTAGCCCTCAACATATCGCTAGCCCTAGGTCCAATCCTAACCCTAACCATCTCTCCTACCCTGGCCCTCAACATAACCCTAACCCTAGGTCCAATCCTTACCCTAACCGTCTCTCTAAACCTAGCCCTCAACATAACCCTAACCCTAGGTTCAATCCTAACCCTGACCATCTCTCTAACCCTAGCCCTCAACATAACCCTAACCCTAGGTCCAATCCTAACCCTGACCGTCTCTCTAACACTAGCCCTCAACATAACCCTAACCCTAGCTCCAATCCTAACCCTGACTGACTCTCTAACCCTAGCCTTCAAAATAACCCTAACCCTATGTCCAATCCTAACCCTAACCGTCTCTCTAAACCTAGCCCTCAACCCAACCCTAACCCTAGGTCCAATCCGAACCCTAACCACCTCTCCAGCCCTGGTCCTCAACATAACCCTAACCCTAGGTCCAATCCTTACTCTAACCGTCTCTCTAAACCTAGCCCTCAACATAACCCTAACCCTAGGTCCAATCCTAACCCTGACCGTCTCTCTAACCCTAGCCCTCAACATAACGCTAACCCTACGTCCAATCCTAACCCTAAATGTCTCTCTAACCCTAGCCCTCAACCTAACCCTAACCCTAGGTCCAATCCTAACCCTAACCGTCTCTCTAACCCTAGCCCTCAACATAACCCTAACCCTAGGTCCAATCCTAACCCTAACCGTCTCTCTAAACCTGGCCCTCAACATAACCCTAACTCTAAGTCCAATCCTTACCCTAACCGTCTCTCTAAACCTAGCCCTCAACATAACGCTAACCGTAGGTCCAATACTAACCCTGACCGTCTCTCTAACCCTAGCACTCAACGTAACGCTAACCCTAGGTCCAATCCTAACCCTAACCGTCTCTCTAAACCTGGCCCTCAACATAACCCTAACCCTAGGTCCAATCCTTACCCTTACCGTCTCTCTAAACCTAGCCCTCAACATAACCCTAACCCTAGGTCCAATCGTAACCCTAACCGTCTCTCTAACCCTAGCCATAAACATAACCCAAACCCTAGCTCCAATCCTAACCCTGACTGACTCTCTAACCCTAGCCCTCAAAATAACCCTACCCTATGTCCAATCCTAACCCTAACCGTCTCGCTAGCCCAAGCCCTCAACATAACCCTAACCCTAGGTCCAATCCTAACCCTAACCGTCTCTCTAACACTAGCCCTCAACCCAACCCTAACCCTAGGTCCAATCCTAACCCTAACCACCTCTCTAACCCTGGTCCTCAACATAACCCTAACCCTAGGTCCAATCCTTACGCTAACCGTCTCTCTAAACCTAGCCCTCAGCATAACCCTAACCCTAGGTCCAATCCTAACCCTGACCGTCTCTCTAACCCTAGCCCTCAACATAACGCTAACCCTACGTCCAATCCTAACCCTAACTGTCTCTCTAAACCTAGCCCTCAACCGAACCCTAACCCTAGGTCCAATCCTAACCCTAACCGTCTCTCTAACCCTAGCCCTCAACCTAACCCTAATCCTAGGTCCAATCCTAACCCTAACCGTCTCCCTAAACCTAGCCCTCAACATAACCCTAATCTTAGGTACAATCCTAACCCTAACTGTCTGTCTAACCCTAGCCATCAACATAACCCTAACCCTAGGTCCAATCCTAACCCTAACCGTCTCTCTAACCCTAGCCCTCAACATAACCCTAACCGTAGGTCCTATCCTAACGCTAACCGTCTCTCTAACTCTAGCCCTCAACATAATCCTAACCCTAGGTCCAATCCTACCCTAACCGTCTCTATAAACCTAGCCCTCAACATAACCCTAACCCTAGATCCAATCCTAACCCTAACTGTCTCTCTAACCCTAGCTCTCAACCTAACCCTAATCCTAGGTCCAATCCTAACCCTAACCGTCACTCTAAGGCTAGCCCTCAACATAACCCTAACCCTAGGTCCAATCCTCTACCTAACCGTCTCTCTAACCCTAGCTCTCAACCTAACCCTAACCCTAGGTTCAATCCTAGCCCTAACCGTCTCTCTAATCCTAGCCCTCAATATAACCTTAACCCTAGGTCCAATCCTAACCCTAACCGTCTCTCTAAACCTAGCCCTCAACATAACCCTAACCCTAGGTAAAATCTTAACCCTATCCATTCTCTGACCCTAGCCCTCAACATAAGGCTAAACCTAGGTCGAATCCTAACCCTAACCGTCTCTCTAACCCTAGCACTCAACCTAACCCTAACCCTAGGTCCAATCCTAACCCTAACCGTCTCTCTAACCCTATCCCTCAACATAACCCTAACCCTAGGTCCAATCCTAACCCTAACCGTCTCTCTAACCCTAGCCCTCAACATAACCCTAACCCTAGGTCCAATCATAACCCTAACCCTCTCTCTAACCCTAGCCCTCAACATAACCCTAACCCTAGGTCCAATCCTAACCCTAACCGTCTCTCTAAACCTACCCCTCAACATAACCCTAACCCTAGCTCCAATCCTAACCCTGACCGACTCTCTAACCCTAGCCCTCAAAATACCCCTAACCCTACGTTCAATCCTAACCCTAACCGTCTCGCTAACCCTAGCCCACAACATAACCCTAACCCTAGGTCCAATCCTAACCCTAACCGAATCTCTAACCCTAGCCCTCAACCCAACCCTAACCCTAGGTCCAATCCTAACCCTAACCATCTCTCTAAACCTGGCCCTCAACATAACCCTAACCCTAAGTCCAATCCTTACCCTAACCGTCTCTCTAAACCTAGCCCTCAATATAACGCTAACCGTAGGTCCAATACTAACCCTGACCGTCTCTCTAACCCTAGCACTCAACGTAACGCTAACCCTTGGTCCAATCCTAACCCTAACCATCTCTCCTACCCTGGCCCTCAACATAACCCTAAACCTAGGTCCAATCCTTACCCTAACCGTCTCTCTAAACCTAGCCCTCAACATAACCCTAACCCTAGGTTCAATCCTAACCCTGACCGTCTCTCTAACCCTAGCCCTCAACATAACCCTAACCCTAGGTCCAATCCTAACCCTAACCGTCTCTCTAACCCTAGCCCTCAACATAACCCTAACCCTAGGTCCAATCCTAACCCTGACCCTCTCTCTAACACTAGCCCTCAACATAACCCTAACCCTTGGTCCAATGCTAACCCTAACCGTCTCTCTAACCCTAGCCCTCAACATAACCCTAACCTTAGGTCCAATCCTAACCCTAACCATCTCTCTAACCCTAGCCCTCAACATAAACCTAACCCTGGTCCAATCGTAACCCTAACCGTCTCTCTAACCCTAGCCCTCAACATAACAATAACCCTAGCTCCAATCCTAACCCTGACCGACTCTCTAAACCTAGCCCTCAACATAACCCTAACCCTAGGTCCAATCCTAACCCTAAGTGTCTCTCTAACCCTAGCCCTCAACCCAACCCTAACCCTAGGTCCAATCCTTACCCTTACCGTCTCTCTAAACCTAGCCCTCAACATAACCCTAACCCTAGGTCCAATCCTAACCCTAACCGTCTCTCTAACCCTAGCCCTAAACATAACCCTAACCCTAGCTCCAATCCTAACCCTGACTGACTCTCTAACCCTAGCCCTCAAAATAACCCTAACCCTATGTCCAATCCTAACCCTAACCGTCTCGCTAGCCCTAACCCTCAACATAACCCTAACCCTAGGTCCAATCCTAACCCTAACCGTCTCTCTAACCCTAGCCCTCAACCCAACCCTAACCCTAGGTCCAATCCTAACCCTAACCACCTGTCTAACCCTGGTCCTCAACATAACCCTAACCCTAGGTCCAATCCTTACCCTAACCGTCTCTCTAAACCTAGCCCTCAGCATAACCCTAACCCTAGGTCCAATCCTAACCCTAACTGTCTCTCTAACTCTAGCCCTCAACCTAACCCTAACCCTAGGTCCAATCCTTACCCTAACCATCTCTCTAAACCTACCCCTCAGCATAACCCTAACCCTACGTCCAATCCTAACCCTAACTGTCTCTCTAACCCTAGCCCTCACCTAACCCTAACCCTAGGTCCAATCCTAACCCTAACCGTCTCTCTAACCCTAGCCCTCAACCTAACCCTAATCCTAGGTCCAATCCTAACCCTAACCGTCTCCCTAAACCTAGCCCTCAACATAACCCTAATCTTAGGTACAATCCTAACCCTAACTGTCTCTCTAACCCTAGCCGTCAACATAACCCTAACCCTAGGTACAATCCTAACCCTAACCGTCTCTCTAACCCTAGCCCTCAACATAACCCTAACCGTAGGTCCTATCCTAACCCTAACCGTCTCTCTAACTCTAGCCCTCAAAATAATCCTAACCCTAGGTCCAATCCTACCCTAACCGTCTCTATAAACCTAGCCCTCAACATAACCCTAACCCTAGGTCCAATCCTAACCCTAACTTCTCTCTAACCCTAGCTCTCAACCTAACCCTAATCCTAGGTCCAATCCTAACCCTAACCGTCTCTCTAACGCTAGCCCTCAACATAACCCTAACCCTAGGTCCAATCCTCTACCTAACCGTCTCTCTAACCCTAGCCCTCAACCTAACCCTAACCCTAGGTTCAATCCTAGCCCTAACCGTCTCTCTAATCCTAGCCCTCAACATAACCTTAACCCTAGGTCCAATCCTAACCCTAACCGTCTCTCTAAACCTAGCCCTCAACATAACTCTAACCCTACGTCCAATCTTAACCCTAACCATTCTCTGACCCTAGCCCTCAACATAAGCCTAAACCTAGGTCCAATCCTAACCCTAACCGTCTCTCTAACCCTAGCACTCAACCTAACCCTAACCCTAGGTCCAATCCTAACCCTAACCGTCTCTCTAACCCTAGCCCTCAACATAACCCTAACCCTAGGTCCAATCCTAACCCTAACCGTCTCTCTAACCCTAGCCCTCAACATAACCCTAACCCTATGTCCAATCATAACCCTAACCGTTTCTCTAACCCTAGCCCTCAACATAACCCTAACCCTAGGTCCAATCCTAACCCTAACCGTCTCTCTAAACCTACCCCTCAACATAACCCTAACCCGAGCTCCAATCCTAACCCTGACCGACTCTCTAAACCTAGCCCTCAAAATAACCCTAACCCTACGTCTAATCCTAACCCTAACCGTCTCGCTAACCCTAGCCCTCAACATAACCCTAACCCTAGGTCCAATCCTTACCCTAACCGTCTCTCTAACCCTAGCCCTCAACATAACCCTAACCCTAGGTCCAATCCTAACCCTGACCGTCTCTCTAACACTAGCCCTCAACGTAACCCTAACCCTAGGTCCAATGCTAACCCTAACCGTCTCTCTAACCCTAGCCCTCAACATAACCCTAACCTTAGGTCCAATCCTAACCCTAACCGTCTCTCTAAACCTAGCCCTCAACATAAACCTAACCCTAGGTCCAATCGTAACCCTAACCATCTCTCTAACCCTAGCCCTCAACATAACCCTAACCCTAGGTCCAATCCTAACCCTAACCGTCTCTCTAACCCTAGCCCTCAACATAACCCTAACCGTAGGTCCAATCCTAACCCTAACCGTCTCGCTAACCCTAGCCCTCAACATAACCCTAACCCTAGGTCCAATCCTAACCCTAAGTGTCTCTCTAACCCTAGCCCTCAACCCAACCCTAACCCTAGGTCCAATCCTTACCCTTACCGTCTCTCTAAACCTAGCCCTCAACATAACCCTAACCCTAGGTCCAATCCTAACCCTGACCGTCTCCCTAACCCTAGCCCTCAACATAACCCTAACCCTAGTTACAATCCTAACCCTGACCGTCTCTCTAACTCTAGCCCTCAACATAACCCTAACCCTAGGGCCAATCCTAACCCTAACCGTATATCTAGCCCTAGCCCTCAACATAACCCTAACCCTAGGTCCAATCCTAACCCTAACCGTCTCGCTAACCCTAGCCCTCAACCCAACCCTAACCCTAGGTCCAATCCTAACCCTAACCACCTCTCTAACGCTGGTCCTCAATATAACCCTAACCCTAGGTCCAATCCTTACCCTAACCGTCTCTCTAAACCTAGCCATCAACATAACCCTAACCCTAGGTCCAATCCTACCCCTGACCGTCTCTCTAAACCTAGCCCTCAACATAACGCTAACCCTACGTCCAATCCTAACCCTAACTGTCTCTCTAACCCTAGCCCTCAACCTAACTCTAACCCTAGGTCCAATCCTCACCCTAACCGTCTCTCTGACCCTAGCCCTCAACCTAACCCTAATCCTAGGTCCAATCCTAACCCTAACCGTCTCCCTAAACCTAGCCCTCAACATAACCCTAATCTTAGGTACAATCCTAACCCTAACTGTCTCTCTAACCCTAGCCCTCAACATAACCCTAACCCTAGGTCCAATCCTAACCCTAACCGTCTCTCTAACCCTAGCCCTCAACATAACCCTAACCGTAGGTCCTATCCTAACCCTAACTGTCTCTCTAACTCTAGCCCTCAACATAATCCTAACCCTAGGTCCAATCCTACCCTAACCGTCTCTATAAACCTAGCCCTCAACATAACCCTAACCCTAGGTCCAATCCTAACCCTAACTGTCTCTCTAACCCTAGCTCTCAACCAAACCCTAATCCTAGGTCCAATCCTAACCCTAACCGTCTCTCTAACGCTAGCCCTCAACATAACCCTAACCCTAGGTCCAGTCCTCTACCTAACCGTCTCTCTAACCCTAGCCCTCAACCTAACCCTAACCCTAGGTTCAATCCTAGCCCTAACCGTCTCTCTAATCCTAGCCCTCAACATAACCTTAACCCTAGGTCCAATCCTAACCCTAACCGTCTCTCTAACCCTAGCCCTCAACATAACCCTAACCCTAGGTCCAATCTTAACCCTAACCATTCTCTGACCCTAGCCCTCAACATAAGCCTAAACCTAGGTCCAATCCTAACCCTATCCGTCTCTCTAAGCCTAGCCCTCAACCTAAACCTAACCCTAGGTCCAATCCTAACCCTAACTGTCTCTCTAACCCTAGCACTCAACCTAACCCTAACCCTAGGTCCAATCCTAACCCTAACCGTCTCTCTAACCCTAGCCCTCAACATAACCCTAACCCTAGGTCCAATCCTAACCCTAACCGTCTCTCTAACTCTAGCCCTCAACATAACCCTAACCCTAGGTCCAATCCTCTACCTAACCGTCTCTCTAACCCTAGCCCTCAACCTAACCCTAACCCTAGGTTCAATCCTAGCCCTAACCGTCTCTCTAATCCTAGCCCTCAACATAACCTTAACCCTAGGTCCAATCCTAACCATAACCGTCTCTCTAAACCTAGCCCTCAACATAACCCTAACCCTACGTCCAATCTTAACCCTAACCATTCTCTGACCCTAGCCCTCAACATAAGCCTAAACCTAGGTCCAATCCTAACCCTAACCGTCTCTCTAACCCTAGCACTCAACCTAACCCTAACCCTAGGTCCAATTCTAACCCTAACCGTCTCTCTAACCCTAGCCCTCAACATAACCCTAACCCTAGGTCCAATCCTAACCCTAACCGTCTCTCTAACCCTAGCCCTCAACATAACCCTAACCCTATGTCCAATCATAACCCTAACCGTCTCTCTAACCCTAGCCCTCAACATAACCCTAACCCTAGGTCCAATCCTAACCCTAACCGTCTCTCTAAACCTACCCCTCAACATAACCCTAACCCTAGCTCCAATCCTAACCCTGACCGACTCTCTAAACCTAGCCCTCAAAATAACCCTAACCCTACGTCCAATCCTAACATTAACCGTCTCGCTAATCCTAGCCCTCAACATAACCCTAACCCTAGGTCCAATCCTAACCCTAAGTGTCTCTCTAACCCTAGCCCTCAACCCAACCCTAACCCTAGGTCCAATCCTTACCCTAACCGTCTCTCTAACCCTAGCCCTCAACATAACCCTAACCCTAGGTCCAATCCTAACCCTGACCGTCTCTCTATCACTAGCCCTCAACATAACCCTAACCCTAGGTCCAATGCTAACCCTAACCGTCTCTCTAACCCTAGCCCTCAACATAACCCTAACCTTAGGTCCAATCCTAACCCTAACCGTCTCTCTAAACATAGCCCTCAACATAAACCTAACCCTAGGTCCAATCGTAACCCTAACCATCTCTCTAACCCTAGCCCTCAACCTAACCCTAACCCTAGATCCAATCCTAACCCTAACCGTCTCTCTAACCCTAGCACTCAACATAACCCTAACCGTAGGTCCAATCCTAACCCTAACCGTCTCTCTAACCCTAGCCCTCAACATAACACTAACCCTAGCTCCAATCCTAACCCTGACCGACTCTCTAAACCTGGCCCTCAAAATAACCCTAACCGTACGTCCATTCCTAACCCTAACCGTCTCGCTAACCCTAGCCCTCAACATAACCCTAACCCTAGGTCCAATCCTAACCCTAAGTGTCTCTCTAACCCTAGCCCTCAACCCAACCCTAACCCTACGTCCAATCCTTACCCTTACCGTCTCTCTAAACCTAGCCCTCAACATAACCCTAACCCTAGGTCCAGTCCTAACCCTGACTGTCTCCCTAACCCTAGCCCTCAACATAACCCTAACCCTAGTTACAATCCTAACCCTGACCGTCTCTCTAACTCTAGCCCTCAACATAACCCTAACCCTAGGGCCAATCCTAACCCTAACCGTATATCTAGCCCTAGCCCTCAACATAACCCTAACCCTAGGTCCAATCCTAACCCTAACCGTCTCGCTAACCCTAGCCCTCAACCCAACCCTAACCCTAGGTCCAATCCTAACCCTAACCACCTCTCTAACGCTGGTCCTCAATATAACCCTAACCCTAGGCCCAATCCTTAACCTAACCGTCTCTCTAAACCTAGCCATCAACATAACCCTAACCCTAGGTCCAATCCTAACCCTGACCGTCTCTCTAAACCTAGCCCTCAACATAACGCTAACCCTACGTCCAATCCTAACCCTAACTGTCTCTCTAACCCTAGCCCTCAACCTAACCCTAACCCTAGGTCCAATCCTAACCCTAACCGTCTCTCTGACCCTAGCCCTCAACCTAACCCTAATCCTAGGTCCAATCCTAACCCTAACCGTCTCCCTAAACCTAGCCCTCAACATAACCCTAATCTTAGGTACAATCCTAACCCTAACTGTCTCTCTAACCCTAGCCCTCAACATAACCCTAACCCTAGGTCCAATCCTAACCCTAACCGTCTCTCCAACCCTAGCCCTCAACATAACCCTAACCGTAGGTCCTACCCTAACCCTAACTGTCTCTCTAACTCTAGCCCTCAACATAATCCTAACCCTAGGTCCAATCCTACCCTAACCGTCTCTATAAACCTAGCCCTCAACATAACCCTAACCCTAGGTCCAATCCTAACCCTAACTGTCTCTCTAACCCTAGCTCTCAACCTAACCCTAATCCTAGGTCCAATCCTAACCCTAACCGTCTCTCTAACGCTAGCCCTCAACATAACCCTAACCCTAGGTCCAGTCCTCTACCTAACCGTCTCTCTAACCCTAGCCCTCAACCTAACCCTAACCCTAGGTTCAATCCTAGCCCTAACCGTCTCGCTAAACCTAGCCCTCAACATAACGCTAACCCTAGGTCCAATCCTAACCCTGACCGTCCCTCTTACACTAGCCCTCAACATAACCCTAACCCTAGGTCCAATGCTAACCCTAACCGTCTCTCTAACCCTAGCCCTCAACATAACCCTAACCTTAGGTCCAATCCTAACCCTAACCGTCTCTCTAAACCTAGCCCTCAACATAAACCTAACCCTAGGTCCAATCGTAACCCTAACCATCTCTCTAACCCTAGCCCTCAACATAACCCTAACCCTAGGTCCAATCCTAACCCTAACCGTCTCTCTAACCCTAGCCCTCAACATAACCCTAACCGTAGGTCCAATCCTAACCCTAACCGTCTCTCTAACCCTAGCCCTCAACATAACACTAATCCTAGCTCCAATCCTAACCCTGACCGACTCTCTAAACCTGGCCCTCAAAATAACCCTAACCCTACGTCCATTCCTAACCCTAACCGTCTCGCTAACCCTAGCCCTCAACATAACCCTAACCCTAGGTCCAATCCTAACCCTAAGTGTCTCTCTAACCCTAGCCCTCAACCCTACCCTAACCCTAGGTCCAATCCTTACCCTTACCGTCTCTCTAAACCTAGCCCTCAACATAACCCTAACCCTAGGTCCAATCCTAACCCTGACCGTCTCCATAACCCTAGCCCTCAACATAACCCTAACCCTAGTTACAATCCTAACCCTGACCGTCTCTCTAACTCTAGCCCTCAACATAACCCTAACCCTAGGGCCAATCCTAACCCTAACCGTATATCTAGCCCTAGCCCTCAACATAACCCTAACCGTAGGTCCAATCCTAACCCTAACCGTCTCGCTAACCCTAGCCCTCAACCCAACCCTAACCGTAGGTCCAATCCTAACCCTAACCACCTCTCTAACGCTGGTCCTCAATATAACCCTAACCCTAGGTCCAATCCTTACCCTAACCGTCTCTCTAAACCTAGCCATCAACATAACCCTAACCCTAGGTCCAATCCTAACCCTGACCGTCTCTCTAAACCTAGGCCTCAACATAACGCTAACCCTACGTCCAATCCTAACCCTAACTGTCTCTCTAACCCTACCCCTCAACCTAACCCTAACCCTAGGTCCGATCCTAACCCTAACCGTCTCTCTGACCCTCGCCCTCAACCTAACCCTAATCCTAGGTCCAATCCTAACCCTAACCGTCTCCCTAAACCTAGCCCTCAACATAACCCTAATCTTAGGTACAATCCTAACCCTAACTGTCTCTCTAACCCTAGCCCTCAACATAACCCTAACCCTAGGTCCAATCCTAACCCTAACCGTCTCTCCAACCCTAGCCCTCAACATAACCCTAACCGTAGGTCCTATCCTAACCCTAACTGTCTCTCTAACTCTAGCCCTCAACATAATCCTAACCCTAGGTCCAATCCTACCCTAACCGTCTCTATAAACCTAGCCCTCAACATAACCCTAACCCTAGGTCCAATCCTAACCCTAACTGTCTTTCTAACCCTAGCTCTCAACCTAACCCTAATCCTAGGTCCAATCCTAACCCTAACCGTCTCTCTAACGCTAGCCCTCAACATAACCCTAACCCTAGGTCCAGTCCTCTACCTAACCGTCTCTCTAACCCTAGCCCTCAACCTAACCCTAACCCTACGTTCAATCCTAACCCTAACCGTCTCGCTAACCCTAGCCCTCAACATAACCCTAACCCTAGGTCCAATCCTAACCCTAACCATCTCCCCTACCCTGGCCCTCAACATAACCCTAACCCTAGGTCCAATCCTTACCCTAACCGTCTCTCTAAACCTAGCCCTCAACATAACCCTAACCCTAGGTTCAATCCTAACCCTGACCGTCTCTCTAACCCTAGCCCTCAACATAACCCTAAACCTAGGTCCAATCCTAACCCTAACCGTCTCTCTAACCCTACCCTCAACATAACCCTAACCTTAGGTCCAATCCTAACCCTGACCGTCTCTCTAACACTAGCCCTCAACATAACTGTAACCCTAGGTCCAATGCTAACCCTAACCGTCTCTCTAACCCTAGCCCTCAACATAACCCTAACGCTAGGTCCAATCCTAACCTTAAGTGTCTCTCTAACCCTAGCCCTCAACCCAACCCTAACCCTAGGTCCAATTCTAACCCTAACCGTCTCCCTAACCCTAGCCCTCAACATAACCCTAACGCTAGGTCCAATCCTAACCTTAAGTGTCTCTCTAACCCTAGCCCTCAACCCAACCCTAACCCTAGGTCCAATCCTTACCCTTACCGTCTCTCTAAACCTAGCCCTCAACATAACCCTAACCCTAGGTCCAATCCTAACCCTAACCGTCTCTCTAACCCTAGCCCTAAACATAACCCTAACCCTAGCTCCAATCCTAACCCTGACTGACTCTCTAACGCTAGCACTCAAAATAACCCTAACCCTATGTCCAATCCTAGCCCTAACCGTCTCTCTAACCCTAGCCCTCAACATAACCTTAACGCTAGGTCCAATCCTAACCCTAACCGTCTCTCTAACCCTAGCCCTCAACATAACCCTAACCCTAGGTCCAATCCTAACCCTAAACATCTCTCTGACCCTAGACCTCAACATAAGCCTAACCCTAGGTCCAATCCTAACCCTAACTGTCCCTCTAACCCTAGCCCTCAACCTAAACCTAACCCTAGGTCCAATCCTAACCCTAACCGTCTCTCTAGACTAGCACTCAACCTAACCCTAACCATAGGTCGAATCCTAACCCTAACCGTCTCTCTAACGCTAACCCTCAACATAACCTTAACCCTAGGTTCAATCCTAACCCTAACCGTCTCTCTAACCCTAGCCCTCAACATAACCCTAATCCTAGGTCCAATCGTAACCCTAACAGTCTCTCTAACCCTAGCCCTCACCATAACCCTAACCCTAGGTCCAATCCTAACCCTAACCGTCTCTCTAACCCTAGCCCTCAACATAACCCTAACCCTAGCTCCAATTCTAACCCTGACCGACTCTCTAACCCTAGCCCTAAAAATAACCCTAACCCTACGTCCAATCCTAACCCTAACCGTCTCGCTAACCCTAGCCCTCAAAATAACCCTAACCCTAGGTCCAATCCTAACCCTAACCGTCTCTCTAACCCTAGCCCTCAACCCAACCCTCACCCTAGGTCCAATCCTTACCCTAACCGTCTCTCTAAACCTAGCCCTCAACCTAACACTAACCGTAGGTCCAATCCTAACCGTGACCGCCTCTCTAACCCTAGCCCTCAACATAACGTTAACCCTAGGTCCAATCCTAACGCTAACCATCTCTCTAATCCTGGCCCTCAACATAACCCTAACCCTAGGTCCAATCCTTACCCTAACCTCTCTGTAAAGCTAGCCCTCAACATAACCCTAACCCTATGTCCAATCCTAACCCACCGTCTCTCTAACCCTAGCCCTCAACATAAACCTAACCCTAGGTCCAATCTTAACCCTGACCGTCTCTCTAACCCAGGCTCTCAACATAACCCTAACCCTAGGTCCAATCCTAACCCTAACCATCTATCTAGCCCTAATCCTCAACATAACCCTACCTTAGGTCCAATCCTAACCCTAACCATCTATCTAGCCCTAGCCCTCAACATAACCCTAACCTTAGGTCCAATCCTAACGCTAACCATCTATCTAGCCCTAGCCCTCAACATAACGATAACCTTAGGTCCAATCCTAACCCTAACCATCTATCTAGCCCTAGCCCTCAACATAACCCTAACCTAGGTCCAATCCTAACCCTAACCGTCTCCCTAAACCTAGCCCTCAACATAACCCTAATCTTAGGTACAATCCTAACCATAACTGTCTCTCTAACCCTAGCCCTCAACATAACCCTAACCCTAGGTCCAACCCTAACCCTAACCGTCTCTCTAACCCTAGCACTCAACATAACCCTTACCCAAGATCAATCCTCACCCTAACCGTATCTCTAACCCTAGCCCTCAACATAACCCTAACCGTAGGTCCTATCCTAACCCTAACCGTCTCTCTAACTCTAGCCCTCAACATGATTATAACCCTAGGTCCAATCCTACCCTAACCGTCTCTATAAACCTAGCCCTCAACATAACGCTAACCCTAGGTCCAATCCTAACCCTAACTGTCTCTCTAACCCTAGCTCTCAACCTAACCCTAATCTTAGGTCCAATCCTAACCCTAACCGTCTCTCTAACGCTATGCCTCAACATAACCCTAACCCTAGGTCCAATCCTCAACGTAACCGTCTCTCTAACCCTAGCCCTCAACCTAACCCTAACCCTAGGTCCAATCCTAGCCCTAACCATCTCTCTAACCTTAGCTCTCAACATAACCTTAACGCTAGGCCCAATCCTAACCCTAACCGTCTCTCTAACCCTAGCCCTCAACATAACCCTAACCCTAGGTCCAATCCTAACCCTAACCATCCTTCTGACC
This sequence comes from Miniopterus schreibersii, assembly GCF_964146895.1. Taxonomy (NCBI): domain Eukaryota; kingdom Metazoa; phylum Chordata; class Mammalia; order Chiroptera; family Miniopteridae; genus Miniopterus; species Miniopterus schreibersii. Next base: position 234,353 of record NW_027669817.1, on the reverse strand, counting down.
CTAGCCCTCAACCTAAACCTAACCGTAGGTCCAATCCTAACCCTAACCGTCTCTCTAACCCTAGCACTCAACCTAACCCTAACCCTAGGTCCAATCCTAACCCTAACCGTCTCTCTAACGCTAGCCCTCAACATAACCCTAACCCTAGGTGCAATCCTAACCCTAACCGTCTCTCTAACCCTAGCCCTCAACATAACCCTAACCCTAGGTCCAATCCTAACCCTAACCTTCTCTCTAACCCTAGCCCTCTACATAACCCTAACCCTAGGTCCAATCGTAACCCTAACCGTCTCTCTAACCCTAGCCCTCACCATAACCCTAACCCTAGGTCCAATCCTAACGCTAACAGTCTCTCTAACCCTAGCCCTCAACATAACCCTAACCCTAGCTCCAATTCTAACCCTGACCGACTCTCTAACCCTAGCCCTCAAAATAACCCTAACCCTACGTCCAATCCTAACCCTAACCGTCTCGCTAACCCTAGCCCTCATCATAACCCTAACCCTAGGTCCAATCCTAACCCTAAACGTCTCTCTAACCCTAGCCCTCAACCCAACCCTAACCCTAGGTCCAATCCTAACCCTAACCATCTCTCTAAACCTGGCCCTCAATATAACCCTAACCTAGGTCCAATCCTTACCCTAACCGTCTCTCTAAACCTAGCCCTCAACATAAAACTAACCCTAGCTCCAATCCTAACCCTGACCGACTCTCTAAACCTAGCCCTCAACCTAACCCTAACCCTAGGTCCAATACTAACCCTAACCGTTTCTCTAACCCTAGCCCTCAACATAACCCTAACCCTAGGTCCAATCCTAACCCTAACTGTCTCTCTAACCCTAGTCCTCAACATAACCCTAACCCTAGGTCCAATCCTAACCCTAACCGTCTCTCTAACCCTAGCCCTCAACATAACCCTAACCCTAGGTCCAATCCTCACCCTAACCCTCTCTAACCCTAACCCTCAACCTAACCCTAACCCTAGGTCCAATCCTAGACCTACCCGTCTCTCTAACCCTAGCCCTCAACATTACCCTAACCTTGTGTCCAATCCTAACCCTAACCGTCTCTCTAACCCTAGCCCTCAACATAACCCTAACCCTAGGTCCAATCCTAACCCTAACCGTCTATCTAGCCCTAGCCCTCAACATAACCCTAACCCTAGGTCCAATCCTATCCCTAACCGTCTCCCTAAACGTAGCCCTCAACATAACCCTAATCTTAGGTACAATCCTAACCCTAACTGTCTCTCTAACCCTAGCCCTCAACATAACCCTAACCCTAGGTCCAATCCTAACCCTAACCGTCTCTCTAACCCTAGCCATCAACATAACCCTTACCCTAGGTCCAATCCTCACCCTAACCGTCTCTCTAACCCTAGCCCTCAACATAACCCTAACCGTAGGTCCTATCTTAACCCTAACCGTCTCTCTAACTCTAGCCCTCAACATAATCCTAACCCTAGGACCAATCCTAACCCTAACTGTCTCTCTAACCCTAGCTCTCAACCTAACCCTAATCCTAGGCCCAATCCTAACCCTAAACATCTCTCTGACCCTAGCCCTCAACATAAGCCTAACCCTAGGTCCAATCCTACCCTAACCGTCTCTATAAACCTAGCCCTCAACATAACCCTAACCGTAGGTCCTATCTTAACCCTAACCGTCTCTCTAACCCTAGCTCTCAACCTAACCCTAATCCTAGGCCCAATCCTAACCCTAAACATCTCTCTGACCCTAGCCCTCAACATAAGCCTAACCCTAGGTCCAATCCGAACCCTAACCGTCTCTCTAACGCTAGCCCTCAACAAAACCCTAACCCTAGGTCCAATCCTCAACGTAACCGTCTGTCTAACCCTAGCCCTCAACCTAACCCTAACCCTATGTCCAATCCTAGCCCTAACCGTCTCTCTAACCCTAGCCCTCAACATAACCTTAACGCAAGGTCCAATCCTAACCCTAACCGTCTCTCTAACGCTAACCTTCAACATAACCCTAACCCTAGGTCCAATCCTAACCCTAAACATCTCTCTGATCCTAGCCCTCAACATAAGCCTAACCCTAGGTCCAATCCTAACCCTAACCGTCTCTCTAACCCTAGCCCTCAACCTAAACCTAACCCTAGGTCCAATCCTAACCCTAACCGTCTCTCTAGCCTAGCGCTCAACCTAACCCTAACCCTAGGTCGAATCCTAACCCTAACCGTCTCTCTAACGCTAACCTTCAACATAACCCTAACCCTAGGTTCAATCCTAACCCTAACCGTCTCTCTAACCCTAGCCCTCAACATAACCCTAACCCTAGGTCCAATCCTAACCCTAACCGTCTCTCTAACCCTAGCCCTCTACATAACCCTAACCCTAGGTCCAATCGTAACCCTAACCGTCTCTCTAACCCTAGCCCTCACCATAACCCTAACCCTAGGTCCAATCCTAACGCTAACAGTCTCTCAAACCCTAGCCCTCAACATAACCCTAACCCTAGCTCCAATTCTAACCCTGACCGACTCTCTAACCCTAGCCCTCAAAATAACCCTAACCCTACGTCCAATCCTAACCCTAACCGTCTCGCTAACCCTAGCCCTCATCATAACCCTAACCCTAGGTCCAATCCTAACCCTAAACGTCTCTCTAACCCTAGCCCTCAACCCAACCCTAACCCTAGGTCCAATCCTAACCCTAACCATCTCTCTAAACCTGGCCCTCAATATAACCCTAACCTAGGTCCAATCCTTACCCTAACCGTCTCTCTAAACCTAGCCCTCAACATAAAACTAACCCTAGCTCCAATCCTAACCCTGACCGACTCTCTAAACCTAGCCCTCAACCTAACCCTAACCCTAGGTCCAATACTAACCCTAACCGTTTCTCTAACCCTAGCCCTCAACCTAACCCTAACCCTAGGTCCAATACTAACCCTAACCGTCTCTCTAACCCTAGCCCTAAACATAACCCTAACCCTAGCTCCAATCCTAACCCTGACTGACTCTCTAACGCTAGCACTCAAAATAACCCTAACCCTATGTCCAATCCTAGCCCTAACCGTCTCTCTAACCCTAGCCCTCAACATAACCTTAACGCTAGGTCCAATCCTAACCCTAACCGTCTCTCTAACCCTAGCCCTCAACATAACCCTAACCCTAGGTCCAATCCTAACCCTAAACATCTCTCTGACCCTAGCCCTCAACATAAGCCTAACCCTAGGTCCAATCCTAACCCTAACTGTCCCTCTAACCCTAGCCCTCAACCTAAACCTAACCCTAGGTCCAATCCTAACCCTAACCGTCTCTCTAGACTAGCACTCAACCTAACCCTAACCATAGGTCGAATCCTAACCCTAACCGTCTCTCTAACGCTAACCCTCAACATAACCTTAACCCTAGGTTCAATCCTAACCCTAACCGTCTCTCTAACCCTAGCCCTCAACATAACCCTAATCCTAGGTCCAATCGTAACCCTAACAGTCTCTCTAACCCTAGCCCTCACCATAACCCTAACCCTAGGTCCAATCCTAACCCTAACCGTCTCTCTAACCCTAGCCCTCAACATAACCCTAACCCTAGCTCCAATTCTAACCCTGACCGACTCTCTAACCCTAGCCCTAAAAATAACCCTAACCCTACGTCCAATCCTAACCCTAACCGTCTCGCTAACCCTAGCCCTCAAAATAACCCTAACCCTAGGTCCAATCCTAACCCTAACCGTCTCTCTAACCCTAGCAATCAACCCAACCCTCACCCTAGGTCCAATCCTTACCCTAACCGTCTCTCTAAACCTAGCCCTCAACCTAACACTAACCGTAGGTCCAATCCTAACCGTGACCGCCTCTCTAACCCTAGCCCTCAACATAACGTTAACCCTAGGTCCAATCCTAACGCTAACCATCTCTCTAATCCTGGCCCTCAACATAACCCTAACCCTAGGTCCAATCCTTACCCTAACCTCTCTGTAAAGCTAGCCCTCAACATAACCCTAACCCTATGTCCAATCCTAACCCACCGTCTCTCTAACCCTAGCCCTCAACATAAACCTAACCCTAGGTCCAATCTTAACCCTGACCGTCTCTCTAACCCAGGCTCTCAACATAACCCTAACCCTAGGTCCAATCCTAACCGTAACCATCTATCTAGCCCTAATCCTCAACATAACCCTACCTTAGGTCCAATCCTAACCCTAACCATCTATCTAGCCCTAGCCCTCAACATAACCCTAACCTTAGGTCCAATCCTAACGCTAACCATCTATCTAGCCCTAGCCCTCAACATAACGATAACCTTAGGTCCAATCCTAACCCTAACCATCTATCTAGCCCTAGCCCTCAACATAACCCTAACCTAGGTCCAATCCTAACCCTAACCGTCTCCCTAAACCTAGCCCTCAACATAACCCTAATCTTAGGTACAATCCTAACCATAACTGTCTCTCTAACCCTAGCCCTCAACATAACCCTAACCCTAGGTCCAACCCTAACCCTAACCGTCTCTCTAACCCTAGCACTCAACATAACCCTTACCCAAGATCAATCCTCACCCTAACCGTATCTCTAACCCTAGCCCTCAACATAACCCTAACCGTAGGTCCTATCCTAACCCTAACCGTCTCTCTAACTCTAGCCCTCAACATAATTCTAACCCTAGGTCCAATCCTACCCTAACCGTCTCTATAAACCTAGCCCTCAACATAACGCTAACCCTAGGTCCAATCCTAACCCTAACTGTCTCTCTAACCCTAGCTCTCAACCTAACCCTAATCCTAGGTCCAATCCTAACCCTAACCGTCTCTCTAACGCTAGGCCTCAACATAACCCTAACCCTAGGTCCAATCCTCAACGTAACCGTCTCTCTAACACTAGCCCTCAACCTAACCCTAACCCTAGGTCCAATCCTAGCCCTAACCGTCTCTCTAACCTTAGCCCTCAACATAACCTTAACGCTAGGCCCAATCCTAACCCTAACCGTCTCTCTAACCCTAGCCCTCAACATAACCCTAACCCTAGGTCCAATCCTAACCCTAACCATCCTTCTGACCCTAGCCCTCAACATAAGCCTAACCCTAGGTCCAATCCTAACCCTAACCGTCTCTCTAACCCAAGCCCTCAACCTAAACCTAACCGTAGGTCCAATCCTAACCCTAACCGTCTCTCTAACCCTAGCACTCAACCTAACCCTAACCCTAGGTCCAATCCTAACCCTAACCGTCTCTCTAACGCTAGCCCTCAACATAACCCTAACCCTAGGTGCAATCCTAACCCTAACCGTCTCTCTAACCCTAGCCCTCAACATAACCCTAACCCTAGGTCCAATCCTAACCCTAACCGTCTCTCTAACCCTAGCCCTCTACATAACCCTAACCCTAGGTCCAATCGTAACCCTAAACGTCTCTCTAACCCTAGCCCTCACCATAACCCTAACCCTAGGTCCAATCCTAACGCTAACAGTCTCTCTAACCCTAGCCCTCAACATAACCCTAACCCTAGCTCCAATTCTAACCCTGACCGACTCTCTAACCCTAGCCCTCAAAATAACCCTAACCCTACGTCTAATCCTAACCCTAACCGTCTCGCTAACCCTAGCCCTCATCATAACCCTAACCCTAGGTCCAATCCTAACCCTAAACGTCTCTCTAACCCTAGCCCTCAACCCAACCCTAACCCTAGGTCCAATCCTAACCCTAACCATCTCTCTAAACCTGGCCCTCAATATAACCCTAACCTAGGTCCAATCCTTACCCTAACCGTCTCTCTAAACCTAGCCCTCAACATAAAACTAACCCTAGCTCCAATCCTAACCCTGACCGACTCTCTAAACCTAGCCCTCAACCTAACCCTAACCCTAGGTCCAATACTAACCCTAACCGTTTCTCTAACCCTAGCCCTCAACATAACCCTAACCCTAGGTCCAATCCTAACCCTAACTGTCTCTCTAACCCTAGCCCTCAACATAACCCTAACCCTAGGTCCAATCCTAACCCTAACCGTCTCTCTAACCCTAGCCCTCAACATAACCCTAACCCTAGGTCCAATCCTCACCCTAACCCTCTCTAACCCTAACCCTCAACCTAACCCTAACCCTAGGTCCAATCCTAGACCTACCCGTCTCTCTAACCCTAGCCCTCAACATTACCCTAACCTTGTGTCCAATCCTAACCCTAACCGTCTCTCTAACCCTAGCCCTCAACATAAACCTAACCCTAGGTCCAATCCTAACCCTAACCGTCTATCTAGCCCTAGCCCTCAACATAACCCTAACCCTAGGTCCAATCCTATCCCTAACCGTCTCCCTAAACGTAGCCCTCAACATAACCCTAATCTTAGGTACAATCCTAACCCTAACTGTCTCTCTAACCCTAGCCCTCAACATAACCCTAACCCTAGGTCCAATCCTAACCCTAACCGTCTCTCTAACCCTAGCCATCAACATAACCCTTACCCTAGGTCCAATCCTCACCCTAACCGTCTCTCTAACCCTAGCCCTCAACATAACCCTAACCGTAGGTCCTATCTTAACCCTAACCGTCTCTCTAACTCTAGCCCTCAACATAATCCTAACCCTAGGTCCAATCCTAACCCTAACTGTCTCTCTAACCCTAGCTCTCAACCTAACCCTAATCCTAGGCCCAATCCTAACCCTAAACATCTCTCTGACCCTAGCCCTCAACATAAGCCTAACCCTAGGTCCAATCCTACCCTAACCGTCTCTATAAACCTAGCCCTCAACATAACCCTAACCCTAGGTCCAATCCTAACCCTAACTGTCTCTCTAACCCTAGCTCTCAACCTAACCCTAATCCTAGGCCCAATCCTAACCCTAAACATCTCTCTGACCCTAGCCCTCAACATAAGCCTAACCCTAGGTCCAATCCGAACCCTAACCGTCTCTCTAACGCTAGCCCTCAACAAAACCCTAACCCTAGGTCCAATCCTCAACGTAACCGTCTGTCTAACCCTAGCCCTCAACCTAACCCTAACCCTATGTCCAATCCTAGCCCTAACCGTCTCTCTAACCCTAGCCCTCAACATAACCTTAACGCAAGGTCCAATCCTAACCCTAACCGTCTCTCTAACGCTAACCTTCAACATAACCCTAACCCTAGGTCCAATCCTAACCCTAAACATCTCTCTGATCCTAGCCCTCAACATAAGCCTAACCCTAGGTCCAATCCTAACCCTAACCGTCTCTCTAACCCTAGCCCTCAACCTAAACCTAACCCTAGGTCCAATCCTAACCCTAACCGTCTCTCTAGCCTAGCACTCAACCTAACCCTAACCCTAGGTCGAATCCTAACCCTAACCGTCTCTCTAACCCTAGCCCTCAACATAACCCTAACCCTAGGTCCAATCCTAACCCTAACCGTCTCTCTAACCCTAGCCCTCAACATAACCCTAACCCTAGGTCCAATCCTAACCCTAACCGTCTCTCTAACCCTAGCGCTCAACATAACCCTAATCCTAGGTCCAATCGTAACCCTAACCGTCTCTCTAACCCTAGCCCTCATCATAACCCTAAACCTAGGTCCAATCCTAACCCTAACCGTCTCTCTAACCCTAGCCCTCAACATAACCCTAACCCTAGCTCCAATTCTAACCCTGACCGACTCTCTAACCCTAGCCCTAAAAATAACCCTAACCCTAGCTCCAATCCTAACCCTAACCGTCTCTCTAACCCTAGCCCTCAACCCAACCCTCACCCTAGGTCCAATCCTTACCCTAACCGTCTCTCTAAACCTAGCCCTCAACCGAACCCTAACCGTAGGTCCAATCCTAACCCTGACCGTCTCTCTAACCCTATCCCTCAACATAACGCTAACCCTAGGTCCAATCCTAACACTAACCATCTCTCTAACCCTGGCCCTCAACATAACCCTAACCCTAGGTCCAATCCTTACCCTAACCGTCCTGTAAAGCTAGCCCTCAACATAACCCTAACCCTATGTCCAATCCTAACCCACCGTCTCTCTAACCCTAGCCCTCAACATAACCCTAACCCTACGTCCAATCTTAACCCTGACCGTCTCTCTAACCCAAGCCCTCAACATAACCCTAACCCTAGGTCCAATCCTAACCCTAACCATCTATCTAGCCCTAATCCTCAACATAACCCTACCTTAGGTCCAATCCTAACCCTAACCATCTATCTAGCCCTAGCCCTCAACATAACCCTAACCTAGGTCCAATCCTAACCCTAACCGTCTCCCTAAACCTAGCCCTCAACATAACCCTAATCTTAGGTACAATCCTAACCCTAACTGTCTCTCTAAGCCTAGCTGTCAACATAACCCTAACCCTAGGTCCAATCCTAACCTTAACTGTCTCTCTAACCCTAGCACTCAACATAACCCTTACACAAGATCAATCCTCACCCTAACCGTCTCTCTAACACTAGCCCTCAACATAACCCTAACCGTAGGTCCTATCCTAACCCTAAACGTCTCTCTAACCCTAGCACTCAACCTATCCCTAACCCTAGGTCTAATCCTAACCCTAACCGTCTCTCTAACGCTAGCCCTCAACATAACCCTAATCCTAGGTGCAATCCTAACCCTAACCGTCTCTCTAACCCTAGCCCTCAACATAACCCTAACCCTAGGTCCAATCCTAACCCTAACCGTCTCTCTAACCCTAGCCCTCTACATAACCCTAACCCTAGGTCCAATCGTAACCCTAACCGTCTCTCTAACCCTAGCCCTCACCATAACCGTAACCCTAGGTCCAATCCTAACGCTAACAGTCTCTCTAACCCTAGCCCTCAACATAACCCTAACCCTAGCTCCAATTCTAACCCTGACCGACTCTCTAATCCTATCCCTCAAAATAACCCTAACCCTACGTCCAATCCTAACCCTAACCGTCTCGCTAACCATAGCCCTCATCATAACCCTAACCCTAGGTCCAATCCTAACCCTAAACGTCTCTCTAACCCTAGCCCTCAACCCAACCCTAACCCTAGGTCCAATCCTAACCCTAACCATCTCTCTAAACCTGGCCCTCAATATAACCCTAACCTAGGTCCAATCCTTACCCTAACCGTCTCTCTAAACCTAGCCCTCAACATAACACTAACCCTAGCTCCAATCCTAACCCTGACCGACTCTCTAAACCTAGCCCTCAACCTAACCCTAACCCTAGGTCCAATCCTAACCCTAACCGTCTCTCTAACCCTAGCCCTCAACCTAACCCTAATCCTAGGTCCAATCCTAACCCTAACCGTCTGTCTAACCCTAGCCCTCAACATAACCCTAACCCTAGGTCCAATCCTCACCCTAACCCTCCCTAACCCTAACCCTCAACCTAACCCTAACCCTAGGTCCAATCCTAGACCTACCCGTCTCTCTAACCCTAGCCCTCAACATTACCCTAACCCTATGTCCAATCCTAACCCTAACCGTCTCTCTAACCCTAGCCCTCAACATAACCCTAATCCTAGGTCCAATCCTAACCATAACCGTCTCTCTAACCCTAGCCCTCAACATAAGCCTAACCCTAGGTCCAATCCTCATCCTAACCCTCTCTAACCCTAGCCCTCAACCTAACCCTAACCCTAGGTCCAATCCTAGACCTAACCGTCTCTCTAATCCTAGCCCTCAACATAACCCTAACCCTAGGTCCAATCCTTACCCTAACCGTCTCTCTAACCCTAGCCCTCAACATAACACTTAACCTAGGTCCAATCCTAACCCTAACCGTCTCTCTAAACCTAGCCCTCAACATAACCCTAACCCTAGGTCCAATCCTAACCCTAACACTCTCTCTAACCCTAGCCCTCAACATAACCGTAACCCTAGGACCCATCATAACCCTTACCGTCTCTCTAATCCTAGCCCACAACATAACACTAAGCTTAGGTCCAATAGTATCCATAACCGTCTCTCTAATCCTAGCCCTCAACCTAACCCTAAACCTAGGTCCAATCCTAACCCTAATCGTCTCTCACTCTAGCCCTCAACATAACCCTAACCCTTGGTCCAATCCAAACCCTATCCGTCTCTCTAACTCTAGCCCTCAACATAACCCTAACCCTCGGTCCAATCCTAACCCTAACTGTCTCTCTAACCCTAGCCTGAACAAAACCCTAACCCTAGGTCCAATCCTAACCCTAACCGTCTCTAACCCTAGCCCTCAACATAACCCTAACCCTAGGGCCAATCCTAACCCTACCCGTCTCTCTAACCCAAGCCCACAACATAACCCTAATCTTAGATACAATCGTAAACCTAACTGTCTCTCTAACCCTAGCCCTCAACATAACCCTAACCCTAAGTCCAATCCTAATCTAAGCGTCTATCTAGCCCTACCCCTCAACATAACCCTAACCCTAGGTCCAATCCTAACCCTAACCGTCTCCCTAAACGTAGCCCTCAACATAACCCTAATCTTAGGTACAATCCTAACCCTAACTGTCTCTCTAACCCTAGCCCTCAACATAACCCTAACCCTAGGTCCAATCCTAACCCTAACCGTCTCTCTAACCCTAGCCCTCAACATAACCCTAACCCTAGGTCCAATCCTAACCCTAACCGTCTCTCTAACCCTAGCACTCAACCTAACCCTAACCCTAGGTCCAATCCTAACTCTAACCCTCTCTCTAACCCTAGCCCTCAACCTAACACTAACCCTAGGTCCAACCTAACCCTAACCGTCTCTCTAACCCTAGCGATCAACATAACCCTAACCCTAGGTCCAATCTTAACCCTAACCGTCTCTCTAACCATAGCTCTCAACATAACCCTAACCCTTGGTCCAATCCTAACCCTAACCGTCTCTCTAACCCTAGCCCTCAACATAACCCTAACACTAGGTCCAATCGTAACCCTAACCGTCTCTCTAACCCTAGCCCTCAACATAACCCTAACCCTAGGTCCAATCCTAACCCTAACCGTCTCTCTAACCCTAGCACTCAACATAACACTTACCCAAGATCAATCCTCACCCTAACCGTCTCTCTAACCCTAGCCCTCAACATAACACTAACCGTAGGTCCTATCCTAACCCTAACCGTCTCTCTAACTCTAGCCCTCAACATAATCCTAACCCTAGGTCCAATCCTACCCTAACCGTCTCTATAAACCTAGCCCTCAACATAACGCTAACCCTAGGTCCAATCCTAACCCTAACTGTCTCTCTAACCCTAGCTCTCAACCTAACCGTAATCCTAGGTCCAATCCTAACCCTAACCGTCTCTCTAACGCTAGGCCTCAACATAACCCTAACCCTAGGTCCAATCCTCAACGTAACCGTCTCTCTAACCCTAGCCCTCAACCTAACCCTAACCCTAGGTCCAATCCCAGCCCTAACCGTCTCTCTAACCTTAGCCCTCAACATAACGTTAACGCTAGGGCCAATCCTAACCCGAACCTTCTCTCTAACCCTAGCCCTCAACCTAACCATAACCCTAGGTCCAATACAAACCCTCATCGTCTATCTAACCCTAGCCCTAAACATAACCCTAACCCTAGGTCCAATCCTAACCCTAATCGTGTATCTAACCCTAGCCCTAAACATAACCCTAACCCTATGTCCAATTCTAACCATAATCGTCTATCTAACCCTAGCCCTTAACTTAACCCTAAACCTAGCTCCAATCCTATCTTTAAACGTCAACCGAACCCTAGCCCTCAAAATAACCATAACCCTAACTCCAATCCTAACCCTAATCGTCTCTCTAACCCTAACCCTGAACATAACCTCAACCCTACGTCCAATCCTAACCCTAGTCGTCTACCTAACCTTAGCCCTCAACACAACCATAGCCCTAGGTGCAATCCTAACCCTAACCTTCTCTCTAACCGTAGCCCTAAACATAACCATAACCCTAGGTCCATTCATAAACCCTAATTGTCTACCTAGCCCTTGCCCTCAACATAACCCTAAGCCTAGCTCCAATCCTAACCCTAACCGTCTCTCTAACCCTAGTCCTCAATATAACCCTAACCCTAGGTCCAATCCTAACCCGAACTGTCTCTCTAACCCTAGCCCTCAACCTAACACTAACCCTAGGTCCAATCCTAACCCTAATCGTCTCTCTAACCCTAGCCCTCAACCTAACCCTAACCCTAGGTCCAATCCTAACCCTAATCTTCTCTCTAACCCTAGCCCTCAACATAACCATAACCCTAGCTTCAATCCTAACCCTAATCGTCTCTCTAACCCTAGCCCTCAACATAACCCTAACCCTAGCTCCAATCCTAACCCGAACATTCTCTCTAACTGTAGCCCTAAACATAACCATAACCCTAGGTCCTTTCATAAACCCTAATAGTTTACCTAGCCTTAGCCATAAACATAACCCTAACCCTAGCTCCAATCCTAACCCTAACCGTCTCTCTAACCCTAGCCCTCAACATAACCCTAACCCTAGGTCCAATCCTAACCCCAACTGTCTCTCTAACCCTAGCCCTCAACCTAACCCTAACCCTAGGTCGAATCCTAACCCAAACCGTCTCTCTAACCCTAGCCCTCAACATAATCCTATCCCTAGGTCCAGTCCTAACTCTAATCGTGTATCTAACACTAGCCCTAAACATACCCCTAACCCTAGCTCTAATCCTAACCCTAATAGTCTCTCTACCCTAGCCCTCAACACAACCCTAACCCTAGGTCCAATCCTAACCCTAATCGTCTACCTAAACCTAGCCCTAAACATAACCCTAACCTTAGGTCCAATCTTAACCTTCATCGTCTATCTAACCCTAGCCCTAAACATAACCCTAACCCTAGGTCAAATCCTAACCCGAACCGTCTCTCTAACGCTAGCCCTCAACATATCCCTAACCCGAGGTCAAATCGTAACCCGAACTGTCTCTCGAACCCTAACCCTCAACATAACCCTAACACAAGGTCCAATTCTAACCCGAACCGTCTCTCTAACCCTAGCCCACAACATAACCCTAACCCTAGGTCCAATCCTAACCCTAATCGTGTATCTAACCCTAGCCCTAAACATAACCCTAACCCTATGTCCAATTCTAACCATAATCGTCTATCTAACCCTAGCCCTCAACTTAACCCTAAACCTAGCTCCAATCCTATCCCTAATCGTCAACCGAACCCTAGCCTTCAAAATAACCCTAACCCTAGCTCCAATCTTAACCCTAATCGTCTCTCTAACCCTAACCCTTAACATAACCTCAACCCTAGGTCCAATCCTAACCCTAATCGTCTCTCTAACCCTAGCCCTCAGCATAACCCTAACCCTAGCTTCAATCCTACCCCTAATTGTCTCTCTAACCTTAGCCCTCAACATAACCCTAACCCTAGCATAAATCCTAACCGTAATCGTCTCTCTAACCCTAGCCCTCAACATAACCCTAACCCTAGCTCCAATCCTAACCCTAGTCGTCTACCTAACCTTAGCCCTCAACACAACCCTAACCCTAGGTGCAATCCTAACGCTATTCGTCTCTCTAAACCTAGCCCTCAACATAACCCTAATGCTCCGTCCAATCCTAACCCTAACCTTCTCTCTAACCCTTGCCCTAAACATAACCATAACCCTAGGTCCATTAATGAACCGTCATTGTCTACCTAGCCCTTGCCCTCAACATAACCGTAACCGTAGCTCCAATCCTAACCCTAACCATCTCTCTAACCCTAGTCCTCAATATAACCCTAACCCTAGGTCCAATCCTAACCTGAACTGTCTCCCTAACCCTAGTCCTCAATATAACCCTAACCCTAGGTCCAATCCTAACCCGAACTGTCTCTCTAACCCTAGCCCTGAACCTAACCCTAACCCTAGGTCCAATCCTAACCCTAATCGTCTCTCTAACCCTAGCCCTCAACATAACCCTAACCCTAGCTTCAATCCTAACCCTAATCGTCTCTTGAACCCTAGCCCTCAACATAACCCTAACCCTAGCTCCAATCCTAACCCGAATGTTCTCTCTAACCGTAGCCCTAAACATAACCATAACCCTAGGTCCTTTCATAAACCCTAATAGTAAACCTAGCCCTAGCCCTAAACATAACCCTAACCCTAGCTCCAATTCTAACCCTAACCGTCTCTCTAACCCTAGCCCTCAACATAACCCTAACCCTAGGTCCAATCCTAACATGAACTGTCTCTCTAAACCTAGCCCTCAACCTAACCCTAACCCTAGGTCCAATCCTAACCCGAACCGTCTCTCTAACCCTAGCCCTCAACATAATCCTATCCCCTAGGTCCAGTCCTAACCCTAATCGTGTATCTAACACTAGCCCTAAACATAACCCTAACCCTAGCTCCAATCCTACCCTAATCGTCTCTCTAACCCTAGCCCTCAACATAACACTAACACTTGCTCCAATCCTATCCCTAATCGTCAACCGAAACCTAGCCCTCAAAATAATCCTAAACATAGCTCCAATCCTAACCCTAATCGTCTCTCTAACCCTAAACCTCAACATAACCGTAACCCTAGGTCCAATCCTAACACTAATCGTCTCTCTAACTCTAGCCCTCAAGATAACCCTAACCCTAGCTTCAATCCTACCCTAATCGTCTCTCTAACCCTAGCCCTCAACATAACCCTAACCCTAGGTCCAGTCCTAACCCGAACCTTCTCTTTAATCTTAGCCCTAAACATAATCATAACCCTAGGTCCTTTCATAAACCCTAATAGTATACCTAGCCCTAGCCCTCAACATAACCCTAACCCTAGCTCCAATCCTAACCCTAACCGTCTCTCTAACCCAAGCCCTCAACATAACCCTAACCCTAGGTCCAATCCTAACCCGTACTGTCTCTCTAACCCTAGCCCTCAACCTAACCCTAACCCTAGGTCCAATCCTAACCCGAACCGTCTCTCTAACGCTACCCCTCAACATAATCCTATCTCTAGGTCCTATCCTAACCCTAATCGTGTATCTAACCCTAGCCCTCAACATAACCTTAACCCTAGCTCCAATCCTAACCCTAATAGTCTGTCTACCCTAGCCCTCAACACAACCCTAACCCTAGGTCCAATCCTAACCCTAATCGTATACCTAAACCTAGCCCTAAACATAACCCTAACCTTAGGTCCAATCCTAACCCTAATTGTCTATCTAACCCCAGCCCTCAACATAACTCTAACCCTAGTTCCAATCCTAACCCTAATCGTCTACCTAACCCTAGCCCTCAACATAACCCTAACCCAGCTTAAATCCTAACCGTAATCATCTCTCTAACCCTAGCCCTCAACATAACCCTAACCCTAGCTCCAATCCTAACCCGAACCATCTCTCTAACCCTAGCCCTCAACCTAACCATAACCCTAGGTCCAATCCTAACCTTCATCGTTGATCTAACCCTAGCCCTAAACATAACCCTAACCCTAGGTCAAATCCTAACCCGAACCGTCTCTCTAACACTAGCCCTCAACATATCCCTAACCCGAGGTCAAATCCTAACCCGAACCGTCTCTCTAACCCTAGCCCTCAACATAACCCTAACCCTAGGTCCAATTCTAACCCAAACCGTCTCTCTAACCCTAGCCCACTACATAACCCTAACCCTAGTTCCAATCCTAACCCTAATCGTGTATCTAACCCTAGCCCTAAACATAACCCTAACCCTATGTCCAATTCTAACCATAATCGTCTATCTAACCCTAGCCCTTAACTTAACCCTAAACCTAGCTCCAATCCTATCCCTAAACGTCAACCGAACCCTAGCCCTCAAAATAACCATAACCCTAACTCCAATCCTAACCCTAATCGTCTCTCTAAACCTAACCCTCAACATAACCTCAACCCTAGGTCCAATCCTAACCCTAATCGTCTCTCTAACCCTAGCGCTCAACATAACCCTAACCCTAGCTTCAATCCTAACCCTAATTGTCTCTCTAACCCTAGCCCTCAACATAACCCTAACCCTAGCTCCAATCCTAACCCTAGTCGTCTACCTAACCTTAGCCCTCAACATAACCATAACCCTAGGTGCAATCCTAACCCTAACCTTCTCTCTAACCGTAGCCCTAAACATAACCATAACCCTAGGTCCATTCATAATCCCTAATTGTCTACCTAGCCCTTGCCCTCAACATAACCCTAACCCTGCTCCAAACCTAAACCTAACCGTCTCTCTACAACTAGTCCTCAATATATCCCTAACCCTAGGTCCAATCCTAACCCGAACTGTCTCTCTAACCCCAGCCCTCAACCTAACCCTAACCCTAGGTCCAATCCTAACCCTAATCGTCTCTCTAACCCTAGCCCTCAACATAACCCTAACCCTAGCTTCAATCCTAACCCTAATCGTCTCTCTAACCCTAGCCCTCAACATAACCCTAACCCTAGCTCCAATCCTAACCCGAACGTTCTTTCTAACTGTAGCCCTAAACATAACCATAACCCTAGGTCCTTTCATAAACCCTAATAGTATACCTAGCCTTAGCCATAAACATAACCCTAACCCTAGCTCCAATCCTAACCCTAACCGTCTCTCTAACCCTAGCCCTCAACATAACCCTAACCATAGGTCCAATCCTAACCCCAACTGTCTCTCTAACCCTAGCCCTCAACCTAACCCTAACCCTAGGTCCAATCCTAACACCAACCGTCTCTCTAAGCCTAGCCCTCAACATAATCCTATCCCTAGGTCCAGTCCTTACCCTAATCGTGTATCTAACACTAGCCCTAAACATACCCCTAACCCTAGCTCCAATCCTAACCCTAATAGTCTCTCTACCCTAGCCGTCAACAAAACCCTAACCCTAGGTCCAATCCTAACCATAATTGTCTACCTAACCCTAGCCCTCAACATAACCCTAACCCTAGCTTAAATCCTAACCGTAATCGTCTCTCTATCCCTAGCCCTCAACATAACCCTAACCATAGCTCCAATCCTAACCCGAACCATCTCTCTAAGCCTAGCCCTCAACCTAACCCTAACCCTAGGTCCAATCCTAACCCTAATCGTCTCTCTAACCCTAGCCCTCAACATAACCCTAACCCTAGGTCCAATCCTAACCCTAATCTTCTCTCTAACCCTAGCCCTCAACATAACCCTAACCCTAGCTTCAATCCTAACCCTAATCGTCTCTCTAACCCTAGGCCTCAACATAACCCTAACCCTAGCTCCAATCCTAACCCGAACCTTTTCTCTAACCTTAGCCCTAAACATAACCATAACCCTAGGTCCTTTCATAAACCCTAATAGTATACCTAGCCCTAGCCCTAAACATAACCCTAACCCTAGGTCCAATCCTAACATGAACTGTCTCTCTAAACCTAGCCCTCAACCTAACCCTAACCCTAAGTCCAATCCTAACCCGAACCATCTCTCTACCCCTAGCCCTCAACATAATCCTATCCCTAGGTCCAGTCCTAACCCTAATCGTGTATCTAACACTAGCCCTAAATATAACCCTAACCATAGCTCCAATCCTAACCCTAATCGTCCACCTAACACTAGCCCTCAACATAACCTTAACCCAGCTCCAATCCTAACCCTAATATTCTCTCTACCCTAGCTCTCAACACAACCCTAACCCTAGGTCCAATCCTAACCCTAATCGTCTACCTAAACCTAGCCCTAAACATAACCCTAACCTTAGGTCCAATCCTAACCCTAATTGTCTATCTAACCCTAGCCCTCAACATAACCCTAACCCTAGCTCCAATCCTAACCCTAATCGTCTACCTACCCTAGCCCTCAACATTACCCTAAACCTAGCTTAAATCCTAACCGTAATCGTCTCTCTAACCCTAGCCCTCAACATAACCCTAACCCTAGGTCCAATCCTAACCCGAACCTTCTCTCTAACCCTAGCCCTCAACCTAACCATAACCCTAGGTCCAATACAAACCCTCATCGTCTATCTAACCCTAGCCCTAAACATAACCCTAACCCTAGGTCCAATCCTAACCCTAATCGTGTATCTAACCCTAGCCCTAAACATAACCCTAACCCTATGTCCAATTCTAACCATAATCGTCTATCTAACCCTAGCCCTTAACTTAACCCTAAACCTAGCTCCAATCCTATCTTTAAACGTCAACCGAACCCTAGCCCTCAAAATAACCATAACCCTAACTCCAATCCTAACCCTAATCGTCTCTCTAACCCTAACCCTGAACATAACCTCAACCCTACGTCCAATCCTAACCCTAGTCGTCTACCTAACCTTAGCCCTCAACACAACCATAGCCCTAGGTGCAATCCTAACCCTAACCTTCTCTCTAACCGTAGCCCTAAACATAACCATAACCCTAGGTCCATTCATAAACCCTAATTGTCTACCTAGCCCTTGCCCTCAACATAACCCTAAGCCTAGCTCCAATCCTAACCCTAACCGTCTCTCTAACCCTAGTCCTCAATATAACCCTAACCCTAGGTCCAATCCTAACCCGAACTGTCTCTCTAACCCTAGCCCTCAACCTAACTCTAACCCTAGGTCCAATCCTAACCCTAATTGTCTCTCTAACCCTAGCCCTCAACCTAACCCTAACCCTAGGTCCAATCCTAACCCTAATCTTCTCTCTAACCCTAGCCCTCAACATAACCCTAACCCTAGCTTCAATCCTAACCCTAATCGTCTCTCTAACCCTAGCCCTCAACATAACCCTAACCCTAGCTCCAATCCTAACCCGAACGTTCTCTCTAACCGTAGCCCTAAACATAACCATAACCCTAGGTCCTTTCATAAACCCTAATAGTATACCTAGCCTTAGCCATAAACATAACCCTAACCCTAGCTCCAATCCTAACCCTAACCGTCTCTCTAACCCTAGCCCTCAACATAACCCTAACCCTAGGTCCAATCCTAACCCCAACTGTCTCTCTAACCCTAGCCCTCAACCTAACCCTAACCCTAGGTCGAATCCTAACCCGAACCGTCTCTCTAACCCTAGCCCTCAACATAATCCTATCCCTAGGTCCAGTCCTAACCCTAATCGTGTATCTAACACTAGCCCTAAACATACCCCTAACCCTAGCTCCAATCCTAACCCTAATAGTCTCTCTACCCTAGCCCTCAACACAACCCTAACCCTAGGTCCAATCCTAACCCTAATCGTCTACCTAAACCTAGCCCTAAACATAACCCTAACCTTAGGTCCAATCCTAACCTTCATCGTCTATCTAACCCTAGCCCTAAACATAACCCTAACCCTAGGTCAAATCCTAACCCGAACCGTCTCTCTAACGCTAGCCCTCAACATATCCCTAACCCGAGGTCAAATCGTAACCCGAACTGTCTCTCGAACCCTAACCCTCAACATAACCCTAACACTAGGTCCAATTCTAACCCGAACCGTCTCTCTAACCCTAGCCCACAACATAACCCTAACCCTAGGTCCAATCCTAACCCTAATCGTGTATCTAACCCTAGCCCTAAACATAACCCTAACCCTATGTCCAATTCTAACCATAATCGTCTATCTAACCCTAGCCCTCAACTTAACCCTAAACCTAGCTCCAATCCTATCCCTAACCGTCAACCGAACCCTAGCCTTCAAAATAACCCTAACCCTAGCTCCAATCTTAACCCTAATCGTCTCTCTAACCCTAACCCTTAACATAACCTCAACCCTAGGTCCAATCCTAACCCTAATTGTCTCTCTAACGCTAGCCCTCAACATAACCCTAACCCTATCTCCAATCCTAACCCTAGTCGTCTACCTAACCTTAGCCCTCAACACAACCCTAACCCTAGGTGCAATCCTAACCCTATCCGTCTCTCTAAACCTAGCCCTCAACATAACCCTAACCCTCCGTACAATCCTAACCCTAACCTTCTCTCTAACCCTAGCCCTAAACATAACCATAACCCTAGGTCCATTCATAAACCCTAATTGTCTACCTAGCCCTTGCCCTCAACATAACCCTAACCGTAGCTCCAATCCTAACCCTAACCATCTCTCTAACCCTAGCCCTCAATATAACCCTAACCCTAGGTCCAATCCTAACCTGAACTGTCTCTCTAACCCTAGTCCTCAATATAACCCTAACCCTAGGTCCAATCCTAACCCTCTAACCCTAGCCCTCAACCTAACCCTAACCCTAGGTCCAATCCTAACCCTTATCGTCTCTCTAACCCTAGCCCTCAACATAACCGTAACCCTAGTCCAATCCTAACCCTAATTTTCTCTCTAACCCTAGCCCTCAACATAACCCTAACCCTAGCTTCAATCCTAACCCTAATCGTCTCTCTAACCCTAGCCCTCAACATAACCCTAACCCTAGCTCCAATCCTAACCCGAACGTTCTCTCTAACCGTAACCCTAAACATAACCATAACCCTAGGTCCTTTCATAAACCCTAATAGTATACCTAGCCTTAGCCATTAACATAACCCTAACCCTAGCTCCAATCCTAACCGTAACCGTCTCTCTAACCCTAGCCCTCAACATAACCCTAACCCTAGGTCCAATCCTAACCCCAACTGTCTCTCTAACCCTAGCCCTCAACCTAACCCAAACCCTAGGCCGAATCCTAACCCGAACCGTCTCTCTAACCCTAGCCCTCAACATAATCCTATCCCTAGGTCCAGTCCTAACCCTAATCGTGTATCTAACACTAGCCCTAAACATACCACTAACCCTAGCTCCAATCCTAACCCTAATAGTCTCTCTACCCTAGCCCTCAACACATCCCTAACCCTAGGCCCAATCCTAACCCTAATCGTATACCTAAACCTAGCCCTAAACATAACCCTAACCTTAGGTCCAATCCTAACCCTAATTGTCTACCTAACCCTAGCCCTCAACATAACCCTAACCCTACCTTAAATCCTAACTGTAATCGTCTCTCTAACCCTAGCCCTCAACATAACCCTAACCATAGCTCCAATCCTAACCCGAACCATCTCTCTAACCCTAGCCCTCAACCTAACCATAACCCTAGGTCCAATCCTAACTTTCATCGTCTATCTAACCCTAGCCCTAAAAATAACCCTAACCCTAGGTCAAATCCTAACCCGAACCGTCTCTCTAACGCTAGCCCTCAACATATACCTAACCCGAGGTCAAATCGTAATCCGAACCGTCTCTCGAACCCTAACCCTCAACATAACCCTAACACTAGGTCCAATTCTAACCCGAACCGTCTCTCTAACCCTAGCCCACAACATATCCCTAACCCTAGGTCCAATCCTAACCCTAATCGTGTATCTCACCCTAGCCCTAAACATAACCCTAACCCTATGTCCAACTCTGACCATAATCGTCTAACCCTAGCCCTCAACTTAACCCTAAACCTAGCTCCAATCCTATCCTTAATCGTCAACCGAACCCTAGCCCTCAAAATAACCCTAACCCTAGCTCCAATCTTAACCGTAATCGTCTTTCTAACCCTAACCCTTAACATAACCTCAACCCTAGGTCCAATCCTAACCCTAATTGTCTACCTAACCCTAGCCCTCAACATAACCCTAACCCTAGCTTAAATCCTAACCGTAATCGTCTCTCTAACCCTAGCTCTCAACATAACCCTAACCATAGCTCCAATCCTAACCCGAACCATCTCTCTAAGCCTAGCCCTCAACCTAACCATAACCCTAGGTCCAATCCTAACCTTCATCGTCTATCTAACCCTAGCCCTAAACATAACCCTAACCCTAAGTCAAATCCTAACCCGAACCGTCTCTGTAACGCTAGCCCTCAACATATCCCTAACCCGAGGTCAAATCGTAACCCGAACCGTCTCTCGAACCCTAACCCTCAACATAACCCTAACACTAGGTCCAATTCTAACCCGAACCGTCTCTCTAACACTAGCCCACACCATAACCCTAACCCTAGGTCCAATCCTAACCCTAATAGTTGTATCTAACCCTAGCCCTAAACATAACCCTAACCCTATGTCCAATTCTAACCATAATCGTCTATCTAACCCTAGCCCTCAACTTAACCCTAAACCTAGCTCCAATCCTATCCCTAATCGTCAACCGAACCCTAGCCCTCAAAATAACCCTAACCCTAGCTCCAATCCTAATCCTAACCATCTGTCTAACCCTGGCCCTCAATATAACCCTAACCCTAGGTCCAATCATAACCCGAGCTGTCTCTCTAGCCCTAGCCCTAATCCTAATCCTAACCCTAGGTCCAATCCTAACCCTAATCGTCTCTCAAACCCTAGCCCTCAACATAACCCTAACCCTAGGTCCAATCATAACCCGAACTGTCTCTCTAGCCCTAGCCCTCAACCTAACCCTAACCCTAGGTCCAATCCTAACCCTAATTGTCTCTCTAACCCTAGCCCTCAACATAACCCTAACCCTAGGTCCAATCCTAACCCTAATCGTCTCTCTAACCCTAGCCGTCAACATAACCCTAACCCCAGCTTCAATCCTAACCCTAATCGTCTCTGTAACACTAGCCCTCAACATAACGCTAACCCTAGCTCCAATCCCAACCCGAACCTTTTCTCTAACCTTAGCCCTAAACATAACCATAACCCTAGGTCCTTTCATAAACCCTAATAGTATACCTAGCCCTAGCCCTAAACATAACCCTAACCCTAGCTCCAATTCTAACCCTAACCGTCTCTCTAACCCTAGCCCTCAACATAACCCTAACCCTAGGTCCAATCCTAACATGAACTGTCTCTCTAACCCTAGCCCTCAAACTAACCCTAACCCTAGGTCCATTCCTAACCCGAACCGTCTCTCTATCCCTAGCCCTCAACATAATCCTATCCCCTAGGTCCAGTCCTTACCCTAATCGTGTATCTAACACTAGCCCTAAACATAACCCTTACCCTAGCTCCAATCCTAACCCTAATCGTCAACCTAAACCTAGCCCTAAACATAACCCTAACCTTAGGTCCACTCCTAACCCTAATTGTCTATCTAACCCTAGCCCTCAACATAACCCTAACCCTAGCTCCAATCCTAACCCTAATCGTCTACCTAACCCTAGCCCTCAACATAACCCTAACCCTAGCTCCAATCCTAACCCGAACCATCTCTCTAACCTAGCCCTCATCCTAACCATAACCCTAGGGCCAATCCTAACCTTCAACGTCTATCTAACCCTAGCCCTAAACATAACCCTAACCCTAGGTCAAATCCTAACGCGAACCGTCTCTCTAACACTAGCCCTCAACATATCCCTAACCCGAGGTCAAATCCTAACCCGAACCGTCTCTCTAACCCTAGCCCTCAACATAACCCTAACCCTAGGTCCAATTCTAACCCAAACCGTCTCTCTAACCCTACCCCACAACATAACCCTAACCCTAGGTCCAATCCAAACCCTAATCGTGTATCTAACCCTATCCCTAAACATAACCCTACCCCTATGTACAATTCTAACAATAATCGTCTATCTAAACCTAGTCCTTAATTTAACCCTAAACCTAGCTCCAATCCTATCCCTAAACGTCAACCGAACCTAGCCCTCAAAATAACCATAACCCTAACTCCAATCCTAACCCTAGTCGTCTCTCTAACCCTAGCCCTCAACATAACCCTAACCCTAGCTCCAATCCTAACCCTAGTCGTCTACCTAACCCTAGCCCTCAACACAACCATAACCCTAGGTGCAATCCTAACCCTAACCTTCTCTCTAACCGTAGCCCTAAACATAACCATAACCCTAGGTCCATTCATAAACCCTAATTGTCTACCTAGCCCTTGCCCTCAACATAACCCTAACCCTAGCTCCAATCCTAACCCTAACTGTCTCTCTAACCCTAGTCCTCAACATAACCCTAACCCTAGCTCCAATCCTAACCCGAACGTTCTCTCTAACCGTAGCCCTAAACATAACCTTAACCCTAGGTCCTTTCATAAACCCTAATAGTATACCTAGCCTTAGCCATAAACATAACCCTAACCCTAGCTCCAATCCTAACCCTAACCGTCTCTCTAACCCTAGCCCTCAACATAACCCTAACCCTAGGTCCAATCCTAACCCCAACTGTCTCTCTAACCCTAGCCCTCAACCTAACCCTAACCCTAGGTCCAATCCTAACACCAACCGTCTCTCTAACCCTAGACCTCAACATAATCCTATCCCTAGGTCCAGTCCTAACCCTAATCGTGTATCTAACACTAGCCCTAAACATACCCCTAACCCTAGCTCCAATCCTAACCCTAATAGTCTCTCTACCGTAGCCCTCAACACAACCCTAACCCTAGGTCCAATCCTAACCCTAATCGTCTACCTAAACCTAGCCCTAAACATAACCCTAACCTTAGGTCCAATCCTAACCCTAATTGTCTACCTAACCCTAGCCCTCAACATAACCCTAACCCTAGGTCCTTTCCTAACCCGAACCATCTCTCTAACCCTAGCCCTCAACCTAACCATAACCCTAGGTCCAATCCTAACCCTCATCGTCTATCTAACCCTAGCCCTAAACATAACCCTAACCCTAGGTCAAATCCTAACCCGAACCGTCTCTCTAACCCTAGCCCTCAACATATCCCTAACCCGAGGTCAAATCCTAACCCGAACCGTCTCTCTAACCCTAGCCCTCAACATAACCCTAACCCTAGGTCCAATTCTAGCCCGAACCGTCTCTCTAACCCTAGCGCACAACATAACCCTAAACCTAGGTCCAATCCTAACCATAATCGTCTATCTAACCCTAGCCCTCAACATAACCCTAAACCTAGCTCCAATCCTATCCCTAATCGTCAACCGAACCCTAGCCCTCAAAATAACCCTAACCCTAGCGCCAATCCTAACCCTAGTCGTCTACCTAACCTTAGCCCTCAACACAACCCTAACCCTAGGTGAAATCCTAACCCTATTCGTCTCTCTAAACCTAGCCCTCAACATAACCCTAAACCTCGGTCCAATCCTAAACCTAACCTTCTCTCTAACCCTAGCCCTAAACATAACCATAACCCTAGGTCCATTCATAAACCCTAATTGTCTACCTAGCCCTTGCCCTCAACATAACCCTAACCCTAGCTCCAATCCTAACCCTAACCGTCTCTCTAACCCTAGCCCTCAATATAACCCTAACCCTAGGTCCAATCCTAACCCGAACTGTCTCTCTAACCCTAGCCCTCAACCTAACCATAATCCTAGGTCCAATCCTAACCCTAAACGTCTCTCTAACCCTAGCCCTCAACATAACCCTAACCCTAGATCCAATCCTAACCCGAACTGTCTCTCTAACCCTAGCCCTCAACCTAACACTAACCCTAGGTCCAATCCTAACCCTAATCGTCTCTCTAACCCTAGCCCTCAACATAACCCTAACCCTAGGTGCAAATCTAACCCGAACCTTCTCTCTAACCCTAGCCCTCAACAAAACCCTAAACCTATGGTCCAGTCCTAACCATAATAGTGTATCTAAACCTAGGCCTAAACATAACCCTAACCCTAGGTCCAATCTTAACCCTAATCTTCTATCTAACCCTAGCCCTGAACATAATTCTTACACTAGCTCCAATCCTATCCCTAATCGACAACCGAACCCTAATCGTCTTTCTAATCCTAGCCCTCAATATAACCTTAACCCTAGGACCAATCCAAACCCAACGTGTGTTTTCACTGCTGGAATACGTTTTGGGATGCATTGTTTCAAGCTCTTGCAAGCCTCATGTTGTTTCTTAGACAATGTGGAAAAACAAGGAGTATGTTTCCCAAATCACTTGTAATCCAGAGAAACGCACACTGCATCACTCTTGCTCACACACGCTCTTTTCTCCTAATGTGTTGAGAACATTCAAGAAACCAGAAAAGAAGTGCATTTTGCAGTGAAATTCAGACTGGTATGTTGAAAAGGACATTTCTATTGGTTGCAGAGTGCAAAAGCACGATTGACTTCATGTTCTCGAGGACACGCTTACATTTCCAAGTGACCTGAAGAAGGACTTTCACAAAAAGATGTGTTTGCGGGTCTGTGGTTAACGGAGCTCTAAGTTGTGTATTCAGTGCTGGAGAGTGACACACTCTACGTAGGTTACACAGCATTTTGAGAGCAGCAACATCCTTCAAACTGAAACTGCTACAATGTGTGTAGCATGCAGGAAGAAGGCTTGTCATTTCAAAGAAAGAAGACGAAACCAAAATCCAGGTAGTAAAAGGAGCACACCAGTATGGGAGATGTGCATGTGGACAGTTTCAAGCAGGAGTTCTTTGTTGACACTTGGGAACAGCGCTGTGAAAAAATTTCGTAGGAAGCGGGATTTGGCCAAAGTTGAAAGACCTTCCAACCAGCCCTAAAGAACTTAGCCAAACAATGAATGTTGCAATAAGCTCCTGCAGGAAAGGTGCTTCTATGACACAACCCCCGAGCAGGTAGCTACATTATGCACAGTACAAAATGCAAATGAATTCCAGGCTGAAAACTCTCCACAGAAGAATGAAATGCATGTGTTTCTCTCTGAAAGAACACTCAGCCACTATGCTTTTGCTTTCTCCTTCAAAGTCTTTGTACAAACGTGTGTTTTCACCGTTGGAAACGTTGTGGGATGCATTGTTTCAATCTCTTGCAAGCCTCATGTTGTTTCATACACAATGTGGAAGAATGAGTATGTTTCCCAAATCACTTGAAACCCAGGAAAACGCACAGTGCATCACTCTTGCTCACACACGCTCCTTCTCCTAATGTGTTGATAACATTCAAGAAACCAGAAAAGAAGGGCATTTTGCAGTGAAATTCAGACGAGTATGTTCAAAAGAACATTAATATTTGTTGCAGTACGCAAAAGCACGATTGACTTCATGTTCTCCATGACACCCTTACATTTCCAAGTGACCAGAAGTAGGAGTTTCACAAAAACATGTGTTTGCGTGTGTGTGGTGAAAGTAGCTCTAAGTTGTGTATTCAGTGCTGGAGAGTGACACACTCTACGTAGGTTACAAAGCGTTTTGAGAGCAGCAACATGCTTCAAACTGAAACTGCTACAAGGTGTGTGTAGCATGCAGAAAGAAGGCTTGTCATTTCAAAGAAAGAAGAGGAAAAAAAATCCAGGTAGTGAAACGAGCACACCAGTAAGGGAGATGTGCATGTGGACAGTTTCAAGCAGCAGCTCTTTGTGGACACTTGGGAACACCGCTGTGAAAAAATTTCGTACGAACCTGGATTTGGCCAAAGTTGAAAGACCTTCCAAAACCAGCCCTAAAGACCTTAGCCAAACAATGAATGTTGCAATAAGCTCCTGCAGAAAAGGTGCTTCTATGACACAACCCCCGAGCAGGTAGCTACATTATGCACAGTAAAAAATGCAAATGAATTCCATGCTGAAAACTCTCCACAGAAGAATGAAATGCATGTGTTTCCCTCTGAAAGAACACTCAGCCGCTACGCTTTTGCTTGTTCCTTCAAAGTCTTCGCAGAAACGTTTGTTTTCCTTGCTGGAATATGTTGTGGGATCCATCGTTTCAATATCTTGCAAGCCTCATGTTGTTTTTTAGACAATGTGGAAAAACAGAGTATGTTTCCCAAATCTCTTGTAATCCAGAAAAAGGGACACTGCATCACTCTTGCTGAAACACGCTCTTTCTCCTAATGTTTTGAGAACATTCAAGAAACCAGAAAAGAAGTGCATTTTGCAGTGAAATTCAGACGGGTATGTTCAAAAGGACATTTCTATTGGTTGCAGAGAGCAAAAGCACGATTGCCTTCATGTTCTCCATGACACCCTTATATTTCCAACTGACCTGCAGTAGGACTTTCCCAAAAAGATGTGTTTGCGTGTCTGTGGTGAAAGGAGCTCTCCGTTGTGTATACAGTGCTGGAGAGTGACACACTCTACATAGGTTACACTTCGTTTGAGAGCAGCAACATGCTTCAAACTGAAACTGTTACAGGTGTGTGTAGCATGCAGAAAGAAGACTAGTCATTTCAAAGAAAGAAGAGTAAACCAAAATCCAGATAGTGTAACGAGCACACCAGTATGGGAGATGTGCATGTGGACAGTTTCAAGCAGCAGCTCTTTGTGGACACTTGGGAACAGTGCTGTGAAATAATTTCGTAGGAAGCGGGATTTGGCCAAAGTTGAAAGACCTTCCAAAACCAGCCCAAAAGAACTTAGCCAATCAATGAATGTTGCAATAAGCTCCTGCAGGAAAGGTGCTTCTATGACACAACCCCCGAGCAGGTAGCTATATTCTGCACAGTACAAAATGCAAATGAATTCCAGGGTGAAAACTCTCCACAGAAGAATGAAATGCACGTGTTTCTCTCTGAACGAACACTCAGCCACTAGGCTTTTGCTTGCTCCTTCAAAGTCTTTGCAGAAACGTGTGTTTTCACTGATGGAATACGTTTTGGGATGCATCGTTTCAATATCTTGCAAGACTCCTGTTGTTTCTTAGACACTGTGGAAAAACAAGGAGTATGTTTCCCAAATCACTTGTAATCCAGAGAAACGCACACTGCATCACTTTTGCTCAAACACGCTCTTTCTTCTAATGTATTGAGCACATTCAAGAAACCAGAAAAGAAGTGCATTTTGCAGTAAAATTCAGACGGGTATGTTCAAAAGGACATTTCTATTGGTTGCAGAGTGCAAAAGCATGATTGACTTCATGTTCTCGAGGACACCCTTACATTTCCAAGTGACCTGAGGTAGGACTTTCACAAAAAGATGGCTTTGCGTGTCTGTGGTGAAATAGCTCTAAGTTGTGTATTCAGTGCTGGAGATTGACACACTCTACACAGGTTAAACAGCATTCTTAGAGCACCAATGCTTATAATATAAACTGCTACAAGATGTGTGTAGCATGCTGAATGAAGGCTTGTCATTTCAAAGAAAGAAGAGGAAACCAAATTCCAGGGAGTGAAACGAGCACACCAGTATGGGAGATGTGCATGTGAACAGTTTCAAGCAGCAGCTCTTTGTGGACACTTGGGAACAGGGCTGTGAAAAAATTTCGTAGGAAGCGGGATTTGGCCAAAGTTGAAAGACCTTCCAACCAGCCCTAAAGACCTTAGCCAAACAATCAATGTTGCAATAAGCTCCGGCAGGAAAGGTGCTTCTATGACAAACCCCGGAGCAGGTAGCTACATTCTGCACAGTAAAAAATGCAAATGAATTCCAGGCTGAAAACTCTCCACAGAAGAATGAAATGCATGTGTTTCTCTCTGAAAGAACACTCAGCCACTAGGCTTTTGCTTGCTCCTTCAAAGTCTTTGTAGAAACGTGTGTTTTCACTGTTGGAATACGTTGTGGGATGCATTGTTTCAATCTCTTGCAAGCCTCATGTTGTTTCTTAGACACTGTGGAAAAACAAGGAGTATGTTTCCCAAATCACTTGTAATCCAGAGAAACGCACACTGCATCACTCTTGCCAAAACACGCTCTTTCTCCTAATGTGTTGAGAACATTCAAGAAACCAGAAAAGAAGTGCATTTTGCAGTAAAATTCAGACGGGTATGTTCAAAAGGACATTTCTATTGGTAGCAGAGTGCAAAAGCACGATTGACTTCATGTTCTCGATGACACCCTTACTTTTCCAAGTGACCTGAAGTAGGACTTTCACAAAAAGATGTCTTTGCGTGTCTGTGGTGAAAGTAGCTCTTAGTTGAGTATTAAGTGCTGGAGAGTGACACACTCTACGTAGGTTACACAGCGTTTTGAGAGCAGCAACATGTTTCAAACTGAAACTGCTACAAGGTGTGTGTAGCATGTAGGAAGAAGTCTTGTCATTTCAAAGAAGGAAGAGGAAACCAAAATCCAGGTAGTGAAACGAGCACACCAGTATGGGAGATGTGCATGTGGACAGTTTCAAGCAGCAGCTCTTTGTGGACACTTGGGAACAGCGCTGTGAAAAAATTTAGTACGAAGCGGGATTTGGCCAAAGTTGAAAGACCTTCCAACCAGCCCTAAAGACCTTAGCCAAACAATGAATGTTGCAATAAGCTCCTGCAGGAAAGGTGCTTCTATGACAAACCCCGGAGCAGGTAGCTACATTCTGCACAGTACAAAATGCAAATGAATTCCAGGCTGAAAACTCTCCACAGAAGAATGAAATGCGTGTGTTTCCCTCTGAAAGAACACTCAGCCGCTACGCTTTTGCTTGTTCCTTCAAAGTCTTCGCAGAAACGTTTGTTTTCCTGGCTGGAATATGTTGTGGGATCCATCGTTTCAATATCTTGCAAGCCTCATGTTGTTTCTTAGACAATGTGGAAAAACAGAGTATGTTTCCCAAATCTCTTGTAATCCAGAAAAAGGGACACTGCATCACTCTTGCTGAAACACGCTCTTTCTCCTAATGTTTTGAGAACATTCAAGAAACCAGAAAACAAGTGCATTTTGCAGTGAAATTCAAACGGGTATGTTCAAAAGGACATTTCTATTGGTTGCAGAGAGCAAAAGCACGATTGCCTTCATGTTCTCCATGACACCCTTATATTTCCAACTGACCTGCAGTAGGACTTTCCCAAAAAGATGTGTTTGCGTGTCTGTGGTGAAAGGAGCTCTCCGTTGTGTATACAGTGCTGGAGAGTGACACACTCTACATAGGTTACACTTCGTTTGAGAGCAGCAACATGCTTCAAACTGAAACTGTTACAGGTGTGTGTAGCATGCAGAAAGAAGACTAGTCATTTCAAAGAAAGAAGAGTAAACCAAAATCCAGATAGTGTAACGAGCACACCAGTATGGGAGATGTGCATGTGGACAGTTTCAAGCAGCAGCTCTTTGTGGACACTTGGGAACAGTGCTGTGAAATAATTTCGTAGGAAGCGGGATTTGGCCAAAGTTGAAAGACCTTCCAAAACCAGCCCAAAAGAACTTAGCCAATCAATGAATGTTGCAATAAGCTCCTGCAGGAAAGGTGCTTCTATGACACAACCCCCGAGCAGGTAGCTATATTCTGCACAGTACAAAATGCAAATGAATTCCAGGGTGAAAACTCTCCACAGAAGAATGAAATGCACGTGTTTCTCTCTGAACGAACACTCAGCCACTAGGCTTTTGCTTGCTCCTTCAAAGTCTTTGCAGAAACGTGTGTTTTCACTGATGGAATACGTTTTGGGATGCATCGTTTCAATATCTTGCAAGACTCCTGTTGTTTCTTAGACACTGTGGAAAAACAAGGAGTATGTTTCCCAAATCACTTGTAATCCAGAGAAACGCACACTGCATCACTTTTGCTCAAACACGCTCTTTCTTCTAATGTATTGAGCACATTCAAGAAACCAGAAAAGAAGTGCATTTTGCAGTAAAATTCAGACGGGTATGTTCAAAAGGACATTTCTATTGGTTGCAGAGTGCAAAAGCATGATTGACTTCATGTTCTCGAGGACACCCTTACATTTCCAAGTGACCTGAGGTAGGACTTTCACAAAAAGATGGCTTTGCGTGTCTGTGGTGAAATAGCTCTAAGTTGTGTATTCAGTGCTGGAGATTGACACACTCTACACAGGTTAAACAGCATTCTTAGAGCACCAATGCTTATAATATAAACTGCTACAAGATGTGTGTAGCATGCTGAATGAAGGCTTGTCATTTCAAAGAAAGAAGAGGAAACCAAATTCCAGGGAGTGAAACGAGCACACCAGTATGGGAGATGTGCATGTGAACAGTTTCAAGCAGCAGCTCTTTGTGGACACTTGGGAACAGGGCTGTGAAAAAATTTCGTAGGAAGCGGGATTTGGCCAAAGTTGAAAGACCTTCCAACCAGCCCTAAAGACCTTAGCCAAACAATCAATGTTGCAATAAGCTCCGGCAGGAAAGGTGCTTCTATGACAAACCCCGGAGCAGGTAGCTACATTCTGCACAGTAAAAAATGCAAATGAATTCCAGGCTGAAAACTCTCCACAGAAGAATGAAATGCATGTGTTTCTCTCTGAAAGAACACTCAGCCACTAGGCTTTTGCTTGCTCCTTCAAAGTCTTTGTAGAAACGTGTGTTTTCACTGTTGGAATACGTTGTGGGATGCATTGTTTCAATCTCTTGCAAGCCTCATGTTGTTTCTTAGACACTGTGGAAAAACAAGGAGTATGTTTCCCAAATCACTTGTAATCCAGAGAAACGCACACTGCATCACTCTTGCCAAAACACGCTCTTTCTCCTAATGTGTTGAGAACATTCAAGAAACCAGAAAAGAAGTGCATTTTGCAGTAAAATTCAGACGGGTATGTTCAAAAGGACATTTCTATTGGTAGCAGAGTGCAAAAGCACGATTGACTTCATGTTCTCGATGACACCCTTACTTTTCCAAGTGACCTGAAGTAGGACTTTCACAAAAAGATGTCTTTGCGTGTCTGTGGTGAAAGTAGCTCTTAGTTGAGTATTAAGTGCTGGAGAGTGACACACTCTACGTAGGTTACACAGCGTTTTGAGAGCAGCAACATGTTTCAAACTGAAACTGCTACAAGGTGTGTGTAGCATGTAGGAAGAAGTCTTGTCATTTCAAAGAAGGAAGAGGAAACCAAAATCCAGGTAGTGAAACGAGCACACCAGTATGGGAGATGTGCATGTGGACAGTTTCAAGCAGCAGCTCTTTGTGGACACTTGGGAACAGCGCTGTGAAAAAATTTAGTACGAAGCGGGATTTGGCCAAAGTTGAAAGACCTTCCAACCAGCCCTAAAGACCTTAGCCAAACAATGAATGTTGCAATAAGCTCCTGCAGGAAAGGTGCTTCTATGACAAACCCCGGAGCAGGTAGCTACATTCTGCACAGTACAAAATGCAAATGAATTCCAGGCTGAAAACTCTCCACAGAAGAATGAAATGCGTGTGTTTCCCTCTGAAAGAACACTCAGCCGCTACGCTTTTGCTTGTTCCTTCAAAGTCTTCGCAGAAACGTTTGTTTTCCTTGCTGGAATATGTTGTGGGATCCATCGTTTCAATATCTTGCAAGCCTCATGTTGTTTGTTAGACAATGTGGAAAAACAGAGTATGTTTCCCAAATCTCTTGTAATCCAGAAAAAGGGACACTGCATCACTCTTGCTGAAACACGCTCTTTCTCCTAATGTTTTGAGAACATTCAAGAAACCAGAAAACAAGTGCATTTTGCAGTGAAATTCAAACGGGTATGTTCAAAAGGACATTTCTATTGGTTGCAGAGAGCAAAAGCACGATTGCCTTCATGTTCTCCATGACACCCTTATATTTCCAACTGACCTGCAGTAGGACTTTCCCAAAAAGATGTGTTTGCGTGTCTGTGGTGAAAGGAGCTCTCCGTTGTGTATACAGTGCTGGAGAGTGACACACTCTACATAGGTTACACTGCGTTTGAGAGCAGCAACATGCTTCAAACTGAAACTGTTACAGGTGTGTGTAGCATGCAGAAAGAAGACTTGTCATTTCAAAGAAAGAAGAGTAAACCAAAATCCAGATCGTGTAACGAGCACACCAGTATGGGAGATGTGCATGTGGACAGTTTCAAGCAGCAGCTCTTTGTGGACACTTGGGAACAGTGCTGTGAAATAATTTCGTAGGAAGCGGGATTTGGCCAAAGTTGAAAGACCTTCCAAAACCAGCCCAAAAGAACTTAGCCAATCAATGAATGTTGCAATAAGCTCCTGCAGGAAAGGTGCTTCTATGACAAACCCCGGAGCAGGTAGCTACATTCTGCACAGTACAAAATGCAAATGAATTCCAGGCTGAAAACTCTCCACAGAAGAATGAAATGCGTGTGTTTCCCTCTGAAAGAACACTCAGCCGCTACGCTTTTGCTTGTTCCTTCAAAGTCTTCGCAGAAACGTTTGTTTTCCTTGCTGGAATATGTTGTGGGATCCATCGTTTCAATATCTTGCAAGCCTCATGTTGTTTGTTAGACAATGTGGAAAAACAGAGTATGTTTCCCAAATCTCTTGTAATCCAGAAAAAGGGACACTGCATCACTCTTGCTGAAACACGCTCTTTCTCCTAATGTTTTGAGAACATTCAAGAAACCAGAAAACAAGTGCATTTTGCAGTGAAATTCAAACGGGTATGTTCAAAAGGACATTTCTATTGGTTGCAGAGAGCAAAAGCACGATTGCCTTCATGTTCTCCATGACACCCTTATATTTCCAACTGACCTGCAGTAGGACTTTCCCAAAAAGATGTGTTTGCGTGTCTGTCTTGAAAGGAGCTCTCCGTTGTGTATACAGTGCTGGAGAGTGACACACTCTACATAGGTTACACTGCGTTTGAGAGCAGCAACATGCTTCAAACTGAAAATGTTACAGGTGTGTGTAGCATGCAGAAAGAAGACTTGTCATTTCAAAGAAAGAAGAGTAAACCAAAATCCAGATAGTGTAACGAGCACACCAGTATGGGAGATGTGCATGTGGACAGTTTCAAGCAGCAGCTCTTTGTGGACACTTGGGAACAGTGCTGTGAAATAATTTCGTAGGAAGCGGGAGTTGGCCAAAGTTGAAAGACCTTCCAAAACCAGCCCAAAAGAACTTAGCCAATCAATGAATGTTGCAATAAGCTCCTGCAGGAAAGGTGCTTCTATGACACAACCCCCGAGCAGGTAGCTATATTCTGCACAGTACAAAATGCAAATGAATTCCAGGGTGAAAACTCTCCACAGAAGAATGAAATGCACGTGTTTCTCTCTGAACGAACACTCAGCCACTAGGCTTTTGCTTGCTCCTTCAAAGTCTTTGCAGAAACGTGTGTTTTCACTGATGGAATACGTTTTGGGATGCATCGTTTCAATATCTTGCAAGACTCCTGTTGTTTCTTAGACACTGTGGAAAAACAAGGAGTATGTTTCCCAAATCACTTGTAATCCAGAGAAACGCACACTGCATCACTTTTGCTCAAACACGCTCTTTCTTCTAATGTATTGAGCACATTCAAGAAACCAGAAAAGAAGTGCATTTTGCAGTGAAATTCAGACGGGTATGTTCAAAAGGACATTTCTATTGGTTGCAGAGTGCAAAACCACGATTGACTTCATGTTCTCGATGACACCCTTACTTTTCCAAGTGACCTGAAGTAGGACTTTCACAAAAAGATGTCTTTGCGTGTCTGTGGTGAAAGTAGCTGTTAGTTGAGTATTAAGTGCTGGAGAGTGACACACTCTACGTAGGTTACACAGCGTTTTGAGAGCAGCAACATGTTTCAAACTGAAACTGCTACAAGGTGTGTGTAGCATGTAGGAAGAAGTCTTGTCATTTCAAAGAAGGAAGAGGAAACCAAAATCCAGGTAGTGAAACGAGCACACCAGTATGGGAGATGTGCATGTGGACAGTTTCAAGCAGCAGCTCTTTGTGGACACTTGGGAACAGCGCTGTGAAAAAATTTAGTACGAAGCGGGATTTGGCCAAAGTTGAAAGACCTTCCAACCAGCCCTAAAGACCTTAGCCAAACAATGAATGTTGCAATAAGCTCCTGCAGGAAAGGTGCTTCTATGACAAACCCCGGAGCAGGTAGCTACATTCTGCACAGTACAAAATGCAAATGAATTCCAGGCTGAAAACTCTCCACAGAAGAATGAAATGCGTGTGTTTCCCTCTGAAAGAACACTCAGCCGCTACGCTTTTGCTTGTTCCTTCAAAGTCTTCGCAGAAACGTTTGTTTTCCTTGCTGGAATATGTTGTGGGATCCATCGTTTCAATATCTTGCAAGCCTCATGTTGTTTGTTAGACAATGTGGAAAAACAGAGTATGTTTCCCAAATCTCTTGTAATCCAGAAAAAGGGACACTGCATCACTCTTGCTGAAACACGCTCTTTCTCCTAATGTTTTGAGAACATTCAAGAAACCAGAAAACAAGTGCATTTTGCAGTGAAATTCAAACGGGTATGTTCAAAAGGACATTTCTATTGGTTGCAGAGAGCAAAAGCACGATTGCCTTCATGTTCTCCATGACACCCTTATATTTCCAACTGACCTGCAGTAGGACTTTCCCAAAAAGATGTGTTTGCGTGTCTGTGGTGAAAGGAGCTCTCCGTTGTGTATACAGTGCTGGAGAGTGACACACTCTACATAGGTTACACTGCGTTTGAGAGCAGCAACATGCTTCAAACTGAAACTGTTACAGGTGTGTGTAGCATGCAGAAAGAAGACTTGTCATTTCAAAGAAAGAAGAGTAAACCAAAATCCAGATCGTGTAACGAGCACACCAGTATGGGAGATGTGCATGTGGACAGTTTCAAGCAGCAGCTCTTTGTGGACACTTGGGAACAGTGCTGTGAAATAATTTCGTAGGAAGCGGGATTTGGCCAAAGTTGAAAGACCTTCCAAAACCAGCCCAAAAGAACTTAGCCAATCAATGAATGTTGCAATAAGCTCCTGCAGGAAAGGTGCTTCTATGACAAACCCCGGAGCAGGTAGCTACATTCTGCACAGTACAAAATGCAAATGAATTCCAGGCTGAAAACTCTCCACAGAAGAATGAAATGCGTGTGTTTCCCTCTGAAAGAACACTCAGCCGCTACGCTTTTGCTTGTTCCTTCAAAGTCTTCGCAGAAACGTTTGTTTTCCTTGCTGGAATATGTTGTGGGATCCATCGTTTCAATATCTTGCAAGCCTCATGTTGTTTCTTAGACAATGTGGAAAAACAGAGTATGTTTCCCAAATCTCTTGTAATCCAGAAAAAGGGACACTGCATCACTCTTGCTGAAACACGCTCTTTCTCCTAATGTTTTGAGAACATTCAAGAAACCAGAAAACAAGTGCATTTTGCAGTGAAATTCAAACGGGTATGTTCAAAAGGACATTTCTATTGGTTGCAGAGAGCAAAAGCACGATTGCCTTCATGTTCTCCATGACACCCTTATATTTCCAACTGACCTGCAGTAGGACTTTCCCAAAAAGATGTGTTTGCGTGTCTGTCTTGAAAGGAGCTCTCCGTTGTGTATACAGTGCTGGAGAGTGACACACTCTACATAGGTTACACTGCGTTTGAGAGCAGCAACATGCTTCAAACTGAAAATGTTACAGGTGTGTGTAGCATGCAGAAAGAAGACTTGTCATTTCAAAGAAAGAAGAGTAAACCAAAATCCAGATAGTGTAACGAGCACACCAGTATGGGAGATGTGCATGTGGACAGTTTCAAGCAGCAGCTCTTTGTGGACACTTGGGAACAGTGCTGTGAAATAATTTCGTAGGAAGCGGGAGTTGGCCAAAGTTGAAAGACCTTCCAAAACCAGCCCAAAAGAACTTAGCCAATCAATGAATGTTGCAATAAGCTCCTGCAGGAAAGGTGCTTCTATGACACAACCCCCGAGCAGGTAGCTATATTCTGCACAGTACAAAATGCAAATGAATTCCAGGGTGAAAACTCTCCACAGAAGAATGAAATGCACGTGTTTCTCTCTGAACGAACACTCAGCCACTAGGCTTTTGCTTGCTCCTTCAAAGTCTTTGCAGAAACGTGTGTTTTCACTGATGGAATACGTTTTGGGATGCATCGTTTCAATATCTTGCAAGACTCCTGTTGTTTCTTAGACACTGTGGAAAAACAAGGAGTATGTTTCCCAAATCACTTGTAATCCAGAGAAACGCACACTGCATCACTTTTGCTCAAACACGCTCTTTCTTCTAATGTATTGAGCACATTCAAGAAACCAGAAAAGAAGTGCATTTTGCAGTGAAATTCAGACGGGTATGTTCAAAAGGACATTTCTATTGGTTGCAGAGTGCAAAACCACGATTGACTTCATGTTCTCGATGACACCCTTACTTTTCCAAGTGACCTGAAGTAGGACTTTCACAAAAAGATGTCTTTGCGTGTCTGTGGTGAAAGTAGCTGTTAGTTGAGTATTAAGTGCTGGAGAGTGACACACTCTACGTAGGTTACACAGCGTTTTGAGAGCAGCAACATGTTTCAAACTGAAACTGCTACAAGGTGTGTGTAGCATGTAGGAAGAAGTCTTGTCATTTCAAAGAAGGAAGAGGAAACCAAAATCCAGGTAGTGAAACGAGCACACCAGTATGGGAGATGTGCATGTGGACAGTTTCAAGCAGCAGCTCTTTGTGGACACTTGGGAACAGCGCTGTGAAAAAATTTAGTACGAAGCGGGATTTGGCCAAAGTTGAAAGACCTTCCAACCAGCCCTAAAGACCTTAGCCAAACAATGAATGTTGCAATAAGCTCCTGCAGGAAATGTGCTTCTATGACAAACCCCGGAGCAGGTAGCTACATTCTGCACAGTACAAAATGCAAATGAATTCCAGGCTGAAAACTCTCCACAGAAGAATGAAATGCGTGTGTTTCCCTCTGAAAGAACACTCAGCCGCTACGCTTTTGCTTGTTCCTTCCAAGTCTTCGCAGAAACGTTTGTTTTCCTTGCTGGAATATGTTGTGGGATCCATCGTTTCAATATCTTGCAAGCCTCATGTTGTTTCTTAGACAATGTGGAAAAACAGAGTATGTTTCCCAAATCTCTTGTAATCCAGAAAAAGGGACACTGCATCACTCTTGCTGAAACACGCTCTTTCTCCTAATGTTTTGAGAACATTCAAGAAACCAGAAAACAAGTGCATTTTGCAGTGAAATTCAAACGGGTATGTTCAAAAGGACATTTCTATTGGTTGCAGAGAGCAAAAGCACGATTGCCTTCATGTTCTCCATGACACCCTTATATTTCCAACTGACCTGCAGTAGGACTTTCCCAAAAAGATGTGTTTGCGTGTCTGTGGTGAAAGGAGCTCTCCGTTGTGTATACAGTGCTGGAGAGTGACACACTCTACATAGGTTACACTGCGTTTGAGAGCAGCAACATGCTTCAAACTGAAACTGTTACAGGTGTGTGTAGCATGCAGAAAGAAGACTTGTCATTTCAAAGAAAGAAGAGTAAACCAAAATCCAGATCGTGTAACGAGCACACCAGTATGGGAGATGTGCATGTGGACAGTTTCAAGCAGCAGCTCTTTGTGGACACTTGGGAACAGTGCTGTGAAATAATTTCGTAGGAAGCGGGATTTGGCCAAAGTTGAAAGACCTTCCAAAACCAGCCCAAAAGAACTTAGCCAATCAATGAATGTTGCAATAAGCTCCTGCAGGAAAGGTGCTTCTATGACAAACCCCGGAGCAGGTAGCTACATTCTGCACAGTACAAAATGCAAATGAATTCCAGGCTGAAAACTCTCCACAGAAGAATGAAATGCGTGTGTTTCCCTCTGAAAGAACACTCAGCCGCTACGCTTTTGCTTGTTCCTTCAAAGTCTTCGCAGAAACGTTTGTTTTCCTTGCTGGAATATGTTGTGGGATCCATCGTTTCAATATCTTGCAAGCCTCATGTTGTTTCTTAGACAATGTGGAAAAACAGAGTATGTTTCCCAAATCTCTTGTAATCCAGAAAAAGGGACACTGCATCACTCTTGCTGAAACACGCTCTTTCTCCTAATGTTTTGAGAACATTCAAGAAACCAGAAAACAAGTGCATTTTGCAGTGAAATTCAAACGGGTATGTTCAAAAGGACATTTCTATTGGTTGCAGAGAGCAAAAGCACGATTGCCTTCATGTTCTCCATGACACCCTTATATTTCCAACTGACCTGCAGTAGGACTTTCCCAAAAAGATGTGTTTGCGTGTCTGTCTTGAAAGGAGCTCTCCGTTGTGTATACAGTGCTGGAGAGTGACACACTCTACATAGGTTACACTGCGTTTGAGAGCAGCAACATGCTTCAAACTGAAAATGTTACAGGTGTGTGTAGCATGCAGAAAGAAGACTTGTCATTTCAAAGAAAGAAGAGTAAACCAAAATCCAGATAGTGTAACGAGCACACCAGTATGGGAGATGTGCATGTGGACAGTTTCAAGCAGCAGCTCTTTGTGGACACTTGGGAACAGTGCTGTGAAATAATTTCGTAGGAAGCGGGATTTGGCCAAAGTTGAAAGACCTTCCAAAACCAGCCCAAAAGAACTTAGCCAATCAATGAATGTTGCAATAAGCTCCTGCAGGAAAGGTGCTTCTATGACACAACCCCCGAGCAGGTAGCTATATTCTGCACAGTACAAAATGCAAATGAATTCCAGGGTGAAAACTCTCCACAGAAGAATGAAATGCACGTGTTTCTCTCTGAACGAACACTCAGCCACTAGGCTTTTGCTTGCTCCTTCAAAGTCTTTGTAGAAACGTGTGTTTTCCCTGCTGGAATATGTTTTCAGATGCAGTGTTTCAATCTCTTGTAAGCCTCATGTTCTTTCTTAGACGATGTGGAAAAACAAGGAGTATGTTTCCCAAATCACTAGCAATCCAGAAAAACACACAGTGCATCCTCTTGCCCAAACATGCTCTTTCTTCTAATGCGTTGAGACCATTCAAGAAAGCAGAAAGGAAGAGCATTTTGCAGTGAAATTCAGACTGGCATGTACAAAAAGCCATTTCTTTCGGTTGCAGGGTGCAAAAGCATGATTGACTTCATGTTCTCGATGAAACCCTTACATTTCCAAGTGCCCTGAAGTAGGACTTTCACAAAAACATGCTTTTGCGTGTCAGTGGTTAAAGAAATTCTAAGTTGTGTATTCAGTGCTGGAGAGTGACACACTCTACACAGGTTAGACAGCGTTCTTAGAGCACCAACATGCTTAAAATTGAAACTGCTACAAGATGTGTTTAGCATGCTGAATAAAGGCCTTGTCATTTCAAAGAAAGAAGAGGAAACCAAATTCCAGGCAGTGAAACGAGCATGCCAGTATGGGAGATGTGTATGTGGACAGTTTCAAGCAGCAGTTCTTTGTGGACACTTGGAAACAGCGCTGTGAAAAAATTTCGTACGAAGCGGGATTTGGCCAAAGTTGAAAGACTTTCCAAAACCTACCCTAAAGAACTTAGCCCAACAATGAATGTTGCAATAAGCTCCTGCAGGAAAGGTGCTTCAATGACACAACTCCCGAGCAGGTAGCCACATTCTGGACAGTACAAAATGCATATGAATTCCTGGCTGGAAACTCACTCCAGAAGGAAGAAATGCGCATGTTTTCTCTGAAAGAACACTCAGCCACTATTCTTTTGCTTACTCCTTCAAAGTCTTTGTAGAAACGTGTGCTTTCACTGCTGGAATACGTTTTGGGATGCATTGTTTCAATCTCTTGCAAGCCTCATGTTCTTTCTTACACAATGTGGACAAACGCGGATTATGTTTCCCAAATCACTTAAAATCCAGGAAAACGCACCCTGCATCAGTCTTACTCAAACACGCTTTTCAACTAATGCATTGAGAACATTAAAGAAAGCAGAAAAGAGGGGCCCTACCCTTGGTCCAATCCTAAACCGAACCGTCTCCCTAACCCTAGCCCTCAACATAACCCTAACTCTAGGTCCAATCCTAACCCTAATCGTGTACCTAACCGTAGCCGTAAACATAACCCTAACCCTAGGTCCAGTCCTAACCCTAATCGTGTATCTAACCTTAGCCCTAAACATAAGCCTAACCCTACGTCCAATCCTAACACTAATCGTCTATCTAACCCTACCCCTCAACATAAACCTAACCCTAGCTCCAATCATATCCCAGTTCATCATCCGAACCCTAGCCCTCAACATAACCCTAACCCTAGCTCCAAACCTACCCTAATCGTCTCTCTAACCGTAGCCCTCAACATAACCCTAACCCTAGCTCCAATCCTATCCCTAATAGTCTACCTAACCCTAGCCTTCAACATAACCCTAACCCTAGGTCCAGTCCTAACCCTAATAGTATCTCTAACCCTAGCCCTCAACAAAACCCTAACCCTAGGTCCAATCCTATCCCTAATCGTTTATCTAAAACTAGCCCTAAACATAACCTTAACCCTAGGTCCAATAATATCCCTAATCGTCTCTCTGACCCTAGCCTTTAACATAACCCTAACCATAGGTCCAATCCTAACTGTAATCGTCTATCTAACCCTAGCCCTCAACATAACCCGAACCCTCGGTCCAATACTATCCCGAACCTTCTCTCTAACCCTAGCCCTAAACATAACCATAACCCTAGGTCCAATCATAAACCCTAATTGTCTACCTAGCCCTAGCCCTCAACATAACGCTAACCCTAGCTCCAATCCTAACCCTAACCGTCTCTCTAACCCTAGCCCTCAACATAACCCTAACCTGAGGTCCAATCCTAACCTGAACTGTCTCTCTAACCCTAGCCCTCAACCTAACCCTAACCCTAGGTCCAATCCTAACCCTAATCGTCTACCTAACCCTAGCCATCAACATAACCCTAACCCTAGCTCCAATCCTAACCCTAATCGTCTACCTAACACAAGTCCTCAACTTAACCCTAACCCTAGGTCCAATACTAACCCTTATGGTCTACCTAACCCTAGCCCTCAACATAACCCTAACCCTAGGTCAAATCCTAACCCTAATCTTCTACCTAACCCTAGACCTGAACGTAACCCTAACCCTAGCTCCAATCCTAACTTAATCGTCTCTCCAACACTAGCCCTCAACACAACCCTAACCCTAGGTCCAATCCTAACACTAATCATCTCTCTAACCGTAACCCTCAACATAACCCTAACCCTAGGACCAATCCAAACCCAATCTGTCTCTCTAATCCTCGCTCTCAACATAACCCTAACCCTCGATCCAATCCTAACCCGAACCGTCTCTTTAATCCTAGCCCTCAACATGACACTAACCCTAGGCCCAATCCAAACCCGAACATTCTCTCTAACCCTAGCCCTCAACATAACACTAACCCTAGGACCAATCCTAACCCTAATCGTATATCTAAACATAGCTCTAAACATAACCCTAAACCTAGGTCTAATTCTAACCATAATCGTCAACCTAACCCTAGCCCTCAACATAACCCAAACCCTAGGTCCAGTCCTAACCCTAATCGTATATCTAAACATAGCTCTAAACATAACCCTAAACCTAGGTCTAATTCTAACCATAATCGTCTATCTAACCCTAGCCCTCAACATAACCCTAACCCTAGCTCCAATCCTATCCGTAATCGTCAACCGAACCCTAGCGCTCAAAATAACCCTAACCCTAGCTCCAATCCTAACCCTAATCGTCTCTTTAAACCTAACCCTCAACATAACCTTAACCCTAGGTCCAATGCTGACCCTAATCGTCTCTCTAACCCTATCCGGCTACATAACCCTAACCCTAGCTTCAATCCTAACCCTAATCGTCTCTCTAACCCTAGCCCTCAACATAACCCGAACCCTAGCTGCAATCCTAACCCTAGTCGTTTACCTAACCTTAGCCCTCAACACAACCCTAACCCTAGGTGCAATCCTAAACCTATTCGTCTCTCTAAACCTAGCCCTCAACATAACCCTAACCCTCGGTCCAATCCTAACCCGAACCTTCTCTCTAACCCTAGCCCTAAAAATAACCATAACCCTAGGTCCATTCATAAACCCTAATTGTCTACCTAGCCCTAGCCCTCAACATAACCTTAACCCTAGCTCCAATCCTAAACCTAACCATCTCTCTAACCCTAGCCATCAACATAACCCTAAACCTAGGTCCAATCTTAACCCTAATCGTCTACCTAAACCTAGCCGTCAACATAACCCTAACCCTAGCTCCAATCTTAACCCTAATCGTCTCGGTAACCCTAGCCGTCAACATAACCCTAACCGTAGGTCCAATCCTAACCATAATCATCTATGTATCCCAAGCCCTCACCATAACCCTAACCCTGGGACCAATCCTAACCCTAATGGTCTACCTAACCCTAGTCCTCAACATAGCCCTAACCCTA
The DNA here is from genome assembly GCF_964146895.1 of Miniopterus schreibersii. Taxonomy (NCBI): domain Eukaryota; kingdom Metazoa; phylum Chordata; class Mammalia; order Chiroptera; family Miniopteridae; genus Miniopterus; species Miniopterus schreibersii. The sequence goes on along the minus strand of NW_027669817.1, from coordinate 190,931 downwards.
GGTCCAGTCCTAACCCTAATCGTCTCTCTAACCCTAGCCCTCAACATAACCCTAACCCTAGCTTCAATCCTAACCCTAATCGTCTCTCTAACCCTAGCCCTCAACATATCCCTAACCCTAGATCCAATCCTAACCCTAGTCGTCTACCTAACCTTAGCCCTCAACATAGCCCTAACCCTAGGTCCAATCCTAACCTGAAGCGACTCTTAAACCCTAGCCCTCAACATAAACTTAACCCTAGGTCCAATCCTAACCCTAATTCTCTACCTAAACATAGCCCTCAACATAGCCCTAAACCTAGCTCCAATCCTAACCCTAATCGTCTCTCTAACCCTAGCCCTCAACAAAACCCTAACCCTAGCTCAAATCCTAACCCTAATCGTCTCTCTAACCCTAGCCCTCAACATAACCCTAACCCTAGATCCAATCCTAACCCGAACCGTCTTTCTAACTCTAGCCCTCAACCTAACCCAAACCCTAGGTCCAATTATAACCCGAACCATCTCTCTACCCCTAGCCCTCAACATAACACTAACGCTAAGTCCAATCCTAACCTGAACTGTCTCTCTAACTCTAGCACTCCTCATAACCCTAACCCTAGGTCAAATCCTAACCCTAATGTTCTACCTAACCCTAGACCTCAACGTAACCCTAACCCTAGCTCCAATCCTAACTTAATCGTCTCTCTAACCCTAGTCCTCAACACAACACTAACCCTAGGTCCAATCCTAACCCTAATCGTCCACCTAACCCTAGCCCTCAACATAACCCTAACCGTAGCTCCAATCCTAACCCTAATAGTCTCCCTAACCCTAGCCCTCAACACAACCCTAACCCTAGGTCCAATCCTAACCCTAATCGTCTCTCTAACCCTAGCCCTCAACATAACCCTAACCCTAGCTCCAATCCTAACCCTAATTGTCTCCTAATCCTAGCCCTCAATATAACCTTAACCCTAGGACCAATCCAAACCCAATCTGTCTCTCTAACCCTCCCTCTCAACATAACCCTAACCCTCGATCCAATCCTAACCCGAACCGTCTCTCTAATCCTAGCCCTCAACATGACACTAACCCTAGGTCCAATCCTATCCCGAACATTCTCTCTAACCCAAGCCCTCAACATAACCCTAACCCTAGGACCAATCCTAACCCTAATCGTCTACCTAACCCTAGCCCTCAACATAACCCTATCCCTAGGTCCAGTCCTAACCCTAATCCTCTACCTAACCCTAGCCCTCAACATAACCCTAACCCTAGGTGCAGTCCTAACCCTAATCGTCTACCTAACCCTAGCCGTCAACATAACCCTAACCCTAGCTCCAATCTTAACCCTAATCGTCTCGGTAACCCTAGCCGTCAACATAACCCTAACCGTAGGTCCAATCTTAACCATAATCATCTATGTGTCCCTAGCCCTCACCATAACCCTAACCCTAGGACCAATCCTAACCCTAATGGTCTACCTAACCCTAGTCCTCAACATAACCCTAAACCTAGGTCCAGTCCTAACCCTAATCGTGTATCTAACCCTAGCCCTAAACATAACCCTAACCCTAGGTCCTATTCTAACCATAATCGTCTAACTAACCCTAGCCCTGAACATAACCCTAACCCTAGCTCCAACCTGATCCCTAATCGTCAACTGAACCCTAGCGCTCAAAATATCCCTAACCCTAGCTCCATTCCTAACCCTAATCGTCTGTCTAACCCTAACCCTCAACATAACCTTAACCCTAGCTCCAATCCTAACCCTAGTCGTCTACCTAACCTTAGCCCTCAACATAAACTTAACCCTCGGTACAATCCTAACCTTAATCGTCTACCTAAACATAGCCCTCAACATAACCCTAGACCTAGCTCCAATCCTAACCCTAATCGTCTATGTAACCCTAGCCCTCAACATAACCCTAACCCTAGGTCAAATCCTAACCCGAACCGTCTCTCTAAACCTAGCCCTCAACATAACCCTATCCCTAGCTCCAATCCTAACCTGAACCGTCTGTCTAACCCTAGCCCTCAACATAAACTTAACCCTACATCCAATACTAACCCTAATGGTATACGTAAACCTAGCCCTCAACATAACCCTAACCCTAGCTCAAAGCCTAACCCTAATCGTCTACCTAACCCTAGACCTCATCATAACCATAACCCTAAGTACAATCCTAACCCTAATCGTCCACCTAATCCTAGCCCTCAATATAACCCTAACCCTAGGTCCAATCCTAAATCGATCCATCTCTCTAAACCTAGCCCTCAAAATTACCCTAACCCTAGGTTCAATCCTAACCCGAATCGTCTCTCTAACCCTAGCCCTTAACATAACCCTAACCCTAGGTATAATAATAACCCTAATTGTCTACCTAACCCTAGTCCTCAACATAGCCCTAACCCTAGGTCCAAACCTAACCTTAATCGACTCTCTAACCGTAGCCTTCATCATAACCCTAACCCTAGGTCCAATCCTAACCCTAATCGTCTACCTAACCCTAGCCCTCAACATAAACCTAACCCTAGCTCCATTCCTAACCCGAACTGTCTCTCTAAGCATAGCCCTCAACCTAACCCTAACCCTAGGTCCAATGCTAACCCTAACCGTCTCTCTAACCCTAGCCCTCAACATAACCCTAACCCTAGGTCCAATCGTAACCCTAACCGTCTCTCTAACCCTGGCCCTCAACATAACCCTAACCCTAGTTCCAATCCTAACCCTAACCGTCTCTCTAACCCTAGCCCTCAACATAACCCTAACCCTAGCTCCAATCCTAACCCTGACAGACTCTCTAACCCTAGCCCTCAAAATAACCCTAACCCTACGTCCAATCCTGACCCTAACCGTCTCGCTAACTCTAGCCCTCAACCCAACCCTAACCCTAGGTCCAATCCTAACCTTAACCATCTCTCTAACCCTGGCCCTCAACATAGCCCTAACCCTAGGTCCAATCCTTACCCTAACCGTCTCTCTAACCCAGCCCTCAACATAACCCTAACCCTAGGTCCAATCCTAACCCTAACCGTCTCTCTAACCCTAGCCCTCAACCCAACCCTAACAATAGGTCCAATCCTAACCCTAATCATCTCTCTAAACCTGGCCCTCAACATAACCCTAACCCTAGGTCCAATCCTAACCCTGACCGTCTCTCTAATCCTAGCCCTCAACATATCCCTAACCCTGGTCCAATCCTAACCCTGACCGTCTCTCTAACCCTAGCCCTCAACATAACCCTAACCCTAGGTCCTTTCCTAACCCTGACCGTCTCTCTAACCCTAGCCCTCAACATAACGCTAACCCTAGGTCCAATCCTAACCCTAACCATCTCTCTAACCCTGGTCCTGAACATAACCCTAACTCTAGGTACAATCCTCACCCTAACCGTCTCTCTAACCCTAGACCTCAACATAACCCTAACCGTAGGTCCTATCCTAACCCTAACCGTCTCTCTAACTCTAGCCCTCAACATAATCCTAACCCTAGGTCCAATCCTAGCCCTAACCGCCTCTCTAACCCTAGCACTCAACATAACCTTACCCCTAGGTCCATTCCTAACCCTAACCGTCTCTCTACCCTAGCCCTCAACATAACCCTAACCCTAGGTCCAATCCTACCCGAACCATCTCTCTGACCCTAGCCCTCAACATAAGCCTAACCCTAGGTCCAATCCTAACCCTAACCGTCTCTCTAACCCTAGCCCTCAACATAAACCTAACCCTAGGTCCAATCCTAACCCTAACCGTCTCTCTAAACCTGGCCCTCAACATAACACTAACCCTAGGTCCAATCCTTACCCTAACTGTCTCTCTAACACTAGCCCTCAACATAACGCTAACCCTAGGTCCAATCCTAACCCTAACCATCTGTCTAACCCTGGCCCTCAACATAACCCAAACCCTAGGTCCAATCCTTACCCTAACCGTCTCTCTAAACCTAGCCCTCAACATAACCCTAACCCTAGGTCCAATCCTAACCCTGACCGTCTCTCTAACCCTAGCCCTCAACATAACCCTAACCCTAGGTCCAATCCTAACACTGACCGTCTCTCTAACCCTAGCCCTCAACATAACCCTAACCCTAGGTCCAATCCTAACCCTGACGGTCTCTCTAACCCTAGCCCTCAACATAACATTAACCCTTGGTAAAATCCTACCCCTAACCGTCTCTCTAATCCAAGCCCTCAACATAACCTTAACCCTAGGTCCAATCCTAACCCTAACCGTCTCTCTAACCCTAGCCCTCAACATAACCCTAACCCTAGGTCCAATCCTAACCCTAACCGTCTCTCTAACCCTAGCCCTAAACATAACCCTAACCCTAGCTCCAATCCTAACCCTGACTGACTCTCTAACCCTAGCCCTCAAAATAACCCTAACCCTATGTCCAATCCTAACCCTAACCGTCTCGCTAGCCATAGCCCTCAACATAACCCTAACCCTAGGTCCAATCCTAACCCTAACCGTCTCTCTAACCCTAGCCCTCAACCCAACCCTAACCCTAGGTCCAATCCTAACCCTAACCACCTCTCTAACCCTGGTCCTCAACATAACCCTAACCCTAGGTCCAATCCTTACCCTAACCGTCTCTCTAAACCTAGCCCTCAACATAAACCTAACCCTAGGTCCAATACTAACCCTGACCGTCTCTCTAACCCTAGCCCTCAACATAACGCTAACCCTACGTCCAATCCTAACCCTAACTGTCTCTCTAACCCTAGCCCTCAACCTAACCCTAACCCTAGGTCCAATCCTAACCCTAACCGTCTCTCTAAACCTAGCCCTCAACCTAAACCTAATAATAGGTCCAATCCTAACCCTAACCGTCTCCCTAAACCTAGCCCTCAACATAACCCTAATCTTAGGTACAATCCTAACCCTAACTGTCTCTCTAACCCTAGCCCTCAACATAACCCTAACCCTAGGTCCAATCCTAACCCTAACCGTCTCTCTAACCCTAGCCCTCAACATAACCCTAACCGTAGGTCCTATCCTAACCCTAACCGTCTCTCTAACTCTAGCCCTCAACATAATCCTAACCCTAGGTCCAATCCTACCCTAACCGTCTCTATAAACCTAGCCCTCAACATAACCCTAACCCTAGGTCCAATCCTAACCCTAACTGTCTCTCTAACCCTAGCTCTCAACCTAACCCTAATCCTAGGTCCAATCCTAACCCTAACCGTCTCTCTAACGCTAGCCCTCAACATAACCCTAACCCTAGGTCCAATCCTCTACCTAACCGTCTCTCTAACCCTAGCCCTCAACCTAACCCTAACCCTAGGTTCAATCCTAGCCCTAACCGTCTCTCTAATCCTAGCCCTCAACATAACCTTAACCCTAGGTCCAATCCTAACCCTAACCGTCTCTCTAACCCTAGCCCTCAACATAACCCTAACCCTAGGTCCAATCTTAACCCTAACCATTCTCTGACCCTAGCCCTCAACATAAGCCTAAACCTAGGTCCAATCCTAACCCTATCCGTCTCTCTAACCCTAGCCCTCAACCTAAACCTAACCCTAGGTCCAATCCTAACCCTAACGGTCTCTCTAACCCTAGCACTCAACCTAACCCGAACCCTAGGTCCAATCCTAACCCTAACCGTCTCTCTAACCCTAGCCCTCAACATAATCCTAACCCTAGGTGCAATCCTAACCCTAACCGTCTCTCTAAACCTAACCCTCAACATAACCCTAAGCCTAGGTCCAATCCTAACCCTAACCGTCTCTCTAACCCTAGCCCTCAACATAACCCTAAAACTAGGTCCAATCGTAACCCTAACCGTCTCTCTAACCCTAGCCCTCAACATAACCCTAACCCTAGGTCCAATCCTAACCCTAACCGTCTCTCTAAACCTAGCCCTCAACATAACCATAACCCTAGCCCAATCCTAACTCTGACCGACTCTCTAGCCCTAGTCCTCAAAATAACCCTAACCCTACGTCCAATCCTAACCCTAACCGTCTCGCTAACCCTAGCCCTCAACGTAACCCTTACCCAAGGTCCAATCCTAACCCTAACCATCTCTCTAAACCTGGCCCTCAACATAACCCTAACCCTAGGTCCAATCCTTACCCTAACCGTCTCTCTAAACCTAGCCCTCAACATAACGCTAACCGTAGGTCCAATACTAACCCTGACCGTCTCTCTAACACTAGTCCTCAACATAACGCTAACCCTAGGTCCAATCCTAACCCTAACCATCTCTCTAACCCTGGCCCTCAACATAACCCAAACCCTAGGTACAATCCTTACCCTAACTGTCTCTCTAAACCTAGCCCTCAACATAACCTTAACCCTAGGACCAATCCTAACCCTGACCGTCTCTCTAACCCTAGCCCTCAACATAACCCTAACCCTAGGTTCAATCCTAGCCCTAACCGTCTCTCTAATCCTAGCCCTCAACATAACCTTAACCCTAGGTCCAATCCTAACCCTAACCGTCTCTCTAACCCTATCCCTCAACATAACCCTAACCCTAGGTCCAATCTTAACCCTAACCATTCTCTGACCCTAGCCCTCAACATAAGCCTAAACCTAGGTCCAATCCTAACCCTATCCGTCTCTCTAACCCTAGCCCTCAACCTAAACCTAACCCTAGGTCCAATCCTAACCCTAACCGTCTCTCTAACCCTAGCACTCAACCTAACCCGAACCCTAGGTCCAATCCTAACCCTAACCGTCTCTCTAACCCTAGCCCTCAACATAATCTTAACCCTAGGTCCAATGCTAACCCTAACCGTCTCTCTAAACCTAACCCTCAACATAACCCTAACCCTAGGTCCAATCCTAACCCTAACCGTCTCTCTAACCCTAGCCCTCAACATAACCCTAACCCTAGGTCCAATCATAACCCTAACCGTCTCTCTAACCCTAGCCCTCAACATAACCCTAACCTTAGGTCCAATCCTAACTCTAACCGTCTCTCTAAACCTACCCCTCAACATAACCCTAACCCTAACTCCAATCCTAACCCTGACCGACTCTCTAAACCTAGCCCTCAAAATAACCCTAACCCTACGTTCAATCCTAACCCTAACCGTCTCGCAAACCCTAGCCCTCAACATAACCCTAACCCTAGGTCCAATCCTTACCCTAACCGTCTCTCTAACCCTAGCCCTCAACCCAACCCTAACCCTAGGTCCAATCCTAACCGTAACCATCTCTCTAAACCTGGCCCTCAACATAACCCTAACCCTAAGTCCAATCCTTACCCTAACCGTCTCTCTAAACCTAGCCCTCAACATAACGCTAACCGTAGGTCCAATACTAACCCTGACCGTCTCTCTAACCCTAGCCCTCAACATATCGCTAGCCCTAGGTCCAATCCTAACCCTAACCATCTCTCCTACCCTGACCCTCAACATAACCCTAACCCTAGGTCCAATCCTTACCCTAACCGTCTCTCTAAACCTAGCCCTCAACATAACCCTAACCCTAGGTTCAATCCTAACCCTGACCATCTCTCTAACCCTAGCCCTCAACATAACCCTAACCCTAGGTCCAATCCTAACCCTGACCGTCTCTCTAACACTAGCCCTCAACATAACCCTAACCCTAGCTCCAATCCTAACCCTGACTGACTCTCTAACCCTAGCCTTCAAAATAACCCTAACCCTATGTCCAATCCTAACCCTAACCGTCTCTCTAAACCTAGCCCTCAACCCAACCCTAACCCTAGGTCCAATCCGAACCCTAACCACCTCTCCAGCCCTGGTCCTCAACATAACCCTAACCCTAGGTCCAATCCTTACTCTAACCGTCTCTCTAAACCTAGCCCTCAACATAACCCTAACCCTAGGTCCAATCCTAACCCTGACCGTCTCTCTAACCCTAGCCCTCAACATAACGCTAACCCTACGTCCAATCCTAACCCTAACTGTCTCTCTAACCCTAGCCCTCAACCTAACCCTAACCCTAGGTCCAATCCTAACCCTAACCGTCTCTCTAACCCTAGCCCTCAACATAACCCTAACCCTAGGTCCAATCCTAACCCTAACCGTCTCTCTAAACCTGGCCCTCAACATAACCCTAACTCTAAGTCCAATCCTTACCCTAACCGTCTCTCTAAACCTAGCCCTCAACATAACGCTAACCGTAGGTCCAATACTAACCCTGACCGTCTCTCTAACCCTAGCACTCAACGTAACGCTAACCCTAGGTCCAATCCTAACCCTAACCGTCTCTCTAAACCTGGCCCTCAACATAACCCTAACCCTAGGTCCAATCCTTACCCTTACCGTCTCTCTAAACCTAGCCCTCAACATAACCCTAACCCTAGGTCCAATCGTAACCCTAACCGTCTCTCTAACCCTAGCCATAAACATAACCCAAACCCTAGCTCCAATCCTAACCCTGACTGACTCTCTAACCCTAGCCCTCAAAATAACCCTACCCTATGTCCAATCCTAACCCTAACCGTCTCGCTAGCCCAAGCCCTCAACATAACCCTAACCCTAGGTCCAATCCTAACCCTAACCGTCTCTCTAACACTAGCCCTCAACCCAACCCTAACCCTAGGTCCAATCCTAACCCTAACCACCTCTCTAACCCTGGTCCTCAACATAAGCCTAACCCTAGGTCCAATCCTTACGCTAACCGTCTCTCTAAACCTAGCCCTCAGGATAACCCTAACCCTAGGTCCAATCCTAACCCTGACCGTCTCTCTAACCCTAGCCCTCAACATAACGCTAACCCTACGTCCAATCCTAACCCTAACTGTCTCTCTAAACCTAGCCCTCAACCGAACCCTAACCCTAGGTCCAATCCTAACCCTAACCGTCTCTCTAACCCTAGCCCTCAACCTAACCCTAATCCTAGGTCCAATCCTAACCCTAACCGTCTCCCTAAACCTAGCCCTCAACATAACCCTAATCTTAGGTACAATCCTAACCCTAACTGTCTGTCTAACCCTAGCCATCAACATAACCCTAACCCTAGGTCCAATCCTAACCCTAACCGTCTCTCTAACCCTAGCCCTCAACATAACCCTAACCGTAGGTCCTATCCTAACGCTAACCGTCTCTCTAACTCTAGCCCTCAACATAATCCTAACCCTAGGTCCAATCCTACCCTAACCGTCTCTATAAACCTAGCCCTCAACATAACCCTAACCCTAGATCCAATCCTAACCCTAACTGTCTCTCTAACCCTAGCTCTCAACCTAACCCTAATCCTAGGTCCAATCCTAACCCTAACCGTCACTCTAAGGCTAGCCCTCAACATAACCCTAACCCTAGGTCCAATCCTCTACCTAACCGTCTCTCTAACCCTAGCTCTCAACCTAACCCTAACCCTAGGTTCAATCCTAGCCCTAACCGTCTCTCTAATCCTAGCCCTCAACATAACCTTAACCCTAGGTCCAATCCTAACCCTAACCGTCTCTCTAAACCTAGCCCTCAATATAACGCTAACCGTAGGTCCAATACTAACCCTGACCGTCTCTCTAACCCTAGCACTCAACGTAACGCTAACCCTAGGTCCAATCCTAACCCTAACCATCTCTCCTACCCTGGCCCTCAACATAACCCTAAACCTAGGTCCAATCCTTACCCTAACCGTCTCTCTAAACCTAGCCCTCAACATAACCCTAACCCTAGGTTCAATCCTAACCCTGACCGTCTCTCTAACCCTAGCCCTCAACATAACCCTAACCCTAGGTCCAATCCTAACCCTAACCGTCTCTCTAACCCTAGCCCTCAACATAACCCTAACCCTAGGTCCAATCCTAACCCTGACCCTCTCTCTAACACTAGCCCTCAACATAACCCTAACCCTTGGTCCAATGCTAACCCTAACCGTCTCTCTAACCCTAGCCCTCAACATAACCCTAACCTTAGGTCCAATCCTAACCCTAACCATCTCTCTAACCCTAGCCCTCAACATAAACCTAACCCTGGTCCAATCGTAACCCTAACCGTCTCTCTAACCCTAGCCCTCAACATAACCCTAACCGTAGGTCCAATCCTAACCCTAACCGTCTCTCTAACCCTAGCCCTCAACATAACAATAACCCTAGCTCCAATCCTAACCCTGACCGACTCTCTAAACCTAGCCCTCAACATAACCCTAACCCTAGGTCCAATCCTAACCCTAAGTGTCTCTCTAACCCTAGCCCTCAACCCAACCCTAACCCTAGGTCCAATCCTTACCCTTACCGTCTCTCTAAACCTAGCCCTCAACATAACCCTAACCCTAGGTCCAATCCTAACCCTAACCGTCTCTCTAACCCTAGCCCTAAACATAACCCTAACCCTAGCTCCAATCCTAACCCTGACTGACTCTCTAACCCTAGCCCTCAAAATAAACCTAACCCTATGTCCAATCCTAACCCTAACCGTCTCGCTAGCCCTAACCCTCAACATAACCCTAACCCTAGGTCCAATCCTAACCCTAACCGTCTCTCTAACCCTAGCCCTCAACCCAACCCTAACCCTAGGTCCAATCCTAACCCTAACCACCTGTCTAACCCTGGTCCTCAACATAACCCTAACCCTAGGTCCAATCCTTACCCTAACCGTCTCTCTAAACCTAGCCCTCAGCATAACCCTAACCCTAGGTCCAATCCTAACCCTAACTGTCTCTCTAACTCTAGCCCTCAACCTAACCCTAACCCTAGGTCCAATCCTTACCCTAACCATCTCTCTAAACCTACCCCTCAGCATAACCCTAACCCTACGTCCAATCCTAACCCTAACTGTCTCTCTAACCCTAGCCCTCACCTAACCCTAACCCTAGGTCCAATCCTAACCCTAACGGTCTCTCTAACCCTAGCCCTCAACCTAACCCTAATCCTAGGTCCAATCCTAACCCTAACCGTCTCCCTAAACCTAGCCCTCAACATAACCCTAATCTTAGGTACAATCCTAACCCTAACTGTCTCTCTAACCCTAGCCGTCAACATAACCCTAACCCTAGGTCCAATCCTAACCCTAACCGTCTCTCTAACCCTAGCCCTCAACATAACCCTAACCGTAGGTCCTATCCTAACCCTAACCGTCTCTCTAACTCTAGCCCTCAAAATAATCCTAACCCTAGGTCCAATCCTACCCTAACCGTCTCTATAAACCTAGCCCTCAACATAACCCTAACCCTAGGTCCAATCCTAACCCTAACTTCTCTCTAACCCTAGCTCTCAACCTAACCCTAATCCTAGGTCCAATCCTAACCCTAACCGTCTCTCTAACGCTAGCCCTCAACATAACCCTAACCCTAGGTCCAATCCTCTACCTAACCGTCTCTCTAACCCTAGCCCTCAACCTAACCCTAACCCTAGGTTCAATCCTAGCCCTAACCGTCTCTCTAATCCTAGCCCTCAACATAACCTTAACCCTAGGTCCAATCCTAACCCTAACCGTCTCTCTAAACCTAGCCCTCAACATAACTCTAACCCTACGTCCAATCTTAACCCTAACCATTCTCTGACCCTAGCCCTCAACATAAGCCTAAACCTAGGTCCAATCTTAACCCTAACCGTCTCTCTAACCCTAGCACTCAACCTAACCCTAACCCTAGGTCCAATCCTAACCCTAACCGTCTCTCTAACCCTAGCCCTCAACATAACCCTAACCCTAGGTCCAATCCTAACCCTAACCGTCTCTCTAACCATAGCCCTCAACATAACCCTAACCCTATGTCCAATCATAACCCTAACCGTCTCTCTAACCCTAGCCCTCAACATAACCCTAACCCTAGGTCCAATCCTAACCCTAACCGTCTCTCTAAACCTACCCCTCAACATAACCCTAACCCGAGCTCCAATCCTAACCCTGACCGACTCTCTAAACCTAGCCCTCAAAATAACCCTAACCCTAGGTCCAATCCTAACCCTAACCGTCTCGCTAACCCTAGCCCTCAACATAACCCTAACCCTAGGTCCAATCCTTACCCTAACCGTCTCTCTAACCCTAGCCCTCAACATAACCCTAACCCTAGGTCCAATCCTAACCCTGACCGTCTCTCTAACACTAGCCCTCAACGTAACCCTAACCCTAGGTCCAATGCTAACCCTAACCGTCTCTCTAACCCTAGCCCTCAACATAACCCTAACCTTAGGTCCAATCCTAACCCTAACCGTCTCTCTAAACCTAGCCCTCAACATAAACCTAACCCTAGGTCCAATCGTAACCCTAACCATCTCTCTAACCCTAGCCCTCAACATAACCCTAACCCTAGGTCCAATCCTAACCCTAACCGTCTCTCTAACCCTAGCCCTCAACATAACCCTAACCGTAGGTCCAATCCTAACCCTAACCGTCTCGCTAACCCTAGCCCTCAACATAACCCTAACCCTAGGTCCAATCCTAACCCTAAGTGTCTCTCTAACCCTAGCCCTCAACCCAACCCTAACCCTAGGTCCAATCCTTACCCTTACCGTCTCTCTAAACCTAGCCCTCAACATAACCCTAACCCTAGGTCCAATCCTAACCCTGACCGTCTCCCTAACCCTAGCCCTCAACATAACCCTAACCCTAGTTACAATCCTAACCCTGACCGTCTCTCTAACTCTAGCCCTCAACATAACCCTAACCCTAGGGCCAATCCTAACCCTAACCGTATATCTAGCCCTAGCCCTCAACATAACCCTAACCCTAGGTCCAATCCTAACCCTAACCGTCTCGCTAACCCTAGCCCTCAACCCAACCCTAACCCTAGGTCCAATCCTAACCCTAACCACCTCTCTAACGCTGGTCCTCAATATAACCCTAACCCTAGGTCCAATCCTTACCCTAACCGTCTCTCTAAACCTAGCCATCAACATAACCCTAACCCTAGGTCCAATCCTACCCCTGACCGTCTCTCTAAACCTAGCCCTCAACATAACGCTAACCCTACGTCCAATCCTAACCCTAACTGTCTCTCTAACCCTAGCCCTCAACCTAACTCTAACCCTAGGTCCAATCCTCACCCTAACCGTCTCTCTGACCCTAGCCCTCAACCTAACCCTAATCCTAGGTCCAATCCTAACCCTAACCGTCTCCCTAAACCTAGCCCTCAACATAACCCTAATCTTAGGTACAATCCTAACCCTAACTGTCTCTCTAACCCTAGCCCTCAACATAACCCTAACCCTAGGTCCAATCCTAACCCTAACCGTCTCTCTAACCCTAGCCCTCAACATAACCCTAACCGTAGGTCCTATCCTAACCCTAACTGTCTCTCTAACTCTAGCCCTCAACATAATCCTAACCCTAGGTCCAATCCTACCCTAACCGTCTCTATAAACCTAGCCCTCAACATAACCCTAACCCTAGGTCCAATCCTAACCCTAACTGTCTCTCTAACCCTAGCTCTCAACCAAACCCTAATCCTAGGTCCAATCCTAACCCTAACCGTCTCTCTAACGCTAGCCCTCAACATAACCCTAACCCTAGGTCCAGTCCTCTACCTAACCGTCTCTCTAACCCTAGCCCTCAACCTAACCCTAACCCTAGGTTCAATCCTAGCCCTAACCGTATCTGTAATCCTAGCCCTCAACATAACCTTAACCCTAGGTCCAATCCTAACCCTAACCGTCTCTCTAACCCTAGCCCTCAACATAACCCTAACCCTAGGTCCAATCTTAACCCTAACCATTCTCTGACCCTAGCCCTCAACATAAGCCTAAACCTAGGTCCAATCCTAACCCTATCCGTCTCTCTAACCCTAGCCCTCAACCTAAACCTAACCCTAGGTCCAATCCTAACCCTAACTGTCTCTCTAACCCTAGCACTCAACCTAACCCTAACCCTAGGTCCAATCCTAACCCTAACCGTCTCTCTAACTCTAGCCCTCAACATAACCCTAACCCTAGGTCCAATCCTCTACCTAACCGTCTCTCTAACCCTAGCCCTCAACCTAACCCTAACCCTAGGTTCAATCCTAGCCCTAACCGTCTCTCTAATCCTAGCCCTCAACATAACCTTAACCCTAGGTCCAATCCTAACCATAACCGTCTCTCTAAACCTAGCCCTCAACATAACCCTAACCCTACGTCCAATCTTAACCCTAACCATTCTCTGACCCTAGCCCTCAACATAAGCCTAAACCTAGGTCCAATCCTAACCCTAACCGTCTCTCTAACCCTAGCACTCAACCTAACCCTAACCCTAGGTCCAATTCTAACCCTAACCGTCTCTCTAACCCTAGCCCTCAACATAACCCTAACCCTAGGTCCAATCCTAACCCTAACCGTCTCTCTAACCCTAGCCCTCAACATAACCCTAACCCTATGTCCAATCATAACCCTAACCGTCTCTCTAACCCTAGCCCTCAACATAACCCTAACCCTAGGTCCAATCCTAACCCTAACCGTCTCTCTAAACCTACCCCTCAACATAACCCTAACCCTAGCTCCAATCCTAACCCTGACCGACTCTCTAAACCTAGCCCTCAAAATAACCCTAACCCTACGTCCAATCCTAACATTAACCGTCTCGCTAATCCTAGCCCTCAACATAACCCTAACCCTAGGTCCAATCCTAACCCTAAGTGTCTCTCTAACCCTAGCCCTCAACCCAACCCTAACCCTAGGTCCAATCCTTACCCTAACCGTCTCTCTAACCCTAGCCCTCAACATAACCCTAACCCTAGGTCCAATCCTAACCCTGACCGTCTCTCTAACACTAGCCCTCAACATAACCCTAACCCTAGGTCCAATGCTAACCCTAACCGTCTCTCTAACCCTAGCCCTCAACATAACCCTAACCTTAGGTCCAATCCTAACCCTAACCGTCTCTCTAAACATAGCCCTCAACATAAACCTAACCCTATGTCCAATCGTAACCCTAACCATCTCTCTAACCCTAGCCCTCAACCTAACCCTAACCCTAGATCCAATCCTAACCCTAACCGTCTCTCTAACCCTAGCACTCAACATAACCCTAACCGTAGGTCCAATCCTAACCCTAACCGTCTCTCTAACCCTAGCCCTCAACATAACACTAACCCTAGCTCCAATCCTAACCCTGACCGACTCTCTAAACCTGGCCCTCAAAATAACCCTAACCGTACGTCCATTCCTAACCCTAACCGTCTCGCTAACCCTAGCCCTCAACATAACCCTAACCCTAGGTCCAATCCTAACCCTAAGTGTCTCTCTAACCCTAGCCCTCAACCCAACCCTAACCCTACGTCCAATCCTTACCCTTACCGTCTCTCTAAACCTAGCCCTCAACATAACCCTAACCCTAGGTCCAGTCCTAACCCTGACCGTCTCCCTAACCCTAGCCCTCAACATAACCCTAACCCTAGTTACAATCCTAACCCTGACCGTCTCTCTAACTCTAGCCCTCAACATAACCCTAACCCTAGGGCCAATCCTAACCCTAACCGTATATCTAGCCCTAGCCCTCAACATAACCCTAACCCTAGGTCCAATCCTAACCCTAACCGTCTCGCTAACCCTAGCCCTCAACCCAACCCTAACCCTAGGTCCAATCCTAACCCTAACCACCTCTCTAACGCTGGTCCTCAATATAACCCTAACCCTAGGCCCAATCCTTAACCTAACCGTCTCTCTAAACCTAGCCATCAACATAACCCTAACCCTAGGTCCAATCCTAACCCTGACCGTCTCTCTAAACCTAGCCCTCAACATAACGCTAACCCTACGTCCAATCCTAACCCTAACTGTCTCTCTAACCCTAGCCCTCAACCTAACCCTAACCCTAGGTCCAATCCTAACCCTAACCGTCTCTCTGACCCTAGCCCTCAACCTAACCCTAATCCTAGGTCCAATCCTAACCCTAACCGTCTCCCTAAACCTAGCCCTCAACATAACCCTAATCTTAGGTACAATCCTAACCCTAACTGTCTCTCTAACCCTAGCCCTCAACATAACCCTAACCCTAGGTCCAATCCTAACCCTAACCGTCTCTCCAACCCTAGCCCTCAACATAACCCTAACCGTAGGTCCTATCCTAATCCTAACTGTCTCTCTAACTCTAGCCCTCAACATAATCCTAACCCTAGGTCCAATCCTACCCTAACCGTCTCTATAAACCTAGCCCTCAACATAACCCTAACCCTAGGTCCAATCCTAACCCTAACTGTCTCTCTAACCCTAGCTCTCAACCTAACCCTAATCCTAGGTCCAATCCTAACCCTAACCGTCTCTCTAACGCTAGCCCTCAACATAACCCTAACCCTAGGTCCAGTCCTCTACCTAACCGTCTCTCTAACCCTAGCCCTCAACCTAACCCTAACCCTAGGTTCAATCCTAGCCCTAACCGTCTCGCTAAACCTAGCCCTCAACATAACGCTAACCCTAGGTCCAATCCTAACCCTGACCGTCCCTCTTACACTAGCCCTCAACATAACCCTAACCCTAGGTCCAATGCTAACCCTAACCGTCTCTCTAACCCTAGCCCTCAACATAACCCTAACCTTAGGTCCAATCCTAACCCTAACCGTCTCTCTAAACCTAGCCCTCAACATAAACCTAACCCTAGGTCCAATCGTAACCCTAACCATCTCTCTAACCCTAGCCCTCAACATAACCCTAACCCTAGGTCCAATCCTAACCCTAACCGTCTCTCTAACCCTAGCCCTCAACATAACCCTAACCGTAGGTCCAATCCTAACCCTAACCGTCTCTCTAACCCTAGCCCTCAACATAACACTAATCCTAGCTCCAATCCTAACCCTGACCGACTCTCTAAACCTGGCCCTCAAAATAACCCTAACCCTACGTCCATTCCTAACCCTAACCGTCTCGCTAACCCTAGCCCTCAACATAACCCTAACCCTAGGTCCAATCCTAACCCTAAGTGTCTCTCTAACCCTAGCCCTCAACCCAACCCTAACCCTAGGTCCAATCCTTACCCTTACCGTCTCTCTAAACCTAGCCCTCAACATAACCCTAACCCTAGGTCCAATCCTAACCCTGACCGTCTCCATAACCCTAGCCCTCAACATAACCCTAACCCTAGTTACAATCCTAACCCTGACCGTCTCTCTAACTCTAGCCCTCAACATAACCCTAACCCTAGGGCCAATCCTAACCCTAACCGTATATCTAGCCCTAGCCCTCAACATAACCCTAACCCTAGGTCCAATCCTAACCCTAACCGTCTCGCTAACCCTAGCCCTCAACCCAACCCTAACCCTAGGTCCAATCCTAACCCTAACCACCTCTCTAACGCTGGTCCTCAATATAACCCTAACCCTAGGTCCAATCCTTACCCTAACCGTCTCTCTAAACCTAGCCATCAACATAACCCTAACCCTAGGTCCAATCCTAACCCTGACCGTCTCTCTAAACCTAGCCCTCAACATAACGCTAACCCTACGTCCAATCCTAACCCTAACTGTCTCTCTAACCCTACCCCTCAACCTAACCCTAACCCTAGGTCCGATCCTAACCCTAACCGTCTCTCTGACCCTCGCCCTCAACCTAACCCTAATCCTAGGTCCAATCCTAACCCTAACCGTCTCCCTAAACCTAGCCCTCAACATAACCCTAATCTTAGGTACAATCCTAACCCTAACTGTCTCTCTAACCCTAGCCCTCAACATAACCCTAACCCTAGGTCCAATCCTAACCCTAACCGTCTCTCCAACCCTAGCCCTCAACATAACCCTAACCGTAGGTCCTATCCTAACCCTAACTGTCTCTCTAACTCTAGCCCTCAACATAATCCTAACCCTAGGTCCAATCCTACCCTAACCGTCTCTATAAACCTAGCCCTCAACATAACCCTAACCCTAGGTCCAATCCTAACCCTAACTGTCTCTCTAACCCTAGCTCTCAACCTAACCCTAATCCTAGGTCCAATCCTAACCCTAACCGTCTCTCTAACGCTAGCTCTCAACATAACCCTAACCCTAGGTCCAGTCCTCTACCTAACCGTCTCTCTAACCCTAGCCCTCAACCTAACCCTAACCCTAGGTTCAATCCTAGCCCTAACCGTCTCGCTAAACCTAGCCCTCAACATAACGCTAACCCTAGGTCCAATCCTAACCCTGACCGTCCCTCTTACACTAGCCCTCAACATAACCCTAACCCTAGGTCCAATGCTAACCCTAACCGTCTCTCTAACCCTAGCCCTCAACATAACCCTAACCTTAGGTCCAATCCTAACCCTAACCGTCTCTCTAAACCTAGCCCTCAACATAAACCTAACCCTAGGTCCAATCGTAACCCTAACCATCTCTCTAACCCTAGCCCTCAACATAACCCTAACCCTAGGTCCAATCCTAACCCTAACCGTCTCTCTAACCCTAGCCCTCAACATAACCCTAACCGTAGGTCCAATCCTAACCCTAACCGTCTCTCTAACCCTAGCCCTCAACATAACACTAATCCTAGCTCCAATCCTAACCCTGACCGACTCTCTAAACCTGGCCCTCAAAATAACCCTAACCCTACGTCCATTCCTAACCCTAACCGTCTCGCTAACCCTAGCCCTCAACATAACCCTAACCCTAGGTCCAATCCTAACCCTAAGTGTCTCTCTAACCCTAGCCCTCAACCCAACCCTAACCCTAGGTCCAATCCTTACCCTTACCGTCTCTCTAAACCTAGCCCTCAACATAACCCTAACCCTAGGTCCAATCCTAACCCTGACCGTCTCCATAACCCTAGCCCTCAACATAACCCTAACCCTAGTTACAATCCTAACCCTGACCGTCTCTCTAACTCTAGCCCTCAACATAACCCTAACCCTAGGGCCAATCCTAACCCTAACCGTATATCTAGCCCTAGCCCTCAACATAACCCTAACCCTAGGTCCAATCCTAACCCTAACCGTCTCGCTAACCCTAGCCCTCAACCCAACCCTAACCCTAGGTCCAATCCTAACCCTAACCACCTCTCTAACGCTGGTCCTCAATATAACCCTAACCCTAGGTCCAATCCTTACCCTAACCGTCTCTCTAAACCTAGCCATCAACATAACCCTAACCCTAGGTCCAATCCTAACCCTGACCGTCTCTCTAAACCTAGCCCTCAACATAACGCTAACCCTACGTCCAATCCTAACCCTAACTGTCTCTCTAACCCTACCCCTCAACCTAACCCTAACCCTAGGTCCGATCCTAACCCTAACCGTCTCTCTGACCCTCGCCCTCAACCTAACCCTAATCCTAGGTCCAATCCTAACCCTAACCGTCTCCCTAAACCTAGCCCTCAACATAACCCTAATCTTAGGTACAATCCTAACCCTAACTGTCTCTCTAACCCTAGCCCTCAACATAACCCTAACCCTAGGTCCAATCCTAACCCTAACCGTCTCTCCAACCCTAGCCCTCAACATAACCCTAACCGTAGGTCCTATCCTAACCCTAACTGTCTCTCTAACTCTAGCCCTCAACATAATCCTAACCCTAGGTCCAATCCTACCCTAACCGTCTCTATAAACCTAGCCCTCAACATAACCCTAACCCTAGGTCCAATCCTAACCCTAACTGTCTTTCTAACCCTAGCTCTCAACCTAACCCTAATCCTAGGTCCAATCCTAACCCTAAACGTCTCTCTAACGCTAGCCCTCAACATAACCCTAACCCTAGGTCCAGTCCTCTACCTAACCGTCTCTCTAACCCTAGCCCTCAACCTAACCCTAACCCTACGTTCCATCCTAACCCTAACCGTCTCGCTAACCCTAGCCCTCAACATAACCCTAACCCTAGGTCCAATCCTAACCCTAACCATCTCCCCTACCCTGGCCCTCAACATAACCCTAACCCTAGGTCCAATCCTTACCCTAACCGTCACTCTAAACCTAGCCCTCAACATAACCCTAACCCTAGGTTCAATCCTAACCCTGACCGTCTCTCTAACCCTAGCCCTCAACATAACCCTAAACCTAGGTCCAATCCTAACCCTAACCGTCTCTCTAACCCTAGCCCTCAACATAACCCTAACCTTAGGTCCAATCCTAACCCTGACCGTCTCTCTAACACTAGCCCTCAACATAACTGTAACCCTAGGTCCAATGCTAACCCTAACCGTCTCTCTAACCCTAGCCCTCAACATAACCCTAACGCTAGGTCCAATCCTAACCTTAAGTGTCTCTCTAACCCTAGCCCTCAACCCAACCCTAACCCTAGGTCCAATTCTAACCCTAACCGTCTCCCTAACCCTAGCCCTCAACATAACCCTAACGCTAGGTCCAATCCTAACCTTAAGTGTCTCTCTAACCCTAGCCCTCAACCCAACCCTAACCCTAGGTCCAATCCTTACCCTTACCGTCTCTCTAAACCTAGCCCTCAACATAACCCTAACCCTAGGTCCAATCCTAACCCTAACCGTCTCTCTAACCCTAGCCCTAAACATAACCCTAACCCTAGCTCCAATCCTAACCCTGACTGACTCTCTAACGCTAGCACTCAAAATAACCCTAACCCTATGTCCAATCCTAGCCCTAACCGTCTCTCTAACCCTAGCCCTCAACATAACCTTAACGCTAGGTCCAATCCTAACCCTAACCGTCTCTCTAACCCTAGCCCTCAACATAACCCTAACCCTAGGTCCAATCCTAACCCTAAACATCTCTCTGACCCTAGCCCTCAACATAAGCCTAACCCTAGGTCCAATCCTAACCCTAACTGTCCCTCTAACCCTAGCCCTCAACCTAAACCTAACCCTAGGTCCAATCCTAACCCTAACCGTCTCTCTAGACTAGCACTCAACCTAACCCTAACCATAGGTCGAATCCTAACCCTAACCGTCTCTCTAACGCTAACCCTCAACATAACCTTAACCCTAGGTTCAATCCTAACCCTAACCGTCTCTCTAACCCTAGCCCTCAACATAACCCTAATCCTAGGTCCAATCGTAACCCTAACAGTCTCTCTAACCCTAGCCCTCACCATAACCCTAACCCTAGGTCCAATCCTAACCCTAACCGTCTCTCTAACCCTAGCCCTCAACATAACCCTAACCCTAGCTCCAATTCTAACCCTGACCGACTCTCTAACCCTAGCCCTAAAAATAACCCTAACCCTACGTCCAATCCTAACCCTAACCGTCTCGCTAACCCTAGCCCTCAAAATAACCCTAACCCTAGGTCCAATCCTAACCCTAACCGTCTCTCTAACCCTAGCCCTTAACCCAACCCTCACCCTAGGTCCAATCCTTACCCTAACCGTCTCTCTAAACCTAGCCCTCAACCTAACACTAACCGTAGGTCCAATCCTAACCGTGACCGCCTCTCTAACCCTAGCCCTCAACATAACGTTAACCCTAGGTCCAATCCTAATGCTAACCATCTCTCTAATCCTGGCCCTCAACATAACCCTAACCCTAGGTCCAATCCTTACCCTAACCTCTCTGTAAAGCTAGCCCTCAACATAACCCTAACCCTATGTCCAATCCTAACCCACCGTCTCTCTAACCCTAGCCCTCAACATAAACCTAACCCTAGGTCCAATCTTAACCCTGACCGTCTCTCTAACCCAGGCTCTCAACATAACCCTAACCCTAGGTCCAATCCTAACCCTAACCATCTATCTAGCCCTAATCCTCAACATAACCCTACCTTAGGTCCAATCCTAACCCTAACCATCTATCTAGCCCTAGCCCTCAACATAACCCTAACCTTAGGTCCAATCCTAACGCTAACCATCTATCTAACCCTAGCCCTCAACATAACGATAACCTTAGGTCCAATCCTAACCCTAACCATCTATCTAGCCCTAGCCCTCAACATAACCCTAACCTAGGTCCAATCCTAACCCTAACCGTCTCCCTAAACCTAGCCCTCAACATAACCCTAATCTTAGGTACAATCCTAACCATAACTGTCTCTCTAACCCTAGCCCTCAACATAACCCTAACCCTAGGTCCAACCCTAACCCTAACCGTCTCTCTAACCCTAGCACTCAACATAACCCTTACCCAAGATCAATCCTCACCCTAACCGTATCTCTAACCCTAGCCCTCAACATAACCCTAATCGTAGGTCCTATCCTAACCCTAACCGTCTCTCTAACTCTAGCCCTCAACATGATTATAACCCTAGGTCCAATCCTACCCTAACCGTCTCTATAAACCTAGCCCTCAACATAACGCTAACCCTAGGTCCAATCCTAACCCTAACTGTCTCTCTAACCCTAGCTCTCAACCTAACCCTAATCCTAGGTCCAATCCTAACCCTAACCGTCTCTCTAACGCTAGGCCTCAACATAACCCTAACCCTAGGTCCAATCCTCAACGTAACCGTCTCTCTAACCCTAGCCCTCAACCTAACCCTAACCCTAGGTCCAATCCTAGCCCTAACCGTCTCTCTAACCTTAGCTCTCAACATAACCTTAACGCTAGGCCCAATCCTAACCCTAACCGTCTCTCTAACCCTAGCCCTCAACATAACCCTAACCCTAGGTCCAATCCTAACCCTAACCATCCTTCTGACCCTAGCCCTCAACCTAAACCTAACCGTAGGTCCAATCCTAACCCTAACCGTCTCTCTAACCCTAGCACTCAACCTAACCCTAACCCTAGGTCCAATCCTAACCCTAACCGTCTCTCTAACGCTAGCCCTCAACATAACCCTAACCCTAGGTGCAATCCTAACCCTAACCGTCTCTCTAACCCTAGCCCTCAACATAACCCTAACCCTAGGTCCAATCCTAACCCTAACCGTCTCTCTAACCCTAGCCCTCTACATAACCCTAACCCTAGGTCCAATCGTAACCCTAACTGTCTCTCTAACCCTAGCCCTCACCATAACCCTAACCCTAGGTCCAATCCTAACGCTAACAGTCTCTCTAACCCTAGCCCTCAACATAACCCTAACCCTAGCTCCAATTCTAACCCTGACCGACTCTCTAACCCTAGCCCTCAAAATAACCCTAACCCTACGTCCAATCCTAACCCTAACCGTCTCGCTAACCCTAGCCCTCATCATAACCCTAACCCTAGGTCCAATCCTAACCCTAAACGTCTCTCTAACCCTAGCCCTCAACCCAACCCTAACCCTAGGTCCAATCCTAACCCTAACCATCTCTCTAAACCTGGCCCTCAATATAACCCTAACCTAGGTCCAATCCTTACCCTAACCGTCTCTCTAAACCTAGCCCTCAACATAAAACTAACCCTAGCTCCAATCCTAACCCTGACCGACTTTCTAAACCTAGCCCTCAACATAACCCTAACCCTAGGTCCAATACTAACCCTAACCGTTTCTCTAACCCTAGCCCTCAACATAACCCTAACCCTAGGTCCAATCCTAACCCTAACTGTCTCTCTAACCCTAGTCCTCAACATAACCCTAACCCTAGGTCCAATCCTAACCCTAACCGTCTCTCTAACCCTAGCCCTCAACATAACCCTAACCCTAGGTCCAATCCTCACCCTAACCCTCTCTAACCCTAACCCTCAACCTAACCCTAACCCTAGGTCCAATCCTAGACCTACCCGTCTCTCTAACCCTAGCCCTCAACATTACCCTAACCTTGTGTCCAATCCTAACCCTAACCGTCTCTCTAACCCTAGCCCTCAACATAACCCTAACCCTAGGTCCAATCCTAACCCTAACCGTCTATCTAGCCCTAGCCCTCAACATAACCCTAACCCTAGGTCCAATCCTATCCCTAACCGTCTCCCTAAACGTAGCCCTCAACATAACCCTAATCTTAGGTACAATCCTAACCCTAACTGTCTCTCTAACCCTAGCCCTCAACATAACCCTAACCCTAGGTCCAATCCTAACCCTAACCGTCTCTCTAACCCTAGCCATCAACATAACCCTTACCCTAGGTCCAATCCTCACCCTAACCGTCTCTCTAACCCTAGCCCTCAACATAACCCTAACCGTAGGTCCTATCTTAACCCTAACCGTCTCTCTAACTCTAGCCCTCAACATAATCCTAACCCTAGGACCAATCCTAACCCTAACTGTCTCTCTAACCCTAGCTCTCAACCTAACCCTAATCCTAGGCCCAATCCTAACCCTAAACATCTCTCTGACCCTAGCCCTCAACATAAGCCTAACCCTAGGTCCAATCCTACCCTAACCGTCTCTATAAACCTAGCCCTCAACATAACCCTAACCCTAGGTCCAATCCTAACCCTAACTGTCTCTCTAACCCTAGCTCTCAACCTAACCCTAATCCTAGGCCCAATCCTAACCCTAAACATCTCTCTGACCTTAGCCCTCAACATAAGCCTAACCCTAGGTCCAATCCGAACCCTAACCGTCTCTCTAACGCTAGCCCTCAACAAAACCCTAACCCTAGGTCCAATCCTCAACGTAACCGTCTGTCTAACCCTAGCCCTCAACCTAACCCTAACCCTATGTCCAATCCTAGCCCTAACCGTCTCTCTAACCCTAGCCCTCAACATAACCTTAACGCAAGGTCCAATCCTAGCCCTAACCGTCTCTCTAACGCTAACCTTCAACATAACCCTAACCCTAGGTCGAATCCTAACCCTAACCGTCTCTCTAACGCTAACCTTCAACATAACCCTAACCCTAGGTTCAATCCTAACCCTAACCGTCTCTCTAACCCTAGCCCTAAACATAACCCTAACCCTAGGTCCAATCCTAACCCTAACCGTCTCTCTAACCCTAGCCCTCTACATAACCCTAACCCTAGGTCCAATCGTATCCCTAACCGTCTCTCTAACCCTAGCCCTCACCATAACCCTAACCCTAGGTCCAATCCTAACGCTAACAGTCTCTCTAACCCTAGCCCTCAACATAACCCTAACCCTAGCTCCAATTCTAACCCTGACCGACTCTCTAACCCTAGCCCTCAAAATAACCCTAACCCTACGTCCAATCCTAACCCTAACCGTCTCGCTAACCCTAGCCCTCATCATAACCCTAACCCTAGGTCCAATCCTAACCCTAAACGTCTCTCTAACCCTAGCCCTCAACCCAAATCTAACCCTAGGTCCAATCCTAACCCTAACCATCTCTCTAAACCTGGCCCTCAATATAACCCTAACCTAGGTCCAATCCTTACCCTAACCGTCTCTCTAAACCTAGCCCTCAACATAAAACTAACCCTAGCTCCAATCCTAACCCTGACCGACTCTCTAAACCTAGCCCTCAACCTAACCCTAACCCTAGGTCCAATACTAACCCTAACCGTTTCTCTAACCCTAGCCCTCAACCTAACCCTAATCCTAGGTCCAATACTAACCCTAACCGTCTCTCTAACCTTAGCCCTAAACATAACCCTAACCCTAGCTCCAATCCTAACCCTGACTGACTCTCTAACGCTAGCACTCAAAATAACCCTAACCCTATGTCCAATCCTAGCCCTAACCGTCTCTCTAACCCTAGCCCTCAACATAACCTTAACGCTAGGTCCAATCCTAACCCTAACCGTCTCTCTAACCCTAGCCCTCAACATAACCCTAACCCTAGGTCCAATCCTAACCCTAAACATCTCTCTGACCCTAGCCCTCAACATAAGCCTAACCCTAGGTCCAATCCTAACCCTAACTGTCCCTCTAACCCTAGCCCTCAACCTAAACCTAACCCTAGGTCCAATCCTAACCCTAACCGTCTCTCTAGACTAGCACTCAACCTAACCCTAACCATAGGTCGAATCCTAACCCTAACCGTCTCTCTAACGCTAACCCTCAACATAACCTTAACCCTAGGTTCAATCCTAACCCTAACCGTCTCTCTAACCCTAGCCCTCAACATAACCCTAATCCTAGGTCCAATCGTAACCCTAACAGTCTCTCTAACCCTAGCCCTCACCATAACCCTAACCCTAGGTCCAATCCTAACCCTAACCGTCTCTCTAACCCTAGCCCTCAACATAACCCTAACCCTAGCTCCAATTCTAACCCTGACCGACTCTCTAACCCTAGCCCTCAAAATAACCCTAACCCTACGTCCAATCCTAACCCTAACCGTCTCGCTAACCCTAGCCCTCAAAATAACCCTAACCCTAGGTCCAATCCTAACCCTAACCGTCTCTCTAACCCTAGACCTCAACCCAACCCTCACCCTAGGTCCAATCCTTACCCTAACCGTCTCTCTAAACCTAGCCCTCAACCTAACACTAACCGTAGGTCCAATCCTAACCGTGACCGCCTCTCTAACCCTAGCCCTCAACATAACTTTAACCCTAGGTCCAATCCTAACGCTAACCATCTCTCTAATCCTGGCCCTCAACATAACCCTAACCCTAGGTCCAATCCTTACCCTAACCTCTCTGTAAAGCTAGCCCTCAACATAACCCTAACCCTATGTCCAATCCTAACCCACCGTCTCTCTAACCCTAGCCCTCAACATAAACCTAACCCTAGGTCCAATCTTAACCCTGACAGTCTCTCTAACCCAGGCTCTCAACATAACCCTAACCCTAGGTCCAATCCTAACCCTAACCATCTATCTAGCCCTAATCCTCAACATAACCCTACCTTAGGTCCAATCCTAACCCTAACCATCTATCTAGCCCTAGCCCTCAACATAACCCTAACCTTAGGTCCAATCCTAACGCTAACCATCTATCTAGCCCTAGCCCTCAACATAACGATAACCTTAGGTCCAATCCTAACCCTAACCATCTATCTAGCCCTAGCCCTCAACATAACCCTAACCTAGGTCCAATCCTAACCCTAACCGTCTCCCTAAACCTAGCCCTCAACATAACCCTAATCTTAGGTACAATCCTAACCATAACTGTCTCTCTATCCCTAGCCCTCAACATAACCCTAACCCTAGGTCCAACCCTAACCCTAACCGTCTCTCTGACCCTAGCACTCAACATAACCCTTACCCAAGATCAATCCTCACCCTAACCCTATCTCTAACCCTAGCCCTCAACATAACCCTAACCGTAGGTCCTATCCTAACCCTAACCGTCTCTCTAACTCTAGCCCTCAACATAATTCTAACCCTAGGTCCAATCCTACCCTAACCGTCTCTATAAACCTAGCCCTCAACATAACGCTAACCCTAGGTCCAATCCTAACCCTAACTGTCTCTCTAACCCTAGCTCTCAACCTAACCCTAATCCTAGGTCCAATCCTAACCCTAACCGTCTCTCTAACGCTAGGCCTCAACATAACCCTAACCCTAGGTCCAATCCTCAACGTAACCGTCTCTCTAACCCTAGCCCTCAACCTAACCCTAACCCTAGGTCCAATCCTAGCCCTAACCGTCTCTCTAACCTTAGCCCTCAACATAACCTTAACGCTAGGCCCAATCCTAACCCTAACCGTCTCTCTAACCCTAGCCCTCAACATAACCCTAACCCTAGGTCCAATCCTAACCCTAACCATCCTTCTGACCCTAGCCCTCAACATAAGCCTAACCCTAGGTCCAATCCTAACCCTAACCGTCTCTCTAACCCAAGCCCTCAACCTAAACCTAACCGTAGGTCCAATCCTAACCCTAACCGTCTCTCTAACCCTAGCACTCAACCTAACCCTAACCCTAGGTCCAATCCTAACCCTAACCGTCTCTCTAACGCTAGCCCTCAACATAACCCTAACCCTAGGTGCAATCCTAACCCTAAGCGTCTCTCTAACCCTAGCCCTCAACATAACCCTAACCCTAGGTCCAATCCTAACCCTAACCGTCTCTCTAACCCTAGCCCTCTACATAACCCTAACCCTAGGTCCAATCGTAACCCTAACCATCTCTCTAACCCTAGCCCTCACCATAACCCTAACCCTAGGTCCAATCCTAACGCTAACAGTCTCTCTAACCCTAGCCCTCAACATAACCCTAACCCTAGCTCCAATTCTAACCCTGACCGACTCTCTAACCCTAGCCCTCAAAATAACCCTAACCCTACGTCTAATCCTAACCCTAACCGTCTCGCTAACCCTAGCCCTCATCATAACCCTAACCCTAGGTCCAATCCTAACCCTAAACGTCTCTCTAACCCTAGCCCTCAACCCAACCCTAACCTTAGGTCCAATCCTAACCCTAACCATCTCTCTAAACCTGGCCCTCAATATAACCCTAACCTAGGTCCAATCCTTACCCTAACCGTCTCTCTAACCCTAGCCCTCAACATAACCCTAATCCTAGGTCCAATCGTAACCCTAACCGTCTCTCTAACCCTAGCCCTCATCATAACCCTAAACCTAGGTCCAATCCTAACCCTAACCGTCTCTCTAACCCTAGCCCTCAACATAACCCTAACCCTAGCTCCAATTCTAACCCTGACCGACTCTCTAACCCTAGCCCTAAAAATAACCCTAACCCTACGTCCAATCCTAACCCTAACCGTCTCGCTAACCCTAGCCCTCAAAATAACCCTAACCCTAGCTCCAATCCTAACCCTAACCGTCTCTCTAACCCTAGCCCTCAACCCAACCCTCACCCTAGGTCCAATCCTTACCCTAACCGTCTCTCTAAACCTAGCCCTCAACCGAACCCTAACCGTAGGTCCAATCCTAACCCTGACCGTCTCTCTAACCCTATCCCTCAACATAACGCTAACCCTAGGTCCAATCCTAACACTAACCATCTCTCTAACCCTGGCCCTCAACATAACCCTAACCCTAGGTCCAATCCTTACCCTAACCGTCCTGTAAAGCTAGCCCTCAACATAACCCTAACCCTATGTCCAATCCTAACCCACCGTCTCTCTAACCCTAGCCCTCAACATAACCCTAACCCTACGTCCAATCTTAACCCTGACCGTCTCTCTAACCCAAGCCCTCAACATAACCCTAACCCTAGGTCCAATCCTAACCCTAACCATCTATCTAGCCCTAATCCTCAACATAACCCTACCTTAGGTCCAATCCTAACCCTAACCATCTATCTAGCCCTAGCCCTCAACATAACCCTAACCTTAGGTCCAATCCTAACCCTAACCATCTATCTAGCCCTAGCCCTCAACATAACCCTAACCTAGGTCCAATCCTAACCCTAACCGTCTCCCTAAACCTAGCCCTCAACATAACCCTAATCTTAGGTACAATCCTAACCCTAACTGTCTCTCTAAGCCTAGCTGTCAACATAACCCTAACCCTAGGTCCAATCCTAACCTTAACTGTCTCTCTAACCCTAGCACTCAACATAACCCTTACACAAGATCAATCCTCACCCTAACCGTCTCTCTAACACTAGCCCTCAACATAACCCTAACCGTAGGTCCTATCCTAACCCTAAACGTCTCTCTAACCCTAGCACTCAACCTATCCCTAACCCTAGGTCTAATCCTAACCCTAACCGTCTCTCTAACGCTAGCCCTCAACATAACCCTAACCCTAGGTGCAATCCTAACCCTAACCGTCTCTCTAACCCTAGCCCTCAACATAACCCTAACCCTAGGTCCAATCCTAACCCTAACCGTCTCTCTAACCCTAGCCCTCTACATAACCCTAACCCTAGGTCCAATCGTAACCCTAACCGTCTCTCTAACCCTAGCCCTCACCATAACCGTAACCCTAGGTCCAATCCTAACGCTAACAGTCTCTCTAACCCTAGCCCTCAACATAACCCTAACCCTAGCTCCAATTCTAACCCTGACCGACTCTCTAATCCTATCCCTCAAAATAACCCTAACCCTACGTCCAATCCTAACCCTAACCGTCTCGCTAACCATAGCCCTCATCATAACCCTAACCCTAGGTCCAATCCTAACCCTAAACGTCTCTCTAACCCTAGCCCTCAACCCAACCCTAACCCTAGGTCCAATCCTAACCCTAACCATCTCTCTAAACCTGGCCCTCAATATAACCCTAACCTAGGTCCAATCCTTACCCTAACCGTCTCTCTAAACCTAGCCCTCAACATAACACTAACCCTAGCTCCAATCCTAACCCTGACCGACTCTCTAAACCTAGCCCTCAACCTAACCCTAACCCTAGCTCCAATCCTAACCCTAACCGTCTCTCTAACCCTAGCCCTCAACCCAACCCTCACCCTAGGTCCAATCCTTACCCTAACCGTCTCTCTAAACCTAGCCCTCAACCGAACCCTAACCGTAGGTCCAATCCTAACCCTGACCGTCTCTCTAACCCTATCCCTCAACATAACGCTAACCCTAGGTCCAATCCTAACACTAACCATCTCTCTAACCCTGGCCCTCAACATAACCCTAACCCTAGGTCCAATCCTTACCCTAACCGTCCTGTAAAGCTAGCCCTCAACATAACCCTAACCCTATGTCCAATCCTAACCCACCGTCTCTCTAACCCTAGCCCTCAACATAACCCTAACCCTACGTCCAATCTTAACCCTGACCGTCTCTCTAACCCAAGCCCTCAACATAACCCTAACCCTAGGTCCAATCCTAA
The DNA here is from genome assembly GCF_964146895.1 of Miniopterus schreibersii. NCBI lineage: Eukaryota > Metazoa > Chordata > Mammalia > Chiroptera > Miniopteridae > Miniopterus > Miniopterus schreibersii. The sequence continues at coordinate 160,793 of NW_027669817.1, read as the reverse complement.
CCCTAACCATCTATCTAGCCCTAATCCTCAACATAACCCTACCTTAGGTCCAATCCTAACCCTAACCATCTATCTAGCCCTAGCCCTCAACATAACCCTAACCTTAGGTCCAATCCTAACCCTAACCATCTATCTAGCCCTAGCCCTCAACATAACCCTAACCTAGGTCCAATCCTAACCCTAACCGTCTCCCTAAACCTAGCCCTCAACATAACCCTAATCTTAGGTACAATCCTAACCCTAACTGTCTCTCTAAGCCTAGCTGTCAACATAACCCTAACCCTAGGTCCAATCCTAACCTTAACTGTCTCTCTAACCCTAGCACTCAACATAACCCTTACACAAGATCAATCCTCACCCTAACCGTCTCTCTAACACTAGCCCTCAACATAACCCTAACCGTAGGTCCTATCCTAACCCTAAACGTCTCTCTAACCCTAGCACTCAACCTATCCCTAACCCTAGGTCTAATCCTAACCCTAACCGTCTCTCTAACGCTAGCCCTCAACATAACCCTAACCCTAGGTGCAATCCTAACCCTAACCGTCTCTCTAACCCTAGCCCTCAACATAACCCTAACCCTAGGTCCAATCCTAACCCTAACCGTCTCTCTAACCCTAGCCCTCTACATAACCCTAACCCTAGGTCCAATCGTAACCCTAACCGTCTCTCTAACCCTAGCCCTCACCATAACCGTAACCCTAGGTCCAATCCTAACGCTAACAGTCTCTCTAACCCTAGCCCTCAACATAACCCTAACCCTAGCTCCAATTCTAACCCTGACCGACTCTCTAATCCTATCCCTCAAAATAACCCTAACCCTACGTCCAATCCTAACCCTAACCGTCTCGCTAACCATAGCCCTCATCATAACCCTAACCCTAGGTCCAATCCTAACCCTAAACGTCTCTCTAACCCTAGCCCTCAACCCAACCCTAACCCTAGGTCCAATCCTAACCCTAACCATCTCTCTAAACCTGGCCCTCAATATAACCCTAACCTAGGTCCAATCCTTACCCTAACCGTCTCTCTAAACCTAGCCCTCAACATAACACTAACCCTAGCTCCAATCCTAACCCTGACCGACTCTCTAAACCTAGCCCTCAACCTAACCCTAACCCTAGGTCCAATCCTAACCCTAACCGTCTCTCTAACCCTAGCCCTCAACCTAACCCTAATCCTAGGTCCAATCCTAACCCTAACCGTCTGTCTAACCCTAGCCCTCAACATAACCCTAACCCTAGGTCCAATCCTCACCCTAACCCTCCCTAACCCTAACCCTCAACCTAACCCTAACCCTAGGTCCAATCCTAGACCTACCCGTCTCTCTAACCCTAGCCCTCAACATTACCCTAACCCTATGTCCAATCCTAACCCTAACCGTCTCTCTAAACCTAGCCCTCAACATAACCCTAATCCTAGGTCCAATCCTAACCATAACCGTCTCTCTAACCCTAGCCCTCAACATAAGCCTAACCCTAGGTCCAATCCTCATCCTAACCCTCTCTAACCCTAGCCCTCAACCTAACCCTAACCCTAGGTCCAATCCTAGACCTAACCGTCTCTCTAATCCTAGCCCTCAACATAACCCTAACCCTAGGTCCAATCCTTACCCTAACCGTCTCTCTAACCCTAGCCCTCAACATAACACTTAACCTAGGTCCAATCCTAACCCTAACCGTCTCTCTAAACCTAGCTCTCAACATAACCCTTACCCTAGGTCCAATCCTAACCCTAACCTTCTCTCTAACCCTAGCCCTCAACATAACCCTAACCCTAGGTCCAATCCTAACCCTAACACTCTGTCTAACCCTAGCCCTCAACATAACCGTAACCCTAGGACCCATCATAACCCTTACCGTCTCTCTAATCCTAGCCCACAACATAACACTAAGCTTAGGTCCAATAGTATCCATAACCGTCTCTCTAACCCTAGCCCTTAACCTAACCCTAAACCTAGGTCCAATCCTAACCCTAATCGTCTCTCACTCTAGCCCTCAACATAACCCTAACCCTTGGTCCAATCCAAACCCTATCCGTCTCTCTAACTCTAGCCCTCAACATAACCCTAACCCTCGGTCCAATCCTAACCCTAACTGTCTCTCTAACCCTAGCCTGAACAAAACCCTAACCCTAGGTCCAATCCTAACCCTAACCGTCTCTAACCCTAGCCCTCAACATAACCCTAACCCTAGGGCCAATCCTAACCCTACCCGTCTCTCTAACCCAAGCCCACAACATAACCCTAATCTTAGATACAATCGTAAACCTAACTGTCTCTCTAACCCTAGCCCTCAACATAACCCTAACCCTAAGTCCAATCCTAATCTAAGCGTCTATCTAGCCCTACCCCTCAACATAACCCTAACCCTAGGTCCAATCCTAACCCTAACCGTCTCCCTAAACGTAGCCCTCAACATAACCCTAATCTTAGGTACAATCCTAACCCTAACTGTCTCTCTAACCCTAGCCCTCAACATAACCCTAACCCTAGGTCCAATCCTAACCCTAACCGTCTCTCTAACCCTAGCCCTCAACATAACCCTAACCCTAGGTCCAATCCTAACCCTAACCGTCTCTCTAACCCTAGCACTCAACCTAACCCTAACCCTAGGTCCAATCCTAACTCTAACCCTCTCTCTAACCCTAGCCCTCAACCTAACACTAACCCTAGGTCCAACCTAACCCTAACCGTCTCTCTAACCCTAGCGATCAACATAACCCTAACCCTAGGTCCAATCTTAACCCTAACCGTCTCTCTAACCATAGCTCTCAACATAACCCTAACCCTTGGTCCAATCCTAACCCTAACCGTCTCTCTAACCCTAGCCCTCAACATAACCCTAACCCTAGGTCCAATCGTAACCCTAACCGTCTCTCTAACCCTAGCCCTCAACATAACCCTAACCCTAGGTCCAATCCTAACCCTAACCGTCTCTCTAACCCTAGCACTCAACATAACACTTACCCAAGATCAATCCTCACCCTAACCGTCTCTCTAACCCTAGCCCTCAACATAACACTAACCGTAGGTCCTATCCTAACCCTAACCGTCTCTCTAACTCTAGCCCTCAACATAATCCTAACCCTAGGTCCAATCCTACCCTAACCGTCTCTATAAACCTAGCCCTCAACATAACGCTAACCCTAGGTCCAATCCTAACCCTAACTGTCTCTCTAACCCTAGCTCTCAACCTAACCGTAATCCTAGGTCCAATCCTAACCCTAACCGTCTCTCTAACGCTAGGCCTCAACATAACCCTAACCCTAGGTCCAATCCTCAACGTAACCGTCTCTCTAACCCTAGCCCTCAACCTAACCCTAACCCTAGGTCCAATCCTAGCCCTAACCGTCTCTCTAACCTTAGCCCTCAACATAACGTTAACGCTAGGGCCAATCCTAACCCTAACCGTCTCTCTAACCCTAGCCCTCAACATAACCCTAACCCTAGGTCCAATCCTAACCCTAACCATCCTTCTGACCCTAGCCCTCAACATAAGCCTAACCCTAGGTCCAATCCTAACCCTAACCGTCTCTCTAACCCAAGGCCTGAACCTAAACCTAACCGTAAGTCCAATCCAAACCCTAACCGTCTCTCTAACACTAGCACTCAACCTAACCCTAACCCTACGTCCAATCCTAACCCTAACCGTCTCTCTAACGCTAGCCCTCAACATAACCCTAACCCTAGGTCCAATCCTAACCCTAACCGTCTCTCTAACCCTAGCCCTCAACATAACCCTAACCCTAGGTCCAATCCTAACCCTAACCGTCTCTCAAACCCTAGCCCTCTACATAACCCTACCCTGGGTCCAATCGTAACTCTAACCGTCTCTCTAACCCTAGCCCTCACCATAACCCTAACCCTAGGTCCAATCCTAACGCTAACAGTCTCTCTAACCCTAGCCCTCAACATAACCCTAACCCTAGCTAAAATTCTAACCCTGACCGACTCTCTAACCCTAGCCCTCAAAATAACCCTAACCCTACGTCCAATCCTAACCCTAACCGTCTCGCTAACCCGAGCCCTCATCATAACCCTAACCCTAGGTCCAATCCTAACCCTAAACGTCTCTCTAACCCTAGCCCTCAACCCAACCCTAACCCTAGGTCCAATCCTAACCCTAACCATCTCTCTAAACCTGGCCCTCAATATAACCCTAACCTAGGTCCAATCCTTACCCTAACCGTCTCTCTAAACCTAGCCCTCAACATAACCCTAACCGTAGGTCCAATCCTAACCCTGACCGTCTCTCTAACCCTACCGTTAACATAACGCTAACCCTAGGTCCAATCCTAACCCTAACCGTCTCTATAAACCTAGCCCTCAACATAACACTAACCCTAGCTCCAATCCTAACCCTGACCGACTCTCTAAACCTAGCCCTCAAACTAACAGTAACCCTACGTCCAATCCTAACCCTAACCGTCTCGCTAACCCTAGCCCTCAACATAACCCTAACCCTAGGTCCAATCCTAAACCTAACCGTCTCTCTAACCCTAGCTCTCAAAATAACCCTAACCCTACGTCCAATCCTAACCCTAACCGTCTCGCTAACCCTAGCCCTCAACATAACCCTAACCCTAGGTCCAATCCTAACCCTAACCGTCTCTCTAACCCTAGCCCTCAACCCAACCCTAACAATAGGACCAATCCTAACCCTAACCATCTCTCTAACCCTGGCCCTCAACATAACCCTAACCCTAGGTCCAATCCTTACCCTAACCGTCTCTCTAAACCTAGCCCTCAACATAACCCTAACCCTAGGTCCAATCCTAACCCTGACCGTCTCTGTAACCCTAGCCCTCAACATAACCCTAACCCTAGGTCCAATCCTAACCCTAACCGTCTCTCTAACCCTAGCACTAAACCTAACCCTAACCCTAGGTCCAATCCTAACCGTAACCGTCCCTCTAAACCTAGCCCTCAACCTAACACTAACCCTAGGTCCAATCCTAACCCTAACCGTCTCTATAACCCTAGCCCTCAACATAACCCTAACCCTAGGTCCAATCTTAACCCTAACCGTCTCTCTAACCCTAGCTCTCAACATAAACCTAACCCTAGGTCCATTCCTAACCCTAACCATCTCTCTAACCCTGGCCCTCAACATAACCCTAACCCTAGGTTCAATCCTTACCCTAACCGTCTCTCTAAACCTAGCCCTCAACATAACCCTAACCCTAGGTCCAATCCTAACCCTGACCGTCTCTGTAACCCTAGCCCTCAACATAACCCTAACCCTAGGTCCAATCCTAACCCTAACCGTCTCTCTAACCCTAGCACTAAACCTAACCCTAACCCTAGGTCCAATCCTAACCCTAACCGTCTCTCTAAACCTAGCCCTCAACCTAACACTAACCCTAGGTCCAATCCTAACCCTAACCGTCTCTCTAACCCTAGGCCTCAACATAACCCTAACCCTAGGTCCAATCTTAACCCTAACCGTCTCTCTAACCCTAGCTCTCAACATAACCCTAACCCTAGGTCCATTCCTAACCCTAACCATCTCTCTAACCCTGGCCCTCAACATAACCCTAACCCTAGGTCCAATCCTTACCCTAACCATCTCTCTAAACCTAGCGCTCAACATAACCCTAACCCTAGGTCCAATCCTAACCCTAACCGTCTATCTAGCCCTAGCCCTCAACATAACCCTAACCCTAGGTCCAATCCTAATCCTAACCTTCTCCCTAAACCTAGCCCTCAACATAACCCTAGTCTTAGGTACAATCCTAACCCTAACTGTCTCTCTAACCCTAGCCCTCAACATAACCTTAACCCTAGGTCCAATCCTAACCCTAACCGTCTCTCTAACCCTAGCCCTCAACCTAAACCTAACCCTAGGTGCAATCCTAACCCTAACCGTCTCTCTAACCCTAGCACTCAACCTAACCCTAACCCTAGGTCCAATCCTAACTCTAACCGTCTCTCTAACCCTAGCCCTCAACCTAACACTAACCCTAGGTCCAAACCTAACCCTAACCGTCTCTCTAACCCTAGCGATCAACATAACCCTAACCCTAGGTCCAATCTTAACCCTAACCGTCTCTCTAACCCTAGCTCTCAACATAACCCTAACCCTAGGTCCAATCCTAACCCTAACCGTCTCTCTAACCCTAGCCCTCAACATAACCCTAACCCTAGGTCCAATCGTAACCCTAACCGTCTCTCTAACCCTAGCCCTCAACATAACCCTAACCCTAGGTCCAATCCTAACCCTAACCGTCTCTCTAACCCTAGCCCTCAACATAACCCTAACCCTAGCTCCAATCCTAACCCTGACTGACTCTCTAACCCTAGCCCTCAAAATAACCCTAATCCTACGTCCAATCCTAACCCTGACGGTCTCGCTAACCCTACCCCTCAACAAAATCCTAACCCTAGGTCCAATCCTAACCCTAACCGTCTCTCTAACCCTAGCCCTCAACCCAAACCTAACAATAGGACCAATCCTAACCCTAACCATCTCTCTAACCCAGGCCCTCAACATAACCCTAACCCTAGCTCCAATCCTAACCCTTACGGACTCTCTAAACCTAGCCCTCAAAATAACCCTAACCCTACGTCCAGTCCTAACCCTAACCGTCTCGCTAGCCCTAGCCCTGAACAAAACCTTAACCCTAGGTCCAATCCTAACCCTAACCGTCTCTCTAAACCTAGCCCTCAACCCAACCCTAACCCTAGGTCCAATCCTAACCCTAACCACCTCTCTAACCCTGGCCCTCAACATAACCCTAACCCTAGGTTCAATCCTTACCCTAACCGTCTCTCTAAACCTAGCCCTCAACATAACCCTAACCCTAGGTCCAATCCTAACCCTGACCGTCTCTCTAACCCTAGCCCTCAACATAACGCTAACCCTACGTCCAATCATAACCCTAACTGTCTCTGTAACACTAGCCCTCCACCTAACCCTAACCCTAGGTCCAATCCTACCCCTAACCGTCTCTGTAACCCTAGCCCTCAACCTAACCCTAATCCTAGGTCCAATCCTAACCCTAACCGTCTCTATAACCCCCCCCTCAACATAACCCAAACCCTAGGTCCAATCCTCACCCTAACCATCTCTAACCCTAGCCCTCAACATAACCCTAACCCTAGCTCCAATCCTAACCGTAACCGTCTCTCTAAACCTAGCCATCAACATAACCCTAACCCTACGTCCAATCCTAACCCTAACCGTCTCGCTAACCCTACCCTCAACATAACCCTAACCCTAGGTCCAATCCTTACCCTAACCGTCTCTCTAAAGCTAGCCCTCAACATAACCCTAACCCTAGGTCCAATCCTAACCCTGACCGTCTCTCTAACCCAAGCCCTCAACATAACCCTAACCCTAGGTCCAATCCTAACCCTAACCGTCTATCTAGCCCTAGCTCTCAACATAACCCTAACTTTAGGTCCAATCCTAACCCTAACCGTCTCTCAAACCCTAGCCCTCAACATAACCCTAATCTTAGGTACAATCGGAACCCTAACTGTCTCTCTAACCCTAGCCCTCAACATACCCCTAAACCTAGGTCCAATCCTAACCCTAACCGTCTCCCTAAACCTAGCCCTCAACATAACCCTAATCTTAGTACAATACTAACCCTAACTGTCTCTCTAACCCTAGCCCTCAACATAACCCTTACCCAAGGTCCAATTTTCACCCTAACCGTCTCTCTAACCCTAGCCCTCAACATAACCCTTACCCAAGGTCCAATCCTCACCCTAACCGTCTCTCTAACCCTAGCCCTCAACATAACCCTAACCGTAGGTCCTATCCTAACCCTAACCGTCTCTCTGACCCTAGCCCTCAACCTAACACTAACCCTGGGTCCAATCCTAACCCTAACTGTCTCTCTAACCCTAGGCCTCAACATAACCCTAACCCCAGGTCCAATCTTAACCCTAACCCTCTCTCTAACCCTAGCCCTCAACAAACCCTAACCCTAGGTCCAATCCTAAGCCTAACCGTCTCTCTAAACCTAGCCCTCAAAATAACCCTAACCCTACGTCCAATCCTAACCCTACCCGTCTCGCTAACCCTAGCCCTCAACATAACACTAACCCTAGGTCCAACCTAACCCTAACCGTCTCTCTAACCCTAGCCCTCAACCCAACCCGAACAATAGGACCAATCCTAACCCTAACCATCTCTCTAACCCTGGCCCTCAACATAACGCGAACCCTAGGTCCAATCCTCACCCCAACCGTCTCTCTAAACCTAGCCCTCAACATAACCCTAACCGTAGGTCCTATCCTAACCCTAACCGTCTCTCTGACCCTAGCCCTCAACCTAACACTAACCCTAGGTCCAATCCTAACCCTAACTTTCTCTCTAACCCTAGGCCTCAACATAACCCTAACCCCAGGTCCAATCTTAACCCTAACCCTCTCTCTAACCCTAGCCCTCAACAAACCCTAACCCTAGGTCCAATCCTAAGCCTAACCGTCTCTCTAAACCTAGCCCTCAAAATAACCCTAACCCTACGTCCAATCCTAACCCTACCCGTCTCGCTAACCCTAGCCCTCAACATAACACTAACCCTAGGTCCAACCTAACCCTAACCGTCTCTCTAACCCTAGCCCTCAACCCAACCCGAACAATAGGACCAATCCTAACCCTAACCATCTCTCTAACCCTGGCCCTCAACATAACGCGAACCCTAGGTCCAATCCTCACCCCAACCGTCTCTCTAAACCTAGCCCTCAACATAACCCTAACCCTAGGTACAAACCTATCCCTGATCGTCTCTCTAACCCTAGCCCTCAACATAACCCTAACCCTTGGTCCAATCCTAACCCTGACCGTCTCTCTAACACTAGCCCTCAACATAACGCTAACCCTAGGTCCAATCCTAAACCTGACGGTCTCTGTAACCCTAGCCCTCAACATAACCCTAACCATAGGTCCAATCCTAACCCTAACCGTCTCTCTAACCCTAGCACTCAACCTAACCCTAACCCTAGGTCCAATCCTAACCCTAACCGTCTCTCTAACCCTAGCCCTCAACATAACCCTAATCCTAGGTCCAATCGTAACCCTAACCGTCTCTCTAACCCTAACCCTCATCATAACCCTAACCCTAGGTCCAATCCTAACCCTAACCGTCTCTCTAACCCTTGCCCTCAACATAACCCTAACCCTAGCTCCAATTCTAACCCTGACCGACTCTCTAACCCTAGCCCTCAAAATAACCCTAACCCTACGTCCAATCCTAACCCTAACCGTCTCGCTAACCCTAGCCCTCAAAATAACCCTAACCCTAGCTCCAATCCTAACCCTAACCGTCTCTCTAACCCTAGCCCTCAACCCAACCCTCACCCTAGGTCCAATCCTTACCCTAACCGTCTCTCTAAACCTAGCCCTCAACCTAACCCTAACCGTAGGTCCAATCCTAACCCTGACCGTCTCTCTAACCCTAGCCCTCAACATAACGCTAACCCTAGGTCCAATCCTAACCCTAACCATCTCTCTAATCCTGGCCCTCAACATAACCCTAACCCTAGGTCCAATCCTTACCCTAACCGTCCTGTAAAGCTAGCCCTCAACATAACCCTAACCCTATGTCCAATCCTAACCCACCGTCTCTCTAACCCTAGCCCTCAACATAACCCTAACCCTAGGTCCAATCCTAACCCTAACCATCTATCTAGCCCTAATCCTCAACATAACCCTACCTTAGGTCCAATCCTAACCCTAACCATCTATCTAGCCCTAGCCCTCAACATAACCCTAACCTTAGGTCCAATCCTAACCCTAACCATCTATCTAGCCCTAGCCCTCAACATAACCCTAACCTAGGTCCAATCCTAACCCTAACCGTCTCCCTAAACCTAGCCCTCAACATAACCCTAATCTTAGGTACAATCCTAACCCTAACTCGCTCTCTAAGCCTAGCTGTCAACATAACCCTAACCCTAGGTCCAATCCTAACCCTAACTGTCTCTCTAACCCTAGCACTCAACATAACCCTTACACAAGATCAATCCTCACCCTAACCCTCTCTCTAACACTAGCCCTCAACATAACCCTAACCGTAGGTCCTATCCTAACCCTAAACGTCTCTCTAACCCTAGCACTCAACCTAACCCTAACCCTAGGTCTAATCCTAACCCTAACCGTCTCTCTAACGCTAGCCCTCAACATAACCCTAACCCTAGGTGCAATCCTAACCCTAACCGTCTCTCTAACCCTAGCCCTCAACATAACCCTAACCCTAGGTCCAATCCTAACCCTAACCGTCTCTCTAACCCTAGCCCTCTACATAACCCTAACCCTAGGTCCAATCGTAACCCTAACCGTCTCTCTAACCCTAGCCCTCACCATAACCGTAACCCTAGGTCCAATCCTACCGCTAACAGTCTCTCTAACCCTAGCCCTCAACATAACCCTAACCCTAGCTCCAATTCTAACCCTGACCGACTCTCTAATCCTAGCCCTCAAAATAACCCTAACCCTACGTCCAATCCTAACCCTAACCGTCTCGCTAACCCTAGCCCTCATCATAACCCTAACCCTAGGTCCAATCCTAACCCTAAACGTCTCTCTAACCCTAGCCCTCAACCCAACCCTAACCCTAGGTCCAATCCTAACCCTAACCATCTCTCTAAACCTGGCCCTCAATATAACCCTAACCTAGGTCCAATCCTTACCCTAACCGTCTCTCTAAACCTAGCCCTCAACATAACACTAACCCTAGCTCCAATCCTAACCCTGACCGACTCTCTAAACCTAGCCCTCAACCTAACCCTAACCCTAGGTCCAATCCTAACCCTAACCGTCTCTCTAACCCTAGCCCTCAACCTAACCCTAATCCTAGGTCCAATCCTAACCCTAACCGTCTCTCTAACCCTAGCCCTCAACATAACCCTAACCCTAGGTCCAATCCTCACCCTAACCCTCTCTAACCCTAACCCTCAACCTAACCCTAACCCTAGGTCCAATCCTAGACCTACCCGTCTCTCTAACCCTAGCCCTCAACATTACCCTAACCCTATGTCCAATCCTAACCCTAACCGTCTCTCTAACCCTAGCCCTCAACATAACCCTAATCCTAGGTCCAATCCTAACCATAACCGTCTCTCTAACCCTAGCCCTCAACATAAGCCTAACCCTAGGTCCAATCCTCATCCTAACCCTCTCTAACCCTAGCCCTCAACCTAACCCTAACCCTAGGTCCAATCCTAGACCTAACCGTCTCTCTAATCCTAGCCCTCAACATAACCCTAACCCTAGGTCCAATCCTTACCCTAACCGTCTCTCTAACCCTAGCCCTCAACATAACACTTAACCTAGGTCCAATCCTAACCGTAACCGTCTCTCTAAACCTAGCTCTCAACATAACCCTTACCCTAGGTCCAATCCTAACCCTAACCTTCTCTCTAACCCTAGCCCTCAACATAACCCTAACCCTAGGTCCAATCCTAACCCTAACACTCTCTCTAACCCTAGCCCTCAACATAACAGTAACCCTAGGACCAATCATAACCCTTACCGTCTCTCTAATCCTAGCCCACAACCTAACACTAAGCTTAGGTCCAATAGTATCCATAACCGTCTCTCTAACCCTAGCCCTCAACCTAACCCTAAACCTAGGTCCAATCCTAACCCTAATCGTCTCTCACTCTAGCCCTCAACATAACCCTAACCCTTGGTCCAATCCAAACCCTATCCGTCTCTCTAACTCTAGCCCTCAACATAACCCTAACCCTCGGTCCAATCCTAACCCTAACTGTCTCTATAACCCTAGCCTGAACAAAACCCTAACCCTAGGTCCAATCCTAACACTAACCGTCTCTAACCCTAGCCCTCAACATAACCCTAACCCTAGGGCCAATCCTAACCCTACCCGTCTCTCTAACCCAAGCCCACAACATAACCCTAATCTTAGATACAATCGTAAACCTAACTGTCTCTCTAACCCTAGCCCTCAACATAACCCTAACCCTAGGTCCAATCCTAATCTAAGCGTCTATCTAGCCCTAGCCCTCAACATATCCCTAACCCTAGGTCCAATCCTAACCCTAACCGTCTCCCTAAACGTAGCCCTCAACATAACCCTAATCTTAGGTACAATCCTAACCCTAACTGTCTCTCTAACCCTAGCCCTCAACATAACCCTAACCCTAGGTCCAATCCTAACCCTAACCGTCACTCTAACCCTAGCCATCAACATAACCCTTACCCTCGGTCCAATCCTCACCGTAACCGTCTCTCTAACCCTAGCCCTCAACATAACCCTAACCGTAGGTCCTATCTTAACCCTAACCGTCTCTCTAACTCTAGCCCTCAACATAATCCTAACCCTAGGTCCAATCCTACCCTAACCGTCTCTATAAACCTAGCCCTCAACATAACCCTAACCCTAGGTCCAATCCTAACCCTAACTGTCTCTCTAACCCTAGCTCTCAACCTAACCGTAATCCTAGGTCCAATCCTAACCCTAACCGTTCTCTAACGCTAGCCCTCAACAAAACCCTAACCCTAGGTCCAATCCTCAACGTAACAGTCTCTCTAACCCTAGCCCTCAACCTAACCCTAACCCTATGTCCAATCCTAGCCCTAACAGTCTCTTTAACCCTAGCCCTCAACATAACCTTAACGCTAGGTCCAATCCTAACCCTAACCGTCTCTCTAACCCTAGCCCTCAACATAACCCTAACCCTAGGTCCAATCTTAAACCTAAACATCTCTCTGACCCTAGCCCTCAACATAAGCCTAACCCTAGGTCCAATCCTAACCCTAACCGTCTCTCTAACCCTAGCCCTCAACCTAAACCTAACCCTAGGTCCAATCCTAACCCTAACCGTCTCTCTAGCCTAGCACTCAACCTAACCCTAACCCTAGGTCGAATCCTAACCCTAACCGTCTCTCTAACGCTAACCCTCAACATAACCCTAACCCTAGGTTCAATCCTAACCCTAACCGTCTCTCTAACCCTAGCCCTCAACATAACCCTAACCCTAGGTCCAATCCTAACCCTAACCGTCTCTCTAACCCTAGCCCTCAACATAACCCTAATCCTAGGTCCAATCGTAACCGTAACCGTCTCTCTAACCCTAGCCCTCACCATAACCCTAACCCTAGGTCCAATCCTAACCCTAACCGTCTCTCTAACCCTAGCCCTCAACATAACCCTAACCGTAGGTCCTATCTTAACCCTAACCGTCTCTCTACCTCTAGCCCTCAACATAATCCTAACCCTAGGTCCAATCCTACCCTAACCGTCTGTATAAACCTAGCCCTCAACATAACCCTAACCCTAGGTCCAATCCTAACCCTAACTGTCTCTCTAACCCTAGCTCTCAACCTAACCCTAATCCTAGGTCCAATCCTAACCCTAACCGTTCTCTAACGCTAGCCCTCAACAAAACCCTAACCCTAGGTCCAATCCTCAACGTAACCGTCTCTCTAACCCTAGCCCTCAACCTAACCCTAACCCTATGTCCAATCCTAGCCCTAACAGTCTCTTTAACCCTAGCCCTCAACATAACCTTAACGCTAGGTCCAATCCTAACCCTAACCGTCTCTCTAACCCTAGCCCTCAACATAACCCTAACCCTAGGTCTAATCTTAAACCTAAACATCTCTCTGACCCTAGCCCTCAACATAAGCCTAACCCTAGGTCCAATCCTAACCCTAACCGTCTCTCTAACCCTAGCCCTCAACCTAAACCTAACCCTAGGTCCAATCCTAACCCTAACCGTCTCTCTAGCCTAGCACTCAACCTAACCCTAACCCTAGGTCGAATCCTAACCCTAACCGTCTCTCTAACGCTAACCCTCAACATAACCCTAACCCTAGGTTCAATCCTAACCCTAACCGTCTCTCTAACCCTAGCCCTCAACATAACCCTAACCCTAGGTCCAATCCTAACCCTAACCGTCTCTCTAACCCTAGCCCTCAACATAACCCTAATCCTAGGTCCAATCGTAACCGTAACCGTCTCTCTAACCCTAGCCCTCACCATAACCCTAACCCTAGGTCCAATCCTAACCCTAACCGTCTCTCTAACCCTAGCCCTCAACATAACCCTAACCCTAGCTCCAATTCTAACCCTGACCGACTCTCTAACCCTAGCCCTCAAAATAACCCTAACCCTACGTCCAATCCTAACCCTAACCGTCTCGCTAACCCTAGCCCTCAAAATAACCCTAACCCTAGGTCCAATCCTAACCCTAAACGTCTCTCTAACCCTAGCCCTCAACCCAACCCTCACCCTAGGTCCAATCCTTACCCTAACCATCTCTCTAAACCTAGCCCTCAACATAACCCTAACCGTAGGTCCAATCCTAACCCTGACCGTCTGTCTAACCCAAGCCCTCAACATAACCCTAACCCTAGGTCCAATCCTAACCCTAACCATCTATCTAGCCCTAATCCTCAACATAACCCTAACCTTAGGTCCAATCCTAACCCTAACCATCTATCTAGCCCTAGGCCTCAACATAACCCTAACCTTAGGTCCAATCCTAACCCTAACCATCTATCTAGCCCTAGCCCTCAACATAACCCTAACCTTAGGTCCAATCCTAACCCTAACCATCTATCTAGCCCTAGCCCTCAACATAACCCTAACCTAGGTCCAAACCTAACCCTAACTGTCTCCCTAAACCTAGCCCTCAACATAACCCTAATCTTAGGTACAATCCTAACCCTAACTGTCTCTCTAACCCTAGCCCTCAACATAACCCTAACCCTAGGTCCAATCCTAACCCTAACCGTCTCTCTAACCCTAGCACTCAACCTAACCCTAACCCTAGGTCCAATCCTAACTCTAACCCTCTCTCTAACCCTAGCCCTCAACCTAACACTAACCCTAGGTCCAACCTAACCCTAACCGTCTCTCTAACCCTAGCGATCAACATAACCCTAACCCTAGGTCCAATCTTAACCCTAACCGTCTCTCTAAGCCTAGCTCTCAACATAACCCTAACCCTTGGTCCAATCCTAACCCTAACCGTCTCTCTAACCCTAGCCCTCAACATAACCCTAACCCTAGGTCCAATCGTAACCCTAACCGTCTCTCTAACCCTAGCCCTCAACATAACCCTAACCCTAGGTCCAATCCTAACCCTAACCGTCTCTCTAACCCTAGCACTCAACATAACACTTACCCAAGATCAATCCTCACCCTAACCGTCTCTCTAACCCTAGCCCTCAACATAACCCTAACCGTAGGTCCTATCCTAACCCTAACCGTCTCTCTAACTCTAGCCCTCAACATAATCCTAACCCTAGGTCCAATCCTACCCTAACCGTCTCTATAAACCTAGCCCTCAACATAACGCTAACCCTAGGTCCAATCCTAACCCTAACTGTCTCTCTAACCCTAGCTCTCAACCTAACCGTAATCCTAGGTCCAATCCTAACCCTAACCGTCTCTCTAACGCTAGGCCTCAACATAACCCTAACCCTAGGTCCAATCCTCAACGTAACCGTCTCTCTAACCCTAGCCCTCAACCTAACCCTAACCCTAGGTCCAATCCTAGCCCTAACCGTCTCTCTAACCTTAGCCCTCAACATAACCTTAACGCTAGGGCCAATCCTAACCCTAACCGTCTCTCTAACCCTAGCCCTCAACATAACCCTAACCCTAGGTCCAATCCTAACCCTAACCATCCTTCTGACACTAGCCCTCAACATAAGCCTAACCCTAGGTCCAATCCTAACCCTAACCGTCTCTCTAACCCAAGGCCTCAACCTAAACCTAACAGTAAGTCCAATCCAAACCCTAACCGTCTCTCTAACACTAGCACTCAACCTAACCCTAACCCTAGGTCCAATCCTAACCCTCACCGTCTCTCTAACGCTAGCCCTCAACATAACCCTAACCCTAGGTCCAATCCTAACCCTAACCGTCTCTCTAACCCTAGCCCTCAACATAACCCTAACCCTAGGTCCAATCCTAACCCTAACCGTCTCTCAAACCCTAGCCCTCTACATAACCCTAACCCTGGGTCCAATCGTAACCCTAACCGTCTCTCTAACCCTAGCCCTCACCATAACCCTAACCCTAGGTCCAATCCTAACGCTAACAGTCTCTCTAACGCTAGCCCTCAACATAACCCTAACCCTAGGTCCAATCCTAACCCTAACCGTCTCTCTAACCCTAGCCCTCAACCCAACCCTAACCCTAGGTCCAATCCTAACCCTAACCATCTCTCTAAACCTGGCCCTCAATATAACCCTAACCTAGGTCCAATCCTTACCCTAACCGTCTCTCTAAACCTAGCCCTCAACATAACCCTAACCGTAGGTCCAATCCTAACCCTGACCGTCTCTCTAACCCTACCCCTCAACATAACGCTAACCCTAGGTCCAATCCTAACCCTAACCGTCTCTATAAACCTAGCCCTCAACATAACACTAACCCTAGCTCCAATCCTAACCCTGACCGACTCTGTAAACCTAGCCCTCAAACTAACCCTAACCCTACGTCCAATCCTAACCCTAACCGTCTCGCTAACCCTAGCCCTCAACATAACCCTAACCCTAGGTCCAATCTTAAACCTAACCGTCTCTCTAACCCTAGCTCTCAAAATAACCCTAACCCGACGTCCAATCCTAACCCTAACCGTCTCGCTAACCCTAGCCCTCAACATAACCCTAACCCTAGGTCCAATCCTAACCCTAACCGTCTCTCTAACCCTAGCCCTCAACCCAACCCTAACAATAGGACCAATCCTAACCCTAACCATCTCTCTAACCCTGGCCCTCAACATAACCCTAACCCTAGGTCCAATCCTTACCCTAACCGTCTCTCTAAACCTAGCCCTCAACATAACCCTAACCCTAGGTCCAATCCTAACCCTGACCGTCTCTGTAACCCTAGCCCTCAACATAACCCTAACCCTAGGTCCAATCCTAACCCTAACCGTCTCTCTAACCCTAGCACTAAACCTAACCCTAACCCTAGGTCCAATCCTAACCGTAACCGTCTCTCTAAACCTAGCCCTCAACCTAACACTAACCCTAGGTCCAATCCTAACCCTAACCGTCTCTATAACCCTAGCCCTCAACATAACCCTAACCCTAGGTCCAATCTTAACCCTAACCGTCTCTCTAACCCTAGCTCTCAACATAACCCTAACCCTAGGTCCATTCCTAACCCTAACCATCTCTCAAACCCTGGCCCTCAACATAACCCTAACCCTGGGTTCAATCCTTACCCTCACCGTCTCTCTAAACCTAGCCCTCAACATAACCCTAACCCTAGGTCCAATCCTAACCCTGACCGTCTCTGTAACCCTAGCCCTCAACATAACCCTAACCCTAGGTCCAATCCTAACCCTAACCGTCTCTCTAACCCTAGCACTAAACCTAACCCTAACCCTAGGTCCAATCCTAACCCTAACCGTCTCTCTAAACCTAGCCCTCAACCAAACACTAACCCTAGGTCCAATCCTAACCCTAACCGTCTCTCTAACCCTAGCCCTCAACATAACCCTAACCCTAGGTCCAATCTTAACCCTAACCGTCTCTCTAACCCTAGCTCTCAACATAACCCTAACCCTAGGTCCATTCCTAACCCTAACCATCTCTCTAACCCTGGCCTTCAACATAACCCTAACCCTAGGTCCAATCCTTACCCTAACCGTCTCTCTAAACCTAGCGCTCAACATAACCCTAACCCTAGGTCCAATCCTAACCCTAACCGTCTATCTAGCCCTAGCCCTCAACATAACCCTAACCCTAGGTCCAATCCTAATCCTAACCTTCTCCCTAAACCTAGCCCTCAACATAACCCTAGTCTTAGGTACAATCCTAACCCTAACTGTCTCTCTAACCCTAGCCCTCAACATAACCTTAACCCTAGGTCCAATCCTAACCCTAACCGTCTCTCTAACCCTAGCACTCAACCTAACCCTAACCCTAGGTCCAATCCTAACTCTAACCGTCTCTCTAACCCTAGCCCTCAACCTAACACTAACCCTAGGTCCAAACCTAACCCTAACCGTCTCTCTAACCCTAGCGATCAACATAACCCTAACCCTAGGTCCAATCTTAACCCTAACCGTCTCTCTAACCCTAGCTCTCAACATAACCCTAACCCTAGGTCCAATCCTAACCCTAACCGTCTCTCTAACCCTAGCCCTCAACATAACCCTAACCCTAGGTCCAATCGTAATCCTAACCGTCTCTCTAACCCTAGCCCTCAACATAACCCTAACCCTAGGTCCAATCCTAACCCTAACCGTCTCTCTAACCCTAGCCCTCAACATAACCCTAACCCTAGCTCCAATCCTAACCCTGATTGACTCTCTAACCCTAGCCCTCAAAATAACCCTAATCCTACGTCCAATCCTAACCCTGACGGTCTCGCTAACCCTACCCCTCAACAAAATCCTAACCCTAGGTCCAATCCTAACCCTAACAGTCTCTCTAACCCTAGCCCTCAACCCAAACCTAACAATAGGACCAATCCTAACCCTAACCATCTCTCTAACCCTGGCCCTCAACATAACCCTAACCCTAGCTCCAATCCTAACCCTT
The DNA here is from genome assembly GCF_964146895.1 of Miniopterus schreibersii. NCBI lineage: Eukaryota > Metazoa > Chordata > Mammalia > Chiroptera > Miniopteridae > Miniopterus > Miniopterus schreibersii. The sequence goes on along the minus strand of NW_027669817.1, from coordinate 142,305 downwards.
ACGGACTCTCTAAACCTAGCCCTCAAAATGACCCTAACCCTACGTCCAGTCCTAACCCTAACCGTCTCGCTAGCCCTAGCCCTGAACAAAACCTTAACCCTAGGTCCAATCCTAACCCTAACCGTCTCTCTAAACCTAGCCCTCAACCCAACCCTAACCCTAGGTCCAATCCTAACCCTAACCACCTCTCTAACCCTGGCCCTCAACATAACCCTAACCCTAGGTTCAATCCTTACCCTAACCGTCTCTCTAAACCTAGCCCTCAACATTACCCTAACCCTAGGTCCAATCCTAACCCTGACCGTCTCTCTAACCCTAGCCCTCAACATAACGCTAACCCTACGTCCAATCCTAACCCTAACTGTCTCTGTAACACTAGCCCTCCACCTAACCCTAACCCTAGGTCCAATCCTACCCCTAACCGTCTCTGTAACCCTAGCCCTCAACCTAACCCTAATCCTAGGTCCAATCCTAACCCTAACCGTCTCTATAACCCCCCCTCAACATAACCCAAACCCTAGGTCCAATCCTCACCCTAACCATCTCTAACCCTAGCCCTCAACATAACCCTAACCCTAGCTCCAATCCTAACCGTAACCGTCTCTCTAACCCTAGCCATCAACATAACCCTAACCCTACGTCCAATCCTAACCCTAACCGTCTCGCTAACCCTACCCTCAACATAACCCTAACCCTAGGTCCAATCCTTACCCTAACCGTCTCTCTAAAGCTAGCCCTCAACATAACCCTAACCCTAGGTCCAATCCTAACCCTGACCGTCTCTCTAACCCAAGCCCTCAACATAACCCTAACCCTAGGTCCAATCCTAACCCTAACCGTCTATCTAGCCCTAGCTCTCAACATAACCCTAACTTTAGGTCCAATCCTAACCCTAACCATCTCTCAAACCCTAGCCCTCAACATAACCCTAATCTTAGGTACAATCGGAACCCTAACTGTCTCTCTAACCCTAGCCCTCAACATACCCCTAAACCTAGGTCCAATCCTAACCCTAACCGTCTCCCTAAACCTAGCCCTCAACATAACCCTAATCTTAGTACAATACTAACCCTAACTGTCTCTCTAACCCTAGCCCTCAACATAACCCTTACCCAAGGTCCAATTTTCACCCTAACCGTCTCTCTAACCCTAGCCCTCAACATAACCCTTACCCAAGGTCCAATCCTCACCCTAACCGTCTCTCTAACCCTAGCCCTCAACATAACCCTAACCGTAGGTCCTATCCTAACCCTAACCGTCTCTCTGACCCTAGCCCTCAACCTAACACTAACCCTAGGTCCAATCCTAACCCTAACTGTCTCTCTAACCCTAGGCCTCAACATAACCCTAACCCCAGGTCCAATCTTAACCCTAACCCTCTCTCTAACCCTAGCCCTCAACAAACCCTAACCCTAGGTCCAATCCTAAGCCTAACCGTCTCTCTAAACCTAGCCCTCAAAATAACCCTAACCCTACGTCCAATCCTAACCCTACCCATCTCGCTAACCCTAGCCCTCAACATAACACTAACCCTAGGTCCAACCTAACCCTAACCGTCTCTCTAACCCTAGCCCTCAACCCAACCCGAACAATAGGACCAATCCTAACCCTAACCATCTCTCTAACCCTGGCCCTCAACATAACGCGAACCCTAGGTCCAATCCTCACCCCAACCGTCTCTCTAAACCTAGCCCTCAACATAACCCTAACCCTAGGTACAAACCTAACCCTGATCGTCTCTCTAACCCTAGCCCTCAACATAACCCTAACCCTTGGTCCAATCCTAACCCTGACCGTCTCTCTAACACTAGCCCTCAACATAACGCTAACCCTAGGTCCAATCCTAAACCTGACGGTCTCTGTAACCCTAGCCCTCAACATAACCCTAACCATAGGTCCAATCCTAACCCTAACCGTCTCTCTAACCCTAGCACTCAACCTAACCCTAACCCTAGGTCCAATCCTAACCCTAACCGTCTCTCTAACCCTAGCCCTCAACCTAACACTAACCCTAGGTACAATCCTAACCCTAACTGTCTCTCTAACCCTAGGCCTCAACATAATCCTAACCCTAGGTCCAATCTTAACCCTAACCGTCTCTCTAACCATAGCCCTCAACAAACCCTAACCCTAGGTCCAATCCTAACCCTAACCGTCTCTCTAACCCTAGCCCTCAACATAACCCTAACCCTAGGTCAAATCCTAACCCTAACCGTCTCTCTAAACCTAGCCCTCAACATAACTGTAACCCTAGCTCCAATCCTAACCCGGACCGACTCTCTAAACCTAGCCCTCACACTAACCCTAACCCTACGTCCAATCCTAACCCTAACCGTCTCTCTAACCCTACACTCAAAATAACCCTAACCCTACGTCCAATCCTAACCCTAAACGTCTCGCTAACCCTAGCCTTCAACATAACCCTAACCCTAGGTCCAATCCTAACCCTAACCGTCTCTCTAACCCTAGCCCTCAACCCAACCCGAACAATAAGACCAATCCTAACCCTAACCATCTCTCTAACCCTGGCCCTCAACATAACGCTAACCCTAGGTCCAATCCTCACCCCAACCGTCTCTCTAAACCTAGCCCTCAACATAACCCTAACCCTAGGTCCAATCCTAACCCTGACCGCCTCTCTAACCCTAGCCCTCAACATAACCCTAACCCTTGTTCCAATCCTAACCCTGACCGTCTCTCTAACACTAGCCCTTTACATAACGCTAACCCTAGGTCCAATCCTAACCCTGACCGTCTCTGCAACCCTAGCCCTCAACATAACCCTAACCCTAGGTCCAATCCTAACCCTAACCGTCTCTCTAACCCTAGCACTCAACCTAACCCTAACCCTAGGTCCAATCCTAACCCTAACCGTCTCTCTAACCCTAGCCGTCAACCTAACACTAACCCTAGGTCAAATCCTAACCCTAACTGTCTCTCTAACCCTAGCCCTCAACAAACCCTAACCCTAGGTCCAATCCTAACCCTAACCGTCTCTCTAACCCTAGCCCTCAACCTAACACTAACCCTAGGTCAAATCCTAACCCTAACTGTCTCTCTAACCCTAGCCCTCAACAAACCCTAACCCTAGGTCCAATCCTAACCCTAACCGTCTCTCTAACCCTAGCCCTCAAAATAACCCTATCCCTACGTCCAATCCTAACCCTAACCGTCTCACTAACCCTAGCCCTCAACATAACCCTAACCCTAGGTCCAATCCTAACCCTAACCGTCTCTCTAACCCTAGCCCTCAACATAACCCTAACCCTAGGTCCAATCATAACCCTAACCGTCTCTCTAACCCTAGCCCTCAACATAACCCTAACCCTAGGTCCAATCCTAACCCTAACTGTCTCTCTAAACCTACCACTCAACATAACCCTAACCCTAGCTCCAATCCTAACCCTGACCGACTCTCTAACCCTCGCCCTCAAAATAACCCTAACCCTACGTTCAATCCTAACCCTAACCGTCTCGCTAACCCTAGCCCTCAACATAACCCTAACCCTAGGTCCAATCCTAACCCTAACCGTCTCTCTAACCCTAGCACTCAACCCAACCCTGACCCTAGGTCCAATCCTAACCCTAACCATCTCTCTAAACCTGGCCCTCAACATAACCCTAACCCTAAGTCCAATCCTTACCCTAACCGTCTCTCTAAACCTAGCCCTCAACATAACGCTAACCGTAGGTCCAATACTAACCCTGACCGTCTCTCTAACCCTAGCCCTCAACATAACGCTAACCCTAGGTCCAATCCTAACACTAACCATCTCTCCTACCCTGGCCCTCAACATAACCGTAACCCTAGGTCCACTCCTTACCCTAACCGTCTCTCTAAACCTAGCCCTCAACATAACCCTAACCCTAGGTTCAATCCTAACCCTGACCGTCTCTCTAACCCTAGCCCTCAACATAACCCTAACCCTCGGTCCAATCCTAACCCTAACCGTCTCTCTAACCCTAGCCCTCAACATAACCCTAACCCTAGGTCCAATCCTAACCCTAAGAGTCTCTCTAACCCTAGCCCTCAACCCAACCCTAAACCTAGGTCTAATCCTTACCCTAACCGTCTCTCTAAACCTAGCCCTCAACCCAACCCTAACCCTAGTTCCAATCCTCACCCTGACCGTCTCTCTAACCCTAGCCCTCAACATAACCCTAACCCTAGGTGCAATCTAACGCTGTCCGTCTCTCTAACCCTAGCCCTCAACATAACCCCAACCCTAGGTCCAATCCTAACCCTGACCGTCTCTCTAACACTAGCCCTCAACATAACCCTAACCCTAGGTCCCATCCTAACCCTAACCGTCTCTCTATCCATAGCCCTCAACATAACCCTAACCCTAGGTCCAATGCTAACCCTAACCGTCTCTCTAACCCTAGCCCTCAACATAACCCTAACCCTAGGTCCAATCCTAACCCTAACCGTCTCTCTAACCCTAGCCCTCAACATAACCCTAACCCTAGTTCCAATCCTAACCCTAACCGTCTCTCTAACCCTAGCCCTCAACATAACCCTAACCCTAGCTCCAATCCTAACTCTGACCGACTCTCTATACCTAGCCCTCAAAATAACCCTAACCCTACGTCCAATCCTGACCCTAACCGTCTCTCTAATCCTAGCCCTCAACCCAACCCTAACCTTAGGTCCAATCCTAACCCTAACCATCTCTCTAACCCTGGCCCTCAACATAGCCCTAACCCTAGGTCCAATCCTTACCCTAACCGTCTCTCTAAACCTAGCCCTCAACATAACCCTAACCCAAGGCCAATCTTAACCCTGACAGTCTCTCTAACCCTAGACCTCAACATAACCCTAACCCTAGGTCCAATCCTAACCCTGACCGTCTCTCTAACCCTAGCCCTCAACATAACCCTAACCCTAGGTCCAATCCTAACCCTGACCGTCTCTCTAGCACTAGCGTCAACATAACCCTAACCCTAGCTCCAATCCTAACCCTAACCGTCTCTCTAACCCTAGCCCTCAACATAACCCTAACCCTAGGTCCAATCGTAACCCTAACCGTCTCTCTAACCCTAGCCTTCAACATAACCCTAACCCTAGGTCAAATCCTTACCTAAACCGTCTCTCTAACCCTAGCCCTCAACATAACCCTAACCCTAGGTCCAATCCTAACTCTAACCGTCTCTCTAACCCTAGCCCTCAACCCAACCCTAACAATACGTCCAATCCTAACCCTAATCATCTCTCTAACCGTGGCCCTCAACATAACCCTAACCCTAGGTCCAATCCTAACCCTGACCGTCTCTCTAGCACTAGCCCTCAACATAACCCTAACCCTAGCTCCAATCCTAACCCTATCCGTCTCTCTAAACCTAGCCCTCAACATAACCCTAACCCTAGATCCAATCCTAACCCTTTCCGTCTCTCTAACCCTATCCCTCAAAATAACGCTAACCCTAGGTGCAATCCTAACCCTAAACATCTCTCTAACCCTGGCCCTGATCATAACCCTAACCGTACGTACAATCCTCACCCTAACCGTCTCTCTAACCCTAGCCCTCAACATAACCCTAACCGTAGGTCCTATCCTAACCCTAACCGTCTCTCTAACTCTAGCCCTCAACATAATCCTAACCCTAGGTCCAATCCTACCCTAACCGTCTCTATAAACCTAGCCCTCAACATAACCCTAACCCTAGGTCCAGTCCTAACCCTAACTGTTTCTCTAACCCTAGCTCTCAACCTAACCCTAATCCTAGGTCCAATCCTCACCCTAACCATCTCTAACCCTAGCCCTCAACATAACCCTAACCCTAGCTCCAATCCTAACCGTAACCGTCTCTCTAACCCTAGCCATCAACATAACCCTAACCCTACGTCCAATCCTAACCCTAACCGTCTCGCTAACCCTACCCTCAACATAACCCTAACCCTAGGTCCAATCCTTACCCTAACCGTCTCTCTAAAGCTAGCCCTCAACATAACCCTAACCCTAGGTCCAATCCTAACCCTGACCGTCTCTCTAACCCAAGCCCTCAACATAACCCTAACCCTAGGTCCAATCCTAACCCTAACCGTCTATCTAGCCCTAGCTCTCAACATAACCCTAACTTTAGGTCCAATCCTAACCCTAACCGTCTCTCAAACCCTAGCCCTCAACATAACCCTAATCTTAGGTACAATCGGAACCCTAACTGTCTCTCTAACCCTAGCCCTCAACATACCCCTAAACCTAGGTCCAATCCTAACCCTAACCATCTCCCTAAACCTAGCCCTCAACATAACCCTAATCTTAGTACAATACTAACCCTAACTGTCTCTCTAACCCTAGCCCTCAACATAACCCTTACCCAAGGTCCAATTTTCACCCTAACCGTCTCTCTAACCCTAGCCCTCAACATAACCCTTACCCAAGGTCCAATCCTCACCCTAACCGTCTCTCTAACCCTAGCCCTCAACATAACCCTAACCGTAGGTCCTATCCTAACCCTAACCGTCTCTCTGACCCTAGCCCTCAACCTAACACTAACCCTAGGTCCAATCCTAACCCTAACCGTCTCTCTAACCCTAGGCCTCAACATAACCCTAACCCCAGGTCCAATCTTAACCCTAACCCTCTCTCTTACCCTAGCCCTCAACAAACCCTAACCCTAGGTCCAATCCTAAGCCTAACCGTCTCTCTAAACCTAGCCCTCAAAATAACCCTAACCCTACGTCCAATCCTAACCCTACCCGTCTCGATAACCCTAGCCCTCAACATAACACTAACCCTAGGTCCAACCTAACCCTAACCGTCTCTCTAACCCTAGCCCTCAACCCAACCCGAACAATAGGACCAATCCTAACCCTAACCATCTCTCTAACCCTGGCCCTCAACATAACGCGAACCCTAGGTCCAATCCTCACCCCAACCGTCTCTCTAAACCTAGCCCTCAACATAACCCTAACCCTAGGTACAAACCTAACCCTGATCGTCTCTCTAACCCTAGCCCTCAACATAACCCTAACTCTTGGTCCAATCCTAACCCTGACCGTCTCTCTAACACTAGCCCTCAACATAACGCTAACCCTAGGTCCAATCCTAAACCTGACGGTCTCTGTAACCCTAGCCCTCAACATAACCCTAACCCTAGGTCCAATCCTAACCCTAACCGTTTCTCTAACCCTAGCACTCAACCTAACCCTAACCCTAGGTCCAATCCTAACCCTAACCGTCTCTCTAACCCTATCCCTCAACCTAACACTAACCCTAGGTCCAATCCTAACCCTAACTGTCTCTCTAACCCTAGGCCTCAACATAACCCTAACCCTAGGTCCAATCTTAACCCTAACCGTCTCTCTAACCATAGCCCTCAACAAACCCTAACCCTAGGTCCAATCCTAACCCTAACCGTCTCTCTAACCCTAGCCCTCAACATAACCCTAACCCTAGGTCCAATCGTAACCCTAACCGTCTCTCTAAACCTAGCCCTCAACATAACAGTAACCCTAGCTCCAATCCTAACCCTGACCGATTCTCTAACCCTAGCCCTCAAACTAACCCTAACCCTACGTCCAATCCTAACCCTAACCGTTTCTCTAACCCTACCCTCAAAATAACCCTAACCCTACGTCCAATCCTAACCCTAAACGTCTCTCTAACCCTAGCCTTCAACCCAACCCTAACCCTAGGTCCAATCCTAACCATAACCATCTCTCTTTACCTGGCCCTCAACATAACCCTAACCTAGGTCCAATCCTTACCCTAACCGTCTCTCTAAACCTAGCCTCAACATAACCCTAACCGTAGGTCCAATCCTAAACCTGACCGTCTCTCTAACCCTAGCCCTCAACATAACCCTAACCCTAGGTCAAATCCTAACCCTAACCGTCTCTCTAAACCTAGCCCTCAACATAACTGTAACCCTAGCTCCAATCCTAACCCTGACCGACTCTCTAAACCTAGCCCTCACACTAACCCTAACCCTACGTCCAATCCTAACCCTAACCGTCTCTCTAACCCTACACTCAAAATAACCCTAACCCTACGTCCAATCCTAACCCTAAACGTCTCGCTAACCCTAGCCTTCAACATAACCCTAACCCTAGGTCCAATCCTAACCCTAACCGTCTCTCTAACCCTAGCCCTCAACCCAACCCGAACAATAAGACCAATCCTAACCCTAACCATCTCTCTAACCCTGGCCCTCAACATAACGCTAACCCTAGGTCCAATCCTCACCCCAACCGTCTCTCTAAACCTAGCCCTCAACATAACCCTAACCCTAGGTCCAATCCTAACCCTGACCGCCTCTCTAACCCTAGCCCTCAACATAACCCTAACCCTTGTTCCAATCCTAACCCTGACCGTCTCTCTAACACTAGCCCTCTACATAACGCTAACCCTAGGTCCAATCCTAACCCTGACCGTCTCTGTAACCCTAGCCCTCAACATAACCCTAACCCTAGGTCCAATCCTAACCCTAACCGTCTCTCTAACCCTAGCACTCAACCTAACCCTAACCCTAGGTCCAATCCTAACCCTAACCGTCTCTCTAACCCTAGCCCTCAACCTAACACTAACCCTAGGTCAAATCCTAACCCTAACTGTCTCTCTAACCCTAGCCCTCAACAAACCCTAACCCTAGGTCCAATCCTAACCCTAACCGTCTCTCTAACCCTAGCCCTCAACCTAACACTAACCCTAGGTCAAATCCTAACCCTAACTGTCTCTCTAACCCTAGCCCTCAACAAACCCTAACCCTAGGTCCAATCCTAACCCTAACCGTCTCTCTAACCCTAGCCCTCAAAATAACCCTAACCCTACGTCCAATCCTAACCCTAACCGTCTCGCTAACCCTAGCCCTCAACATAACCCTAACCCTAGGTCCAATCCTAACCCTGACCGTCTCTGTAAACCTAGCCCTCAACATAACCATAACCCTAGGTCCAATCCTAATCCTAACCGTCTCTCTAACCCTAGCACTCAACCTAACCCTAACCCTAGGTCCAATCCTAACACTAACCATCTCTCCTACCCTGGCCCTCAACATAACCCTAACCCTAGGTCCACTCCTTACCCTAACCGTCTCTCTAAACCTAGCCCTCAACATAACCCTAACCCTAGGTTCAATCCTAACCCTGACCGTCTCTCTAACCCTAGCCCTCAACATAAACCTAACCCTAGGTCCAATCCTAACCCTAACCGTCTCTCTAACCCTAGCCCTCAACATAACCCTAACCCTAGGTCCAATCCTAACCCTAAGAGTCTCTCTAACCCTAGCCCTCAACCCAACCCTAAACCTAGGTCCAATCCTTACCCTAACCGTCTCTCTAAACCTAGCCCTCAACCCAACCCTAACCCTAGTTCCAATCCTCACCCTGACCGTCTCTCTAACCCTAGCCCTCAACATAACCCTAACCCTAGGTGCAATCTAACCCTGACCGTCTCTCTAACCCTAGCCCTCAACAAATCCCTAACCCTAGGTCCAATCCTAACCCTGACCGTCTCTCTAACACTAGCCCTCAACATAACCCTAACCCTAGGTCCAATCCTAACCCTAACCGTCTCTCTATCCATAGCCCTCAACATAACCCTAACCCTAGGTCCAATGCTAACCCTAACCGTCTCTCTAACCCTAGCCCTCAACATAACCCCAACCCTAGGTCCAATCGTAACCCTAACCGTCTCTCTAACCCTAGCCCTCAACATAACCCTAACCCTAGTTCCAATCCTAACCCTAACCGTCTCTCTAACCCTAGCCCTCAACATAACCCTAACCCTAGCTCCAATCCTAACTCTGACCGACTCTCTATACCTAGCCCTCAAAATAACCCTAACCCTACGTCCAATCCTGACCCTAACCGTCTCTCTAACCCTAGCCCTCAACCCAACCCTAACCCTAGGTCCAATCCTAACCCTAACCATCTCTCTAACCCTGGCCCTCAACATAGCCCTAACCCTAGGTCCAATCCTTACCCTAACCGTCTCTCTAAACCTAGCCCTCAACATAACCCTAACCCAAGGCCAATCTTAACCCTGACAGTCTCTCTAACCCTAGACCTCAACATAACCCTAACCGTAGGTCCAATCCTAACCCTGACCGTCTCTCTAACCCTAGCCCTCAACATAACCCTAACCCTAGGTCCAATCCTAACCCTGACCGTCTCTCTAGCACTAGCGTCAACATAACCCTAACCCTAGCTCCAATCCTAACCCTAACCGTCTCTCTAACCCTAGCCCTCAACATAACCCTAACCCTAGGTCCAATCGTAACCCTAACCGTCTCTCTAACCCTAGCCCTCAACATAACCCTAACCCTAGGTCAAATCCTTACCTAAACCGTCTCTCTAACCCTAGCCCTCAACATAACCCTAACCCTAGGTCCAATCCTAACTCTAACCGTCTCTCTAACCCTAGCCCTCAACCCAACCCTAACAATACGTCCAATCCTAACCCTAATCATCTCTCTAACCCTGGCCCTCAACATAACCCTAACCCTAGGTCCAATCCTAACCCTGACCGTCTCTCTAGCACTAGCCCTCAACATAACCCTAACCCTAGCTCCAATCCTAACCCTATCCGTCTCTCTAAACCTAGCCCTCAACATAACCCTAACCCTAGATCCAATCCTAACCCTTTCCGTCTCTCTAACCCTATCCCTCAAAATAACGCTAACCCTAGGTGCAATCCTAACCCTAAACATCTCTCTAACCCTGGCCCTGATCATAACCCTAACCGTACGTACAATCCTCACCCTAACCGTCTCTCTAACCCTAGCCCTCAACATAACCCTAACCGTAGGTCCTATCCTAACCCTAACCGTCTCTCTAACTCTAGCCCTCAACATAATCCTAACCCTAGGTCCAATCCTACCCTAACCGTCTCTATAAACCTAGCCCTCAACATAACCCTAACCATAGGTCCAGTCCTAACCCTAACTGTTTCTCTAACCCTAGCTCTCAACCTAACCCTAATCCTAGGTCAAATCCTAACCCTAACCGTCTCTCTAACGCTAGCCCTCAACATAACCCTAACCCTAGGTCCAATCATCAACCTTACCATCTCTCTAACCCTAGCCCTCAACCTAACCTTAACCCTAGGTCCAATTCTAGCCCTAACCGTCTCTCTAACCTTAGCCCTCAACCTAAACCTAACCCTAGGTCCAATCCTAACCCTAACCGTCTCTCTAAACCTAGCACTCAACCTAACCCTAACCCTAGGTCCAATCCTAACCCTAACCGTCTCTCTAACCCTAGCCCTCAACATAACCCTAACCCTAGGTCCAATCCTAACCCTAACCGTTTCTCTAACCCTAGCCCTCAACATAACCCTAACCCTAGGTCCAATCCTAACTCTAACCGTCTCTCTAACCCTAGCCCTCAACATAACCCTAACCCTAGGTCCAATCCTAACCCTAACCGTCTCTCTAACCCTAGCCCTCAACATAACCCTAAAACTAGGTCCAATCTTAACCCTGACCGTCTCTCTAACCCTAGCCCTCAACATAACCCTAACCCTAGCTCCAATCCTAACCCTAACCGTCTCTCTAAACCTAGCCCTCAACATAACCCTAACCCTAGCTCCAATCCTAACCCTGACCGACTCTCTAACCCTAGCCCTCAAAATAACTCTAACCCTAGGTCCAATCCTAACCCTAACCGTCTCGCTAACCCTAGCCCTCAACATAACCCTAACCCTAGGTCCAATCCTAACCCTAACCGTCTCTCTTTCCCTAGGCCTCAACCCAACCCTAACCCTAGGTCCAATCCTAACCCTAACCATCTCTCTAAATCTGGCCCTCAACATAACCCTAACCCTAGGTCCAATCCTTACCCTAACCGTCTCTCTAAACCTAGCCCTCAACATAACGCTAACCGTAGGTCCAATACTAACCCTGACCGTCTCTCTAACCCTAGCCCTCAACATAACGCTAACCCTAGGTCCATTCCTAACCCTAACCATCTCTCTAACCCTGGCCCTCAACATAACCCTAACCCTAGGTCCAATCCTTACCCTAACCGTCTCTCTAAACCTAGCCCTCAACATAACCCTAACCCTAGGTCCAATCCTAACCCTGACCGTCTCTCTAACCCTACCCCTCAACATAACCCTAACCCTAGGTCCAATCCTAACCCTGACCATCTCTCTAACCCTAGCCCTCAACATAACCCTAACCCTAGGTCCAATCCTAACCCTGACCGTCTCTCTAACCCTAGCCCTCAACATAACCCTAACCCTTGGTAAAATCCTACCCCTAACCGTCTCTCTAATCCTAGCCCTCAACATAACCTTAACCCTAGGTCCAATCCTAACCCTAACCGTCTCTCTAACCCTAGCCATCAACATAACCCTAACTCTAGGTCCAATCCTAACCCTAATTGTCTCTCTAACCCTAGCCCTCAACCTAACCCTAAACCTAGGTCCAATCCTAACCCTAATCGTCTCTCACTCTAGCCCTCAACATAACCCTAACCCTTGGTCCAATCCAAACCCTATCCGTCTCTCTAACTCTAGCCCTCAACATTACCCTAACCCTAGGTCCAATCCTAACCCTAACTGTCTCTCTAACCCTAGCCTGAACAAAACCCTAACCCTAGGTCCAATCCTTACCCTAACCGTCTCTCTAAACCTAGCCCTCAACATAACCCTAACCCTAGGTCCAATCCTAACCCTGACCGTCTCTCTAACCCTACCCCTCAACATAACCCTAACCCTAAGTCCAATCCTAACCCTGACCATCTCTCTAACCCTAGCCCTCAACATAACCCTAACCCTAGGTCCAATCCTAACCCTGACCGTCTCTCTAACCCTAGCCCTCAACATAACCCTAACCCTTGGTAAAATCCTACACCTAACCGTATCCCTAATCCTAGCCCTCAACATAACCCTAACCCTAGGTCCAATCCTAACCCTAACCGTCTCTCTAACCCTAGCCATCAACATAACCCTAACTCTAGGTCCAATCCTAACCCTAACAGTCTCTCTAACCCTAGCCCTCAACCTAACCCTAAACCTAGGTCCAATCCTAACCCTAATCGTCTCTCACTCTAGCCCTCAACATAACCCTAACCCTTGGTCCAATCCAAACCCTATCCGTCTCTCTAACTCTAGCCCTCAACATAACCCTAACCCTAGGTCCAATCCTAACCCTAACTGTCTCTCTAACCCTAGCCTGAACAAAACCCTAACCCTAGGTCCAATCCTAACCATAACCGTCTCTAACCCTAGTCCTCAACATAAGCCTAACCCTAGTGCCAATCCTAACCCTAACCGTCTCTCTAACCCAAGCCCTCAACATAACCCTAATCTTAGGTACAATCGTAAACCTAACAGTCTCTCTAACCCTAGCCCTCAACATAACCCTAACCCTAGGTCCAATACTAACCCTAACCGTCTATCTAGCCCTAGCCCTCAACATAACCCTAACCCTAGGTCCAATCCTAACCCTAACCGTCTCCCTAAACGTAGCCCTCAACATAACCCTAATCTTAGGTACAATCCTAACCCTAACTGTCTCTCTAACCCTAACCCTCAACATAACCCTAACCCTAGGTCCAATCCTAACCCTAACCGTCTCTCTAACCCTAGTCCTCAACATAACCCTTACCCTAGGTCCAATCCTTACCCTAACCGTCTCTCTGACCCTAGCCCTCAACATAACCCTAACCGTAGGTCCTATCTTAACCCTAACCGTCACTCTAACTCTAGCCCTCAACATAATCCTAACCCTAGGTCCAATCCTACCCTAACCGTCTCTATAAACCTAGCCCTCAACATAACCCTAACCCTAGGTCCAATCCTAACCCTAACCGTCTCTCTAACGCTAGCCCTCAACATAACGCTAACCCTAGGTCCAATCCTCAACGAAACCGTCTCTCTAACCCTAGCCCTCACCCTAACCCTAACCCTATGTCCTATCCTAGCCCTAACCGTCTCTCTAACCCTAGCCCTCAACATAACCTTAACGCTAGGTCCAATCCTAACCCTAACCGTCTCTCTAACCCTAGCCCTCAACATAACCCTAACCCTAGGTCCAATCCTAACCCTAAACATCTCTCTGACCCTAGCCCTCAACATAAGCCTAACCCTAGGTCCAATCCTAACCCTAACCGTCTCTCTAACCCTAGCCCTCAACCTAAACCTAACCCTAGGTCCAATCCTAACCCTAACCGTCTCTCTAGCCTAGCACTCAACATAACCCTAACCCTAGCTCGAATCCTAACCCTAACCGTCTCTCTAACGCTAACCCTCAACATAACCCTAACCCTAGGTTCAATCCTAACCCTAACCGTCTCTCTAACCCTAGCCCTCAACATAACCCTAATCCTAGGTCCAATCGTAACCCTAACCGTCTCTCTAACCCTAGCCCTCACCATAACCCTAACCCTAGGTCCAATCCTTACCCTAACCGTCTCTCTAACCCTAGCCCTCAACATAACCCTAACCCTTGTGGGGAGCCGGCTGGCTGCCCCTCATGAATAGTCTCCCTGGTAGGGTGTTGCCCTGGAGTCTCTCCAGGGGCTCGCCGACCCTAGCGTCGCCTTAGAGAGAAATCTCTGGCACGTTGACCCGCAGGGTGGGTCGGTTGAGCTAGCACCTCTACCCCCTGTAGCGTAGTTTAGAGATTAATCACTGCTTGCGGGAAATGGAAGTCTTATATAATTGATTTATGGCTCTACCTGGAGACATCCTGTCTTGGGAAACAGGTGCGGACATGTAGGAATTGAAATTATGTAATGGTCACTGCTGGGGGCATTGTTTCACTGCTTTAGGTATTGTTCTGAGTGCACTATAAAAAGCTGGTAATCAATAAACGGGGCCTCAGCCTGGCTCAGCTTAATTTAGCTCTGCCTTGGTTGTGGTCCTCCCGATCCCATCCTTTTATCTGACTTTTTCTTTTCTAATCCTCACCCCCTCAATCAGGTCCTCGTTCGCTTACCGGCTGGCTCCGGCAAACCCTAGCTCCAATTCTAACCCTGACCGACTCTCTAACCCTAGCCCTCAAAATAACCCTAACCCTACGTCCAATCCTAACCCTAACCGTATCGCTAACCCTAGCCCTCAACCCAACCCTCACCCTAGGTCCTATCCTTACCCTAACCATCTCTCTAAATCTGGCCCTCAAAATAACCCTAACCTAGGTCCAATCCTTACCCTAACCGTCTCTCTAAACCTAGCCCTCAACATAACCCTAACCGTAGGTCCAATCCTAACCCTGACCGTCTCTCTAACCCTAGACCTCAACATAACGCTAACCCTAGGTCCAATCCTAACCCTAACCATCTCTCTAACCCTGGCCCTCAACATAACCCTAACCCTAGGTCCAATCCTTACCCTAACCGTCTCTGTGAAGCTAGCCCTCAACATAACCCTAACCCTAGGTCCAATCCTAACCCACCGTCTCTCTAACCCTAGCCCTCAACATAACCCTAACCCTAGGTCCAATCTTAACCCTGACCGTCTCTCTAACCCAAGCCCTCAACATAACCCTTACCCTAGGTCCAATCCTCACGCTAACCGTCTCTCTAACCCTAGCCCTCAACATAACCCTAACCGTAGGTCCTATCTTAACCCTAACCGTCTCTCTAACTCTAGCCCTCAACATAATCCTAACCCTAGGTCCAATCCTACCCTAACCGTCTCTATAAACCTAGCCCTCAACATAACCCTAACCCTAGGTCCAATCCTAACTCTAACTGTCTCTCTAACCCTAGCTCTCAACCTAACCCTAATCCTAGGTCCAATCCTAACCCTAACCGTCTCTCTAACGCTAGCCCTCAACATAACCCTAACCCTAGGTCCAATCCTCAACGTAACCGTCTCTCTAACCCTAGCCCTCAACCTAACCCTAACCCTATGTCCAATCCTAGCCCTAACCGTCTCTCTAACCCTAGCCCTCAACATAACCCTAACCCTAGGTGCAATCCTAACCCTAAACATCTCTCTGACCCTAGCCCTCAACATAAGCCTAACCCTAGGTCCAATCCTAACCCTAACCGTCTCTCTAACCCTAGCCCTCAACCTAAACCTAACCCTAGGTCCTATCCTAACCCTAACCGTCTCTCTAGCCTAGGACTCAACCTAACCCTAACCCTAGGTCGAATCCTAACCCTAACCGTCTCTCTAACGCTAACCCTCAACATAACCCTAACCCTAGGTTCAATCCTAACCCTAACCGTCTCTCTAACCCTAGCCCTCAACATAACCCTAACCCTAGGTCCAATCCTAACCCTAACCGTCTCTCTAACCCTAGACCTCAACATAACCCTAATCCTAGGTCCAATCGTAACCCTAACCGTCTCTCTAACCCTAGCCCTCACCATAACCCTAACCCTAGGTCCAATCCTCACCCTAACCGACTCTCTAACCCTAGCCCTCAAAATAACCCTAACCCTACGTCCAATCCTAACCCTAACAGTCTCGCTAACCCTAGCCCTCAAAATAACCCTAACCCTAGGTCCAATCCTAACCCTAACCGTCTCTCTAACCCTAGCCCTCAACCCAACCCTCACCCTAGGTCCAATCCTTACCCTAACCATCTCTCTAAATCTGGCCCTCAACATAACCCTAACCTAGGTCCAATTCTTACCCTAACCGTCTCTCTAAACCTAGCCCTCAACATAACCCTAACCGTAGGTCCAATCCTAACCCTGACCGTCTCTCCAACCCTAGTCCTCAACATAACGCTAACCCTAGGTCCAGTCCTAACCCTAACCATCTCTCTAACCCTGGCCCTCAACATAACCCTAACCCTAGGTCCAATCCTTACCCTAACCGTCTCTGTAAAGCTAGCCCTCAACATAACCCTAACCCTAGTTCCAATCCTAACCCACCGTCTCTCTAACCCTAGCCCTCAACATAACCCTAACCCTAGGTCCAATCTTAACCCTGACCGTCTCTCTAACCCAAGCCCTCAACATAACCCTTACCCTAGGTCCAATCCTCACCCTAACCGTCTCTCTAACCCTAGCCCTCAACATAACCCTAACCGTAGGTCCTATCTTAACCCTAACCTTCTCTCTAACTCTAGCCCTCAACATAATCCTAACCCTAGGTCCAATCCTACCCTAACCGTCTCTATAAACCTAGCCCTCAACATAACCCTAACCCTAGGTCCAATCCTAACCCTAACTGTCTCTCTAACCCTAGCTCTCAACCTAAACCTAATCCTAGGTCCAATCCTAACCCTAACCGTCTCTCTAACGCTAGCCCTCAACATAACCCTAACCCTAGGTCCAATCCTCAACGTAAACGTCTCTCTAACCCTAGCCCTCAACCTAACCCTAACCCTATGTCCAATCCTAGCCCTAACCGTCTTCTAACCCTAGCCCTCAACATAACCTTAACGCTAGGTCCAATCCTAACCCTAACCGTCTCTCTAACCCTAGCCCTCAACATAACCCTAACCCTAGGTCCAATCCTAACCCTAAACATCTCTCTGACCCTAGCCCTCAACATAAGCCTAACCCTAGGTCCAATCCTAACCCTAACCGTCTCTCTAACCCTAGCCCTCAACCTAAACCTAACCCTAGGTCCAATCCTAACCCTAACCGTCTCTCTAGCCTAGCACTCAACCTAACCCTAACCCTAGGTCGAATCCTAACCCTAACCGTTTCTCTAACGCTAACCCTCAACATAACCCTAACCCTAGGTTCAATCCTAACCCTAACCGTCTCTCTAACCCTAGCCCTCAACATAACCCTAACCCTAGGTCCAATCCTAACCCTAACCGTCTCTCTAACCCTAGCCCTCAACATAACCCTAATCCTAGGTCCAATCGTAACCCTAACCGTCTCTCTAACCCTAGCCCTCACCATAACCCTAACCCTAGGTCCAATCCTTACCCTAACCGTCTCTCTAACCCTAGCCCTCAACATAACCCTAACCCTTGTGGGGAGCCGGCTGGCTGCCCCTCATGAATAGTCTCCCTGGTAGGGTGTTGCCCTGGAGTCTCTCCAGGGGCTCGCCGACCCTAGCGTCGCCTTAGAGAGAAATCTCTGGCACGTTGACCCGCAGGGTGGGTCGGTTGAGCTAGCACCTCTACCCCCTGTAGAGTAGTTTAGAGATTAATCACTGCTTGCGGGAAATGGAAGTCTTATATAATTGATTTATGGCTCTACCTGGAGACATCCTGTCTTGGGAAACAGGTGCGGACATGTAGGAATTGAAATTATGTAATGGTCACTGCTGGGGGCATTGTTTCACTGCTTTAGGTATTGTTCTGAGTGCACTATAAAAAGCTGGTAATCAATAAACTCGGGGCCTCAGCCTGGCTCAGCTTAATTTAGCTCTGCCTTGGTTGTGGTCCTCCCGATCCCATCCTTTTGTCTGACTTTTTCTTTTCTAATCCTCACCCCCTCAATCAGGTCCTCGTTCGCTTACCGGCTGGCTCCGGCAAGTGGCGCCAGAACAGGGACCTGAAAACCTGGGACAACGGTAGAGGACACCGCTCGGAGGAGGTACCACGCTGCTCGGTAAGTGTAACCGTAGTAGCAGGGAGAGCGGTTAGTGCATCGGGAGTAAGGAAATCATGGGACAGGAAAATAGTAGAATGCTGTTCGCACAAGTCTTGATAACAATGCTCCGCTCTAGGGGCGCCAAGGTTAGTGCCTCGCAACTGCGTACATTCTTGCAGTTTGTGGAGGAAGTGTGCCCCTGGTTTCCTGAAGAGGGCACAGTGAGTTTAGAAACTTGGAACAAGGTAGGAGAACGCTTGCAGGGATATTTTCAGGCTCATGGACCCCATAAGATGCCAGTAGAAACTTTTTCTCTTTGGAATTTGGTTAGGGATAGCCTTGACCCACGCCATGAAGGCACCCGCATGGATCCTCCCCTAGAGATCCGTGCTGACTCTGTAAAAGATCCACGCTCTGAGGATTTGGCCACCGCTCCTCCGCTTGAGCCGGGGCCCCTTGTGGGCAATAGTCGGCCTGATAGACTTACACCAAAGGAAGAGGGAGACCTTGAAGAAGCTGCCGCAGAGTATGAGAGAGAGAGATATGGGGAGTTTGCACTCCTTTCAGAGGAATGCACAAAAAGGTCTGGCCCTACCCCCTCCGCAGTTACTGCGGAAGAAATGCAGAAAATGTTGCAGCAGATGAGAGATCTCTTGCAGGCACCAGGTTCTGGAGGGATGCGAGGGGGCATAGATGACCCCCCTAGTTACCCCGGGACGAGCTTTAGCGCTGTTGCAGCGAGGACTGCCTTGCCGCACGCTGGACAGGCAGGGGTTAAAATACTAGACCCCCGAGAGCGTGCCCTGCTTGCCCTAGCACAGAAAAGGCCAGAACTGGAATCACAAAACCCTTGCAGCCTCAACCGCGCCCTAGTCGCGCTGGCCTAGGGTATTTTTAGGTGGGGCCTTTGATATTCCTGTTACCCACGCCGATAAAATAACTTGGAAATCAGAGCAGCCTGTGTGGGTAGATCAATGGCCCCTATCTGAGGAGAAAATAGCTGCCGTTAAGGACCTGGTGCAGGACCAGCTCCGGCAGGGCCACATAGAGCCTTCTAACTCCCCCTGGAATTCCCCCATATTTGTTATTAAAAAGAAATCTGGAAAGTGGAGATTGCTCCAGGATTTAAGAAAAGTTAATGAGACTATGGAAATTATGGGTGCTCTTCAACCAGGACTGCCCACTCCCGCGGCCATCCCCCGAGATACTTTCAAAATCATTATTGACCTGAAAGACTGTTTTTATACTATTCCCCTTCATCCACAGGATCGCAAAAGATTTGCTTTTAGTGTTCCATCAGCAAATTTCAAAGAACCCATGCAACGATACCAGTGGAGAGTGCTGCCGCAGGGGATGGCAAATAGCCCCTCCTTGTGTCAAAAATTTGTAGCCGCAGCTCTGTCCCGAGTCCGGCGGATCTATCCCACTGTCTATTTATGTCACTATATGGATGATATATTAATTGCAGCTAAGCAGGAAGGAATCTTGCTTAGGGCTTTTGCAGACCTTGAACAGGACTTAAGTAAGCAGGGTTTGATTATCTCCCCAGAAAAGGTGCAGCGCCACCCACCATTTGCTTACTTGGGGTTTCATCTTCAGCCTGACCTATTTTCTTGTCAGAAGGTGTCCATCAGAGTGGATGACCTCCATACTCTGAATGACTTTCAAAAGCTGCTTGGGGACATTAATTGGATCAGACCTTATTTAGGCCTAACCACTGGAGAGTTAAAACCCCTGTTTGACATTCTCAAGGGTGACTCCAGCCCGTCTTCGCCAAGACAACTCACACAGGCGGGACGGGCGGCCCTACTAAGGGTCGAGACAGCCATAAAATCACAGCAAGCGACCTTTTGTGATTATGGCAAGCCTTGGTATGCCTGCATCCTGGCCACCACCCACTCCCCCACGGCCGTCCTATGGCAGGACCGCCCACTCCGCTGGGTGCATCTCCCATCTTCACCTGCTCGAGTGCTAACCCCTTATTACGAGCATGTGGCAATTCTTATCCAACAGGCTCGAGAAGAATCTTGCCGATATTTCGGACGAGAGCCTGCGGCCATCTTAGTGCCTTATTCTCAAGCCCAGATAAACTGGTTATTCCAGAAATGCACACCTTGGGGAATTGCACTAGCTGAATTCCCAGGACAGATAGATAATCACTATCCTCCAGATAAACTTTTACAGTTTTTTCTCAGGCATTCTGTTATCTTTCCCAAGATAGTGACGGACCAGCCTTTGCCTAATGCTGAAACAGTATTTACTGACGGCTCTTCATTGGGCACCGCCGCCTATGTGCATGAGCAACGACTTGTCAGATGGACCACCCCCTATTCTTCAGCCCAAGAGGTTGAATTGGCTGCTGTATGTCGAGTGCTTATTGACTTTGCACACAGGCCTATAAACATCATATCTGACAGTCACTATGTAGTCCGAGGGCTCTCATATATTGAAACTGTGCCCTTTATTGGCACCACTAACTCCACTGTTCAACAATTATTTCTGGCCATACAAACAGCCATTTTAAATCGCAGTCACTCTTGTTATTTTGGGCACATCCGCGCCCACACTAATTTACCTGGGCCTTTAGCTGATGGTAATAGACGGGCAGATGAAGCCACCCGACTTTACCTCGTCGGAGTGCCCGCCGCCCAGGCATCCCATGCCCTGCACCACCAAAATGCGCATACTCTCCGACTCCAGTTCAAAATCACCAGAGAGGCGGCTCGTCAAATAGTAAAAGACTGCCCCACATGTCCTGCTCTTACTACTGTTCCTCATTATGGAGTCAACCCCCGAGGGCTGCTGCCCAACCATCTGTGGCAAATGGATGTCACTCATATCCCTAGCTTTGGTAGGCAAAAATTTATTCATGTTACAGTGGACACGTATTCAGGCTTTATAATAGCCTCGGCCTTACCGGGTGAATCTAGTACTCAAGTTATTGCTCACTGCTTACGCTGCATGGCCATTATAGGTCAGCCTAAAATAATAAAAACTGATAATGGCCCTGGTTACACCAGTCAGCGTTTTCAGAATTTTTGCGCCCAACTCGGAATTCAGAGCAAGACTGGAATTCCTTACAACCCACAGGGCCAAGGCATAGTCGAGCGTGCACACAGCACCCTCAAAAATCAATTAATTAAAATAAAAAAGGGGGAGCTGTACCCCCTAACCCCACAGAATCAGTTAAATCATGCTCTTTTTATTCTTAATTTTTTAATTTTGGATGCTGAAGGTCACTCTGCAGCCCAAAGGCTTTGGCAGCCAAGTTCATCTAAGCACCAAGCCTTGGTGAGATGGAAGGATCCGCTTGATGGGGCTTGGAATGGGCCAGATCCGGTATTAATCTGGGGCCGAGGGCATGTGTGTGTTTTTCCACAGGATGCTGAGGCGCCGCGGTGGCTCCTGGAGAGGCTGGTACGGCATGCGCTCCAGGACACCCCTGCGCGGCCGAGCTCCATCTCAACGGAATCCAGCGCCCCTGAACTCGGTGACGGTGATGAAGACCCTCGTGCAGTTAACCAACCAGGCGAGGAGGATGGTGCAGAACCAGAGGATGGAGGTCACTCCTGAACGATTGTTTTTGGCTATTCTAGCCCTGATTGTGGCCGCCCCTGGAGCCTCTGCGGCGGTTCACTGGGCCTACCTGCCCAGTCCTCCGTTGCTGCAACCTGTCACATGGCAGCATGAGGAGGTGGTGATTTACACCAATGACACCTGGGCGATGGGAGGACACTCTAGTAATCATATTCAGTCAGTGGAGGCTTCGAATTTTACTTTTCATGGACATGCCAAGAATCAGCCTATCTGCTTTTCAAAAAGTGACGGGGTAGCAGGCTGCTTTAAAATTGGCATTACAAAGTCGGAGTCCTTACTACCGGTACTCAGTGGAGTCCTTTCTCTTGATGGCCGTCAACGACCTTGGGCCTCATCCGCTTCAGATTGGACACGTTGGTATGTGGACTTGTGGTATCCCAGTAAGATCGCTGTGGGAAGCGCCACGAATCCCCCAGAGGGGGTGCCTATCTGTGAACCTGATCTCACCAATCGTACAAAGCAACCACATTGGATGAACTGTAGAGGGAAACTTGGTATATTAATCAATGCAACTGGGGGGTCCCCAATCCATGATTGGTCTGCTGAAGGCCCGGAATGGAAGGCCTTTGCTGAGTCCTTTTGGTCAGTGAACCAAGGACCATTTCAAACTCAGTTGTGGCGACTTGTTGCAGCTATGGGAGGAGATATTTATACTGATGACGAGCGGGGAAATGTAGCAGTGCTCATGGGGCGGACACAACAATTCCGTAAAATACAAGCTTGTGTCCCGCCGCCCTATGCCCTACTTGTGGGCGCCCTGAATGTCATCCGGGACGCCTCCTATTGGCAAATCCAATGCGATAATTGTACCATCAGTAATTGTGTGTATAATGTATCTCTGAACTATCAACTTATGGTCATGTATCAACCCACCTTTGTAATGATTCCTGTAAATGTTTCTGGGGAATGGTATAATGACAGAGGTCTTCAAGTAATCAAAAAAGCCACCGAGCTCCTCCTGCGGGGCAAGCGCTTTATTGGCCTCCTGATTGCAGGCATTACTGCCCTGGTGGCCGTCATTGCGGCTAGCGTCACCGCAGCCGTGTCGCTGTCTCAAAGCATACAGACAGCGCACCAGGTGAATCAACTTAGTGCCAATGTCACTCAGGCACTAGGAACCCAGGAAGCGATAGATTTAAAGATAGAAGAAAGACTTAATGCACTTTATGACACCCTTACCATCATAGGGCGAGAAGTGCAAAGTTTAAAACTACGGCTAGACTTAGACTGTCATGCTGATTTTAAACACATTTGTGTGACCCGTAAGGAATATAATAATTCCTTTTACCCCTGGGACAGAGTGCAAAAGCACTTAGCGGGGGTCTGGCATGATGGTAATGTCTCTCTAGACCTAATACAACTTCATCAAGAAATTCTGGCCTTAAGGGAAGCACCTAAAATAGACACCTCACTTGCAGTAATGGCGCAATCTTGGGTGGATGGAATGAGGGGACATTTCCTCTCAGCAACAGATTGGAAACATGGGATTGTTGGAATGGCCGGACTAGCTGTTCTCGTTGTCCTTGGCTTCTTAATTACACCCTGTATATTGAAGACACTCATGAAAGATATTAAAGTCCTAAAAATAGGACTGCACACTCTCCACCTGCATACCCGCCCTAAAGCCTTAGAGCCTAAGTCTGTAGTTTAGAAAGAAAGGGGGAGATGTGGGGAGCCGGCTGGCTGCCCCTCATGAATAGTATCCCTGGTAGGGTGTTGCCCTGGAGTCTCTCCAGGGGCTCGCCGACCCTAGCGTCACCTTAGAGAGAAATCTCTGGCACGTTGACCCGCAGGGTGGGTCGGTTGAGCTAGCACCTCTACCCCCTGTAGCGTAGTTTAGAGATTAATCACTGCTTGCGGGAAATGGAAGTCTTATATAATTGATTTATGGCTCTACCTGGAGACATCCTGTCTTGGGAAACAGGTGCGGACATGTAGGAATTGAAATTATGTAATGGTCACTGCTGGGGGCATTGTTTCACTGCTTTAGGTATTGTTCTGAGTGCACTATAAAAAGCTGGTAATCAATAAACTCGGGGCCTCAGCCTGGCTCAGCTTAATTTAGCTCTGCCTTGGTTGTGGTCCTCCCGATCCCATCCTTTTGTCTGACTTTTTCTTTTCTAATCCTCACCCCCTCAATCAGGTCCTCGTTCGCTTACCGGCTGGCTCCGGCAAACCCTAGCTCCAATTCTAACCCTGACCGACTCTCTAACCCTAGCCCTCAAAATAACCCTAACCCTACGTCCAATCCTAACCCTAACCGTATCGCTAACCCTAGCCCTCAACCCAACCCTCACCCTAGGTCCAATCCTTACCCTAACCATCTCTCTAAATCTGGCCCTCAAAATAACCCTAACCTAGGTCCAATCCTTACCCTAACCGTCTCTCTAAACCTAGCCCTCAACATAACCCTAACCGTAGGTCCAATCCTAACCCTGACCGTCTCTCTAACCCTAGACCTCAACATAACGCTAACCCTAGGTCCAATCCTAACCCTAACCATCTCTCTAACCCTGGCCCTCAACATAACCCTAACCCTAGGTCCAATCCTTACCCTAACCGTCTCTGTGAAGCTAGCCCTCAACATAACCCTAACCCTAGGTCCAATCCTAACCCACCGTCTCTCTAACCCTAGCCCTCAACATAACCCTAACCCTAGGTCCAATCTTAACCCTGACCGTCTCTCTAACCCAAGCCCTCAACATAACCCTTACCCTAGGTTCAATCCTAACCCTAACCGTCTCTCTAACCCTAGCCCTCAACATAACCCTAACCCTAGGTCCAATCCTAACCCTAACCGTCTCTCTAACCCTAGCCCTCAACATAACCCTAATCCTAGGTCCAATCGTAACCCTAACCGTCTCTCTAACCCTAGCCCTCACCATAACCCTAACCCTAGGTCCAATCCTTACCCTAACCGTCTCTCTAACCCTAGCCCTCAACATAACCCTAACCCTTGTGGGGAGCCGGCTGGCTGCCCCTCATGAATAGTCTCCCTGGTAGGGTGTTGCCCTGGAGTCTCTCCAGGGGCTCGCCGACCCTAGCGTCGCCTTAGAGAGAAATCTCTGGCACGTTGACCCGCAGGGTGGGTCGGTTGAGCTAGCACCTCTACCCCCTGTAGCGTAGTTTAGAGATTAATCACTGCTTGCGGGAAATGGAAGTCTTATATAATTGATTTATGGCTCTACCTGGAGACATCCTGTCTTGGGAAACAGGTGCGGACATGTAGGAATTGAAATTATGTAATGGTCACTGCTGGGGGCATTGTTTCACTGCTTTAGGTATTGTTCTGAGTGCACTATAAAAAGCTGGTAATCAATAAACTCGGGGCCTCAGCCTGGCTCAGCTTAATTTAGCTCTGCCTTGGTTGTGGTCCTCCCGATCCCATCCTTTTGTCTGACTTTTTCTTTTCTAATCCTCACCCCCTCAATCAGGTCCTCGTTCGCTTACCGGCTGGCTCCGGCAAACCCTAGCTCCAATTCTAACCCTGACCGACTCTCTAACCCTAGCCCTCAAAATAACCCTAACCCTACGTCCAATCCTAACCCTAACCGTATCGCTAACCCTAGCCCTCAACCCAACCCTCACCCTAGGTCCAATCCTTACCCTAACCATCTCTCTAAATCTGGCCCTCAAAATAACCCTAACCTAGGTCCAATCCTTACCCTAACCGTCTCTCTAAACCTAGCCCTCAACATAACCCTAACCGTAGGTCCAATCCTAACCCTGACCGTCTCTCTAACCCTAGACCTCAACATAACGCTAACCCTAGGTCCAATCCTAACCCTAACCATCTCTCTAACCCTGGCCCTCAACATAACCCTAACCCTAGGTCCAATCCTTACCCTAACCGTCTCTGTGAAGCTAGCCCTCAACATAACCCTAACCCTAGGTCCAATCCTAACCCACCGTCTCTCTAACCCTAGCCCTCAACATAACCCTAACCCTAGGTCCAATCTTAACCCTGACCGTCTCTCTAACCCAAGCCCTCAACATAACCCTTACCCTAGGTCCAATCCTCACGCTAACCGTCTCTCTAACCCTAGCCCTCAACATAACCCTAACCGTAGGTCCTATCTTAACCCTAACCGTCTCTCTAACTCTAGCCCTCAACATAATCCTAACCCTAGGTCCAATCCTACCCTAACCGTCTCTATAAACCTAGCCCTCAACATAACCCTAACCCTAGGTCCAATCCTAACTCTAACTGTCTCTCTAACCCTAGCTCTCAACCTAACCCTAATCCTAGGTCCAATCCTAACCCTAACCGTCTCTCTAACGCTAGCCCTCAACATAACCCTAACCCTAGGTCCAATCCTCAACGTAACCGTCTCTCTAACCCTAGCCCTCAACCTAACCCTAACCCTATGTCCAATCCTAGCCCTAACCGTCTCTCTAACCCTAGCCCTCAACATAACCCTAACCCTAGGTGCAATCCTAACCCTAAACATCTCTCTGACCCTAGCCCTCAACATAAGCCTAACCCTAGGTCCAATCCTAACCCTAACCGTCTCTCTAACCCTAGCCCTCAACCTAAACCTAACCCTAGGTCCTATCCTAACCCTAACCGTCTCTCTAGCCTAGGACTCAACCTAACCCTAACCCTAGGTCGAATCCTAACCCTAACCGTCTCACTAACGCTAACCCTCAACATAACCCTAACCCTAGGTTCAATCCTAACCCTAACCGTCTCTCTAACCCTAGCCCTCAACATAACCCTAACCCTAGGTCCAATCCTAACCCTAACCGTCTCTCTAACCCTAGCCCTCAACCTAAACCTAACCTTAGGTCCAATCCTAACCCTAACCGTCTCTCTAGCCTAGCACTCAACCTAACCCTAACCCTAGGTCGAATCCTAACCCTAACCGTCTCTCTAACGCTAACCCTCAACATAACCCTAACCCTAGGTTCAATCCTAACCCTAACCGTCTCTCTAACCCTAGCCCTCAACATAACCCTAACCCTAGGTCCAATCCTAACCCTAACCGTCTCTCTAACCCTAGCCCTCAACATAACCCTAATCCTAGGTCCAATCGTAACCCTAACCGTCTCTCTAACCCTAGCCCTCACCATAACCCTAACCCTAGGTCCAATCCTTACCCTAACCGTCTCTCTAACCCTAGCCCTCAACATAACCCTAACCCTAGCTCCAATTCTAACCCTGACCGACTCTCTAACCCTAGCCCTCAAAATAACCCTAACCCTACGTCCAATCCTAACCCTAACCGTCTCGCTAACCCTAGCCCTCAAAATAACCCTAACCCTAGGTCCAATCCTAACCCTAACCGTCTCTCTAACCCTAGCCCTCAACCCAACCCTCACCCTAGGTCCAATCCTTACCCTAACCATCTCTCTAAATCTGGCCCTCAACATAACCCTAACCTAGGTCCAATTCTTACCCTAACCGTCTCTCTAAACCTAGCCCTCAACATAACCCTAACCGTAGGTCAAATCCTAACCCTGACCGTCTCTCTAAACCTAGCCCTCAACATAACGCTAACCCTAGGTCCAGTCCTAACCCTAACCATCTCTCTAACCCTGGCCCTCAACATAACCCTAACCCTAGGTCCAATCCTTACCCTAACCGTCTCTGTAAAGCTAGCCCTCAACATAACCCTAACCCTAGGTCCAATCTTAACCCTGACTGTCTCTCTAACCCAAGCCCTCAACATAACCCTTACCCTAGGTCCAATCCTCACCCTAACCGTCTCTCTAACCCTAGCCCTCAACGTAATCCTAACCGTAGGTCCTATCTTAACCCTAACCGTCTCTCTAACTCTAGCCCTCAACATAATCCTAACCCTAGGTCCAATCCTACCCTAACCGTCTCTATAAACCTAGCCCTCAACATAACCCTAACCCTAGGTCCAATCCTAACTCTAACTGTCTCTCTAACCCTAGCTCTCAACCTAAACCTAATCCTAGGTCCAATCCTAACCCTAACCGTCTCTCTAACGCTAGCCCTCAACATAACCCTAACCCTAGGTCCAATCCTCAACGTAACCGTCTCTCTAACCCTAGCCCTCAACCTAACCCTAACCCTATGTCCAATCCTAGCCCTAACCGTCTTCTAACCCTAGCCCTCAACATAACCTTAACGCTAGGTCCAATCCTAACCCTAACCGTCTCTCTAACCCTAGCCCTCAACATAACCCTAACCCTAGGTCCAATCCTAACCCTAAACATCTCTCTGACCCTAGCCCTCAACATAAGCCTAACCCTAGGTCCAATCCTAACCCTAACCGTCTCTCTAACCCTAGCCCTCAACCTAAACCTAACCCTAGGTCCAATCCTAACCCTAACCGTCTCTCTAGCCTAGCACTCAACCTAACCCTAACCCTAGGTCGAATCCTAACCCTAACCGTTTCTCTAACGCTAACCCTCAACATAACCCTAACCCTAGGTTCAATCCTAACCCTAACCGTCTCTCTAACTCTAGCCCTCAACATAATCCTAACCCTAGGTCCAATCCTACCCTAACCGTCTCTATAAACCTAGCCCTCAACATATCCCTAACCCTAAGTCCAATCCTAACCCTAAACCTCTCTCTAACCCTAGTCCTCAAACTAACCCTAACCCTAGGTCCAATCCTAACCCTAACCGTCTCGCTAACCCTAGCCCTCAACATAACCCTAACCCTAGGTCCAATCCTAACCCTAACAGTCTCTCTAACCCTAGCCCTCAACCCAACCCTAACCCTAGGTCCAATCCTTACCCTAATCGTCTCTCTAAACCTAGCCCTCAACATAACCCTAACCCTAGGTCCAATCCTAACCCTGACCGTCTCTCTAACCCTAGCCCTCAACATAACCCTAACCCTAGGTCCAATGCTAACCCTGACAGTCTCTCTAACCCTAACCCTCAACATAAATAACCCTAACCCTAGGTCCAATCCTAACCCTGACCGTCTCTCTAACACTAGCCCTCAACATAACCCTAACCCTAGGTCCAATCCTAACCCTAACTGTCTCTCTAACCCTAGCCCTCAACATAACCCTAACCCTAGGTCCAATCCTAACCCTAACCGTCTCTCTAACCCCAGCCCTCAAAATAACCCTAACCCTACGTCCAATCCTAACCCTAACCGTCTCTCTAACCCTAGCCCTCAACCTAACGCTAACCCTAGGTCCAATCCTAACCCTAACCGTCTCTCTAACCCTAGCCCTCAACCCAACCCTAACAATAGTTCCAATCCTAACCCTAACCATCTCTCTAACCCTGGCCCTCAACATAACCCTAACCCTAGGTCCAAATCTTACCACAACCGTCTCTATAAACCTAGCCCTCAACATAACCCTAGCCCTAGGTCCAATCCTAACCCTAACCGCCTCTCTAACCCTAGCCCTCAACATAACACTAACCCTAGTTCCAATCGTAACCCTAACCGTCTCTCTAACCCTAGAACTCAACATAACCCTAATCCTAGATCCAATCCTAACCCTAACCGTCTCTCTAAACTTAGCCCTCAACATAACCCTAACCTTAGGTCCAATCCTAACCTTAACCGTCTCTCTAACCCTAGCGCTTAACATAACCCTAACCCTAGGTTCAATCCTAACCCTAACCGTCTCTCTAACCCTAGCCCTCAACATAACCCTAACCCTAGGTCCAATCCTAACCCTAACCGTCTCGCTAACCCTGGCCCTCAACATAACCCTAACCCTAGGTCCAATCCTAACCCTAAACATCTCTCTGACCCTAGCCCTCAACATAAGCCTAACCCTAGGTCCAATCCTAACCCTAACCGTCTCTCTAACCCTAGCCCTCAACCTAAACCTAACCCTAGGTCCAATCCTAACCCTAACCGTCTCTCTAGCCTAGCACTCAACCTAACCCTAACCCTAGGTCGAATCCTAACCCTAACCGTTTCTCTAACGCTAACCCTCAACATAACCCTAACCCTAGGTTCAATCCTAACCCTAACCGTCTCTCTAACCCTAGCCCTCAACATAACCCTAACCCTAGGTCCAATCCTAACCCTAACCGTCTCTCTAACCCTAGCCCTCAACATAACCCTAATCCTAGGTCCAATCGTAACCCTAACCGTCTCTCTAACCCTAGCCCTCACCATAACCCTAACCCTAGGTCCAATCCTTACCCTAACCGTCTCTCTAACCCTAGCCCTCAACATAACCCTAACCCTTGTGGGGAGCCGGCTGGCTGCCCCTCATGAATAGTCTCCCTGGTAGGGTGTTGCCCTGGAGTCTCTCCAGGGGCTCGCCGACCCTAGCGTCGCCTTAGAGAGAAATCTCTGGCACGTTGACCCGCAGGGTGGGTCGGTTGAGCTAGCACCTCTACCCCCTGTAGCGTAGTTTAGAGATTAATCACTGCTTGCGGGAAATGGAAGTCTTATATAATTGATTTATGGCTCTACCTGGAGACATCCTGTCTTGGGAAACAGGTGCGGACATGTAGGAATTGAAATTATGTAATGGTCACTGCTGGGGGCATTGTTTCACTGCTTTAGGTATTGTTCTGAGTGCACTATAAAAAGCTGGTAATCAATAAACTCGGGGCCTCAGCCTGGCTCAGCTTAATTTAGCTCTGCCTTGGTTGTGGTCCTCCCGATCCCATCCTTTTGTCTGACTTTTTCTTTTCTAATCCTCACCCCCTCAATCAGGTCCTCGTTCGCTTACCGGCTGGCTCCGGCAAACCCTAGCTCCAATTCTAACCCTGACCGACTCTCTAACCCTAGCCCTCAAAATAACCCTAACCCTACGTCCAATCCTAACCCTAACCGTATCGCTAACCCTAGCCCTCAACCCAACCCTCACCCTAGGTCCAATCCTTACCCTAACCATCTCTCTAAATCTGGCCCTCAAAATAACCCTAACCTAGGTCCAATCCTTACCGTAACCGTCTCTCTAAACCTAGCCCTCAACATAACCCTAACCGTAGGTCCAATCCTAACCCTAACCATCTCTCTAACCCTAGACCTCAACATAACGCTAACCCTAGGTCCAATCCTAACCCTAACCATCTCTCTAACCCTGGCCCTCAACATAACCCTAACCCTAGGTCCAATCCTTACCCTAACCGTCTCTGTGAAGCTAGCCCTCAACATAACCCTAACCCTAGGTCCAATCCTAACCCACCATCTCTCTAACCCTAGCCCTCAACATAACCCTAACCCTAGGTCCAATCTTAACCCTGACCGTCTCTCTAACCCAAGCCCTCAACATAACCCTTACCCTAGGTCCAATCCTCACGCTAACCGTCTCTCTAACCCTAGCCCTCAACATAACCCTAACTGTAGGTCCTATCTTAACCCTAACCGTCTCTCTAACTCTAGCCCTCAACATAACCCTAACCCTAGGTCCAATCCTAACTCTAACTGTCTCTCTAACCCTAGCTCTCAACCTAACCCTAATCCTAGGTCCAATCCTAACCCTAACCGTCTCTCTAACGCTAGCCCTCAACATAACCCTAACCCTAGGTCCAATCCTCAACGTAACCGTCTCTCTAACCCTAGCCCTCAACCTAACCCTAACCCTATGTCCAATCCTAGCCCTAACCGTCTCTCTAACCCTAGCCCTCAACATAACCCTAACCCTAGGTGCAATCCTAACCCTAAACATCTCTCTGACCATAGCCCTCAACATAAGCCTAACCCTAGGTCCAATCCTAACCCTAACCGTCTCTCTAACCCTAGCCCTCAACCTAAACCTAACCCTAGGTCCTATCCTAACCCTAACCGTCTCTCTAGCCTAGGACTCAACCTAACCCTAACCCTAGGTCGAATCCTAACCCTAACCGTCTCACTAACGCTAACTCTCAACATAACCCTAACCCTAGGTTCAATCCTAACCCTAACCGTCTCTCTAACCCTAGCCCTCAACATAACCCTAACCCTAGGTCCAATCCTAACCCTAACCGTCTCTATAACCCTAGCCCTCAACCTAAACCTAACCTTAGGTCCAATCCTAACCCTAACCGTCTCTCTAGCCTAGCACTCAACCTAACCCTAACCCTAGGTCGAAGCCTAACCCTAACCGTCTCTCTAACGCTAACCCTCAACATAACCCTAACCCTAGGTTCAATCCTAACCCTAACCGTCTCTCTAACCCTAGCCCTCAACATAACCCTAACCCTAGGTCCAATCCTAACCCTAACCGTCTCTCTAACCCTAGCCCTCAACATAACCCTAATCCTAGGTCCAATCCTAACCCTAACCGTCTCTCTAACCCTAGCCCTCAACATAACCCTAATCCTAGGTCCAATCCTTACCCTAACCGTCTCTCTAACCCTAGCCCTCAACATAACCCTAACCCTAGCTCCAATTCTAACCCTGACCGACTCTCTAACCCTAGCCCTCAAAATAACCCTAACCCTAGGTCCAATCCTAACCCTAACCGTCTCTCTAACCCTAGCCCTCAACCCAACCCTCACCCTAGGTCCAATCCTTACCCTAACCATCTCTCTAAATCTGGCCCTCAACATAACCCTAACCTAGGTCCAATTCTTACCCTAACCGTCTCTCTAAACCTAGCCCTCAACATAACCCTAACCGTAGGTCAAATCCTAACCCTGACCGTCTCTCTAACCCTAGCCCTCAACATAACGCTAACCCTAGGTCCAGTCCTAACCCTAACCATCTCTCTAACCCTGGCCCTCAACATAACCCTAACCCTAGGTCCAATCCTTACCCTAACCGTCTCTGTAAAGCTAGCCCTCAACATAACCCTAACCCTAGTTCCAATTGTAACCCACCGTCTCTCTAACCCTAGCCCTCAACATAACCCTAACCCTAGGTCCAATCTTAACCCTGACTGTCTCTCTAACCCAAGCCCTCAACATAACCCTTACCCTAGGTCCAATCCTCACCCTAACCGTCTCTCTAACCCTAGCCCTCAACGTAACCCTAACCGTAGGTCCTATCTTAACCCTAACCGTCTCTCTAACTCTAGCCCTCAACATAATCCTAACCCTAGGTCCAATCCTACCCTAACCGTCTCTATAAACCTAGCCCTCAACATAACCCTAACCCTAGGTCCAATCCTAACCCTAACTGTCTCTCTAACCCTAGCTCTCAACCTAAACCTAATCCTAGGTCCAATCCTAACCCTAACCGTCTCTCTAACGCTAGCCCTCAACATAACCCTAACCCTAGGTCCAATCCTCAACGTAACCGTCTCTCTAACCCTAGCCCTCAACCTAACCCTAACCCTATGTCCAATCCTAGCCCTAACCGTCTTCTAACCCTAGCCCTCAACATAACCTTAACGCTAGGTCCAATCCTAACCCTAACCGTCTCTCTAACCCTAGCCCTCAACATAACCCTAACCCTAGGTCCAATCCTAACCCTAAACATCTCTCTGACCCTAGCCCTCAACATAAGCCTAACCCTAGGTCCAATCCTAACCCTAACCGTCTCTCTAACCCTAGCCCTCAACCTAAACCTAACCCTAGGTCCAATCCTAACCCTAACCGTCTCTCTAGCCTAGCACTCAACCTAACCCTAACCCTAGGTCGAATCCTAACCCTAACCGTTTCTCTAACGCTAACCCTCAACATAACCCTAACCCTAGGTTCAATCCTAACCCTAACCGTCTCTCTAACTCTAGCCCTCAACATAATCCTAACCCTAGGTCCAATCCTACCCTAACCGTCTCTGTAAACCTAGCCCTCAACATATCCCTAACCCTAGGTCCAATCCTAACCCTAAACCTCTCTCTAACCCTAGTCCTCAAACTAACCCTAACCCTAGGTCCAATCCTAACCCTAACCGTCTCGCTAACCCTAGCCCTCAACATAACCCTAACCCTAGGTCCAATCCTAACCCTAACAGTCTCTCTAACCCTAGCCCTCAACCCAACCCTAACCCTAGGTCCAATCCTTACCCTAATCGTCTCTCTAAACCTAGCCCTCAACATAACCCTAACCCTAGGTCCAATCCTAACCCTGACCGTCTCTCTAACCCTAGCCCTCAACATTACCCTAACCCTAGGTCCAATGCTAACCCTGACAGTCTCTCTAACCCTAGCCCTCAACATAAATAACCCTAACCCTAGGTCCAATCCTAACCCTGACCGTCTCTCTAACACTAGCCCTCAACATAACCCTAACCCTAGGTCCAATCCTAACCCTAACTGTCTCTCTAACCCTAGCCCTCAACATAACCCTAACCCTAGGTCCAATCCTAACCCTAACCGTCTCTCTAACCCCAGCCCTCAAAATAACCCTAACCCTACGTCCAATCCTAACCCTAACCGTCTCTCTAACCCTAGCCCTCAACCTAACGCTAACCCTAGGTCCAATCCTAACCCTAACCGTCTCTCTAACCCTAGCCCTCAACCCAACCCTAACAATAGTTCCAATCCTAACCCTAACCATCTCTCTAACCCTGGCCCTCAACATAACCCTTACCCTAGGTCCAAATCTTACCACAACCGTCTCTATAAACCTAGCCCTCAACATAACCCTAGCCCTAGGTCCAATCCTAACCCTAACCGCCTCTCTAACCCTAGCCCTCAACATAACACTAACCCTAGTTCCAATCGTAACCCTAACCGTCTCTCTAACCCTAGAACTCAACATAACCCTAATCCTAGATCCAATCCTAACCCTAACCGTCTCTCTAAACTTAGCCCTCAACATAACCCTAACCTTAGGTCCAATCCTAACCTTAACCGTCTCTCTAACCCTAGCGCTTAACATAACCCTAACCCTAGGTTCAATCCTAACCCTAACCGTCTCTCTAACCCTAGCCCTCAACATAACCCTAACCCTAGGTCCAATCCTAACCCTAACCGTCTCGCTAACCCTGGCCCTCAACATAACCCTAACCCTAGGTCCAATCCTAACCGTAACCGTCTCTTTAACCCTAGCCCTCAACCTAACCGTAACCCTAGATCCAATCCTAACCCTAAATGGTTCTCTAACCCTAGCCCTCAACATAACCCTAACCCTAGGTCCAATCCTAACTCTAACCGTCTCTCTAACCCTATCCCTCAACCTAACCCTAACCCTAGGTCCAA
The DNA here is from genome assembly GCF_964146895.1 of Miniopterus schreibersii. NCBI lineage: Eukaryota > Metazoa > Chordata > Mammalia > Chiroptera > Miniopteridae > Miniopterus > Miniopterus schreibersii. Next base: position 107,325 of record NW_027669817.1, on the reverse strand, counting down.
TCCTAACCCTAACCGTCTCTCTAACGCTAGCCCTCAACCTAACCATAACCCTAGGTTCAATCCTAACCCTAACCGTCTCTCTAACCCTAGCCCTCAACATAACCCTAACCCTAGGTCCAATCCTAACCCTAACCGCCTTCTAACCCTAGCCCTGAACATAACCCTAACCCTAGGTCCAATCCTAACCCTAACCGTCTCTCTAACCCTAGCCCTCAACATAACCCTAAACCTAGGTCCAATCCTAACCCTAACCGTCTCTCTTGCCCTAGCCCTAAACAAACCCTATCCCTATGTCCAATCCTAAACCTAACCGTCTCTCTAAATCTAGCCCTCAACATAACCCTAACCCTAGGTCCAATCCTAACACTAACCGTCTCTCTAAACCTAGCCCTCAACATAACCCTAACCCTAGGACCAATCTAACCCTAACCGTCTCTCTAACCCTAGCCCTCACCATAACCCTAACCCTAGGTCCAATCCTAACCCTAGCCGTTTCTCTAACACTAGCCCTCAACATAACCCTAACCCTAGGTCCAATCCTAACCCTAACCGTCTCGCTAACCCTAGCCCTCAACATAACACTAACCCTAGGTCCAATCCTAACCCTAACCGTCTCTCTAACCCTAGCCCTCAACATAACCCTAACCCTAGCTCCAATCCTAACCGAAACCGTCTCTCTAAACCTAGCCCTCAAAATAACCCTACCCTAGGTCCAATCCTAACCCTAACCGTCTCCCTAATCTTAGCCCTCAACCTAACCCTAACCCTAGGTCCAATCCTAACCCTAACCGTCTCTCTAACCCTAGCCCTCAACATAACCCTAACCCTACGTCCAATACTAACCCTAACCGTCTCTCTAAACCTAGCCCTCAACATAACCCTAACCCTAGGTCCAATCCTAACCCTAAACCTCTCTCTAACCCTAGTCCTCAAACTAACCCTAACCCTAGGTCCAATCCTAACCCTAACCGTCTCTCTAAACCTAGCCCTCAACATAACCCTAACCCTAGGTCCAATCCTAACCTTAACCGTCTCTCTAAACTTAGCCCTCAACAAAACCCTAACCCTAGGTCCAATCCTAAACCTGACCTTCTCTATAACCCTAGCCCTCAACATAACCCTAACCCTAGGTCCAATTCTAACCCTGACCGTCTCTCTAACCCTAGCCCTCAACATAACCCTAACCCTAGGTCCAATCCTAACCCTAACCGTCTCTCTAACACTAGCCCTCAACATAACCCTAACCCTAGGTCCAATCCTAACCCTAACCGTCTCTCTAACCCTAGCCCTCAACATAACCCTAACCCTAGGTCCAATCCTAACCCTAACCGTCTCTCTTACCCTAGCTCTCAACATAACCCCATCCCTAGGTCCAATCCTAACCCTAACCGTCTCTCTAACACTAGCCCTGAACATAACCCTAACCCTAGGTCCAATCCTAACCCTAACCGTCTCTCTAACCCCAGCCCTCAAAATAACCCTAACCCTACGTCCAATCCTAACCCTAACCGTCTCTGTAACCCTAGCCCTCAACATAACCCTAACCCTAGGTCCAATCCTAACCCTAACCATCTCTCTAACCCTAGCACTCAACCTAAGCCTAACCCTAGGTCCAATCCTAACCCTAACCATCTCTCTAACCCTAGCACTCAACCTAAGACTAACCCTAGGTCCAATCCAAATCTAACCGTCTCTCTAACCCTAGCCCTCAACATAACACTAACCCTAGGTCCAATCTTAACCTTAACCGTCTCGCTAACCCTAGCCCTCAACATAACCCTAACCCTAGGTCCAATCCTAACTCTAAGAGTCTCTCTAACCCTAGTCCTCAACCAAACCCTAACCCTAGGTCCAATCCTTACCCTAACCGTCTCTCTAAACCTAGCCCTCAACATAACCCTAACCCTAGGTCCAATCCTAACCCTGACCGTCTCTCTAAACCTAGCCCTCAACATAACCCTAACCCTAGGTCCAATGCTAACCCTGACAGTCTCTCTAACCCTAGCCCTCAACATAACCCTAACCCTAGGTCCAATCCTAACCCTGACCGTCTCTCTAACACTAGCCCTCAACATAGCACTAACCCTAGGTCCTATCCTAACCCTAACCGTCTCTCTAACCCTAGCCCTCAACATAACCCTAACCCTAGGTCCAATCCTAACCCTAACCGTCTCTCTAACCCTAGTCCTCAACATAACCCTAACCCTAGGTCCAATCCTAACCCTAACCGCCTCTCTAACCCTAGCCCTCAACATACCCGTAACCCTCGGTCCAATCCTAACCGTGACCGTCTCTCTAATCCTAGCCCTCAACATAACACCAACCCTAGGTCCAATCCTAACCCTAACCATCTCTCTAACACTAGCCCTCAACTTAACCCTAACCCTAGGTCCAATCCTAACCCTAACCGCCTTCTAACCCTAGCCCTGAACATAACCCTAACCCTAGGTCCAATTATAACCCGAACCGTCTCTCTAACCCTAGCCCTCAACATAACCCTAACCCTAGGTTCATTCCTAAACCTAACCGTCTCTCTTACCCTAGCCCTAAACATAACCCTAAACCTAGGTCCAATCCTAACCCTAACCGTCTCTCTAAACCTAGCCCTCAACATAACCCTAACCCTAGGTCCAATCCTAACCTTAACCGTCTCTCTAAACTTAGCCCTCAACAAAACCCTAACCCTAGGTCCAATCCTAAACCTGACCTTCTCTATAACCCTAGCCCTCAACATAACCCTAACCCTAGGTCCAATTCTAACCCTGACCGTCTCTCTAACCCTAGCCCTCAACATAACCCTAACCCTAGGTCCAATCCTAACCCTAACCGTCTCTCTAACACTAGCCCTCAACATAACCCTAACCCTAGGTCCAATCCTAACCCTAACCGTCTCTCTTACCCTAGCTCTCAACATAACCCCATCCCTAGGTCCAATCCTAACCCTAACCGTCTCTCTAACACTAGCCCTGAACATAACCCTAACCCTAGGTCCAATCCTAACCCTAACCGTCTCTCTAACCCCAGCCCTCAAAATAACCCTAACCCTACGTCCAATCCTAACCCTAACCGTCTCTGTAACCCTAGCCCTCAACATAACCCTAACCCTAGGTCCAATCCTAACCCTAACCGTCTCTCTAACCCTAGCACTCAACCTAAGCCTAACCCTAGGTCCAATCCTAACCCTAACCATCTCTCTAACCCTAGCACTCAACCTAAGACTAACCCTAGGTCCAATCCAAATCTAACCGTCTCTCTAACCCTAGCCCTCAACATAACCCTAACCCTAGGTCCAATCTTAATCTTAACCGTCTCGCTAACCCTAGCCCTCAACATAACCCTAACCCTAGGTCCAATCCTAACTCTAAGAGTCTCTCTAACCCTAGTCCTCAACCAAACCCTAACCCTAGGTCCAATCCTTACCCTAACCGTCTCTCTAAACCTAGCCCTCAACATAACCCTAACCCTAGGTCCAATCCTAACCCTGACCGTCTCTCTAAACCTAGCCCTCAACATAACCCTAACCCTAGGTCCAATGCTAACCCTGACAGTCTCTCTAACCCTAGCCCTCAACATAACCCTAACCCTAGGTCCAATCCTAACCCTGACCGTCTCTCTAACACTAGCCCTCAACATAGCACTAACCCTAGGTCCTATCCTAACCCTAACCGTCTCTCTAACCCTAGCCCTCAACATAACCCTAACCCTAGGTCCAATCCTAACCCTAACCGTCTCTCTAACCCTAGTCCTCAACATAACCCTAACCCTAGGTCCAATCCTAACCCTAACCGCCTCTCTAACCCTAGCCCTCAACATACCCGTAACCCTCGGTCCAATCCTAACCGTGACCGTCTCTCTAATCCTAGCCCTCAACATAACACCAACCCTAGGTCCAATCCTAACCCTAACCATCTCTCTAACACTAGCCCTCAACTTAACCCTAACCCTAGGTCCAATCCTAACCCTAACCGCCTTCTAACCCTAGCCCTGAACATAACCCTAACCCTAGGTCCAATTATAACCCGAACCGTCTCTCTAACCCTAGCCCTCAACATAACCCTAACCCTAGGTTCATTCCTAAACCTAACCGTCTCTCTTACCCTAGCCCTAAACATAACCCTAACCCTAGGTCCAATCGTAAGCCTAACCGTCTCTCTAACCCTGGCCCTCAACATAACCCTAACCCTAGGTCCAATCCTAACCATAACCGTCTCTCTAACCCTAGCCCTCAACATAACCCTAACACTAGGTCCAATCCTAACCCTAACCGTCTCTCTAACCCTAGCCCTCAACATAACACTAACCCTACCTCCAATCCTAACCCTGACCGACTCTCTAAACCTAGCCCTCAAAATAACCCTAACCCTACGTCAATCCTAACCCTAATCGTCTCGCTAACCCTAGCCCTCAACATAACCCTAACCCTAGGTCCAATCCTAACCCTAACAGTCTCTCTAACCATAGCCCTCAACCCAACCCTAACCCTAGGTCCAATCCTTACCCTAACCGTCTCTCTAAAACTAGCCCTCAACATAACCCTAACCCTAGGTCCAATCCAAACCCTGACCATCTTTCTAACCATGGCCCTCAACATAACCCTAACCCTAGGTCCAATGCTAACCCTGACCGTCTCTCTAACCCTAGCCCTCAACATAACCCTAACCCAAGGTCCAATCCTAACCCTGACCGTCTCTCTAACACTAGCCCTCAACATAACCCTAACCCTAAGTCCAATCCTAACCCTAACCGTCTCTCTAACCCTAGCCCTCAAAATAACCCTAACCCTACGTCCAATCCTAACCCTAACCGTCTCGCTAACCCTAGCCCTCAACATAACTCTAACCCTAGGTCCAATCCTAACCCTAACCGTCTCTCTAACCCTAGCCCTCAACCCAACCCTAACAATAGGACCAATCCTAACCCTAACCATCTCTCTAACCCTGGCCCTAAACATAACCCTAACCCTAGGTCCAATCCTTACCCCAACCATCTCTCTAAAACTAGCCCTCAACATAACCCTAACCCTACGTCCAATCCTAACCCTGACCGTCTCTCTAACCCTGGCCCTCAACATAACCCTAACCCTAGGTCCAATCCTTACCCTAACCGTCTCTCTAAACCTAGCCCTCAACATAACCCTAACCCTAGGTCCAATCCTAACCCTGACCGTCTCTGTAACCCTAGCCCTCAACATAACCCTAACCCTAGGTCCAATCCTAACCCTAACCGTCTCTCTAACACTAGCCCTCAACATAACCCTAACCCTAGGTCCAATCCTAACCCTAACCATCTCTCTAACCCTAGCCCTCAACCTAACACTAACCCTAGGTCCAATCCAAATCTAACCGTCTCTCTAACCCTAGCCCTCAACATAACCCTAACCCTAGGTCCAATCTTAACCTTAACCGTCTCGCTAACCCTAGCCCTCAACATAACCCTAACCCTAGGTCCAACCCTAACCCTAAGACTCTCTCTAACCCTAGCCCTCAACCCAACCCTAACCCTAGGTCCAAAACTAACCATAACTGTCTCTCTAACCCTGGCCCTCAACATAACCCTAACCCTAGGTCCAATCCTAATCCTAACCGTCTCTCTAAACCTGGCCCTCAACATAACCCTAACCCTAGGTCCAAAACTAACCCTAACTGTCTCTCTAACCCTGGCCCTCAACATAAACCTAACCCTAGGTCCAATCCTAACCCTAACCGTCTCTCTACCCGTAGCCCTCAACATAACCCTAACCCTAGCTCCAATCCTAACCAAGACCGTCTCTCTAAACCTAGCCCTCAACCTAACCCTAACCCTAGAACCAATCCTAACCCTAACCGTCTCTCTAACCCTAGCCCTCAACATAACCCTAACCCTACGACCAATCCTAACCCTAACCGTCCCTCTAACCCTAGCCCTCAACATAACCCTAACCCTAGGTCCAATCCTAACCCTAACAGTCCCTCTAACCCTAGCCCTCAACCCAACCCTAACCCTAGGTCCAATCCTTACCCTAATCGTCTCTCTAAACCTACCCCTCAACATAACCCTAACCCTAGGTCCAATCCTAACCCTGACCGTCTCTCTAACCCTAGCCCTCAACATAACCCTAACCCTAGGTCCAATGCTAACCCTGACAGTCTCTCTAACCCTAGCCCTCAACATAAATAACCCTAACCCTAGGTCCAATCCTAACCCTGACCGTCTCTCTAACACTAGCCCTCAACATAACCCTAACCCTAGGTCCTATCCTAACCCTAACCGTCTCTCTAACCCTAGCCCTCAACATAACCCTAACCCTAGGTCCAATCGTAACCCTAACCGTCTCTCTAACCCTAGCCCTCAACATAACCCTAACCCTAGGTCCAATCCTAACCCTAACTGTCTCTCTAACCCTAGCCCTCAACATAACCCTAACCCTAGGTCCAATCCTAACCCTAACCGTCTCTCTAACCCCAGCCCTCAAAATAACCCTAACCCTACGTCCAATCCTAACCCTAACCGTCTCTCTAACCCTAGCCCTCAACCTAACGCTAACCCTAGGTCCAATCCTAACCCTAACCGTCTCTCTAACCCTAGCCCTCAACCCAACCCTAACAATAGTTCCAATCCTAACCCTAACCATCTCTCTAACCCTGGCCCTCAACATAACCCTAACCCTAGGTCCAAATCTTACCACAACCGTCTCTATAAACCTAGCCCTCAACAAAACCCTAGCCCTAGGTCCAATCTTAACCCTAACCGCCTCTCTAACCTTAGCCCTCAACATAACACTAACCCTAGGTCCAATCGTAACCCTAACCGTCTCTCTAACCATAGAACTCAACATAACCCTAATCCTAGATCCAATCCTAACCCTAACCGTCTCTCTAACCTTAGCCCTCAACATAACCCTAACCTTACGTCCAATCCTAACCTTAACCGTCTCTCTAACCCTAGCGCTTAACATAACCCTAACCCTAGGTTCAATCCTAACCCTAACCGTCTCTCTAACCCTAGCCCTCAACATAACCCTAACCCTAGGTCCAATCCTAACCCTAACCGTCTCCCTAACCCTAGCCCTCAACATAACCCTAACCCTAGGTCCAATCCTAACCGTAACCGTCTCTTTAACCCTAGCCCTCAACCTAACCGTAACCCTAGATCCAATCCTAACCCTAAACGGTTCTCTAACACTAGCCCTCAACATAACCCTAACCCTAGGTCCAATCCTAACTCTAACCGTCTCTCTAACCCTAGCCCTCAACCTAACCCTAACCCTAGGTCCAATCCTAACCCTAAACGTCTCTCTAACCCTAGCCCTCAACCTAACCATAACCCTAGGTTCAATCCTAACCCTAACCGTCTCTCTTACCCTAGCCCTCAACATAACCCTATCCCTAGGTCCAATCCTAACCCTAACCGTCTCTCTAACACTAGCCCTGAACATAACCCTAACCCTAGGTCCAATCCTAACCCTAACCGTCTCTCTAACCCCAGCCCTCAAAATAACCGTAACCCTACGTCCAATCCTAACCCTAACCGTCTCTGTAACCCTAGCCCTCAACATAACCCTAACCCTAGGTCCTATCCTAACCCTAACCGTCTCTCTAACCCTAGCCCTCAACATAACCCTAACCCTAGGTCCAATCCTAACCCTAACCGTCTCTCTAACCCTAGTCCTCAACATAACCCTAACCCTAGGTCCAATCCTAACCCTAACCGTCTCTCTAACCCTAGCCCTCAACCCAACCCTAACAATAGTTCCAATCCTAACCCTAACCATCTCTCTAACCCTGGCCCTCAACATAACCCTAACCCTAGGTCCAAATCTTACCCCAACCGTCTCTCTAAACCTAGCCCTCAACATAACCCTAGCCCTAGGTCCAATTCTAACCCTAACCTCCTCTCTAACCCTAGCCCTCAACATAACACTAACCCTAGGTCCAATCCTAACCCTAACCGTCTCTCTAACCCTAGAACTCAACATAACCCTAATCCTAGATCCAATCCTAACCCTAACCGTCTCTCTAACCTTAGCCCTCAACATAACCCTAACCCTAGGTCCAATCCTAACCTTAACCGTCTCTGTAACCCTAGCGCTTAACATAACCCTAACCCTAGGTCCAATCCTAACCCTAACCGTCTCTCTAACCCTAGCCCTCAACATAACCCTAACCCTAGGTCCAATCCTAACCCTAACCGTCTGGCTAACCCTAGCCCTCAACATAACCCTAACCCTAGGTCCAATCCTAACCGTAATAGTCTCTCTAAACCTAGCGCTCAACATAACCCTAACCCTAGGTCCAATCTTAACCCTAACCGTCTCTCTAACCCTAGCCCTCAACATAACCCGAACCCTAGGTCCAATCCTAACCCTAACCGCCTCTCTAACCCTAGCCCTCAACATACCCGTAACCCTCGGTCCAATCCTAACCGTGACCGTCTCTCTAATCCTAGCCCTCAACATAACCCCAACCCTAGGTCCAATCCTAACCCTAACCATCTCTCTAACACTAGCCCTCAACATAACCCTAACCCTAGGTCCAATCCTAACCCTAACCGCTTTCTAACCCTAGCCCTGAACATAACCCTAACCCTAGGTCCAATTATAACCCGAACCGTCTCTCTAACCCTAGCCCTCAACATAACCCTAACCCTAGGTCCAATCCTAAACGTAACCGTCTCTCTTACCCTAGCCCTAAACATAACCCTAACCCTAGGTCCAATCGTAACCCTAACCGTCTCTCTAACCCTGGCCCTCAACATAACCCTAACCCTAGGTCCAATCCTAACCATAACCGTCTCTCTAACCCTAGCCCTCAACATAACCCTAACACTAGGTCCAATCCTAACCCTAACCGTCTCTCTAACCCTAGCCCTCAACATAACACTAACCCTACCTCCAATCCTAACCCTGACCGACTCTCTAAACCTAGCCCTCAAAATAACCCTAACCCTACGTCAATCCTAACCCTAATCGTCTCGCTAACCCTAGCCCTCAACATAACCCTAACCCTAGGTCCAATCCTAACCCTAACAGTCTCTCTAACCATAGCCCTCAACCCAACCCTAACCCTAGGTCCAATCCTTACCCTAACCGTCTCTCTAAAACTAGCCCTCAACATAACCCTAACCCTAGGTCCAATCCAAACCCTGACCATCTTTCTAACCATGGCCCTCAACATAACCCTAACCCTAGGTCCAATGCTAACCCTGACCGTCTCTCTAACCCTAGCCCTCAACATAACCCTAACCCAAGGTCCAATCCTAACCCTGACCGTCTCTCTAACACTAGCCCTCAACATAACCCTAACCCTAGGTCCAATCCTAACCCTAACCGTCTCTCTAACCCTAGCCCTCAAAATAACCCTAACCCTACGTCCAATCCTAACCCTAACCGTCTCGCTAACCCTAGCCCTCAACATAACTCTAACCCTAGGTCCAATCCTAACCCTAACCGTCTCTCTAACCCTAGCCCTCAACCCAACCCTAACAATAGGACCAATCCTAACCCTAACCATCTCTCTAACCCTGGCCCTAAACATAACCCTAACCCTAGGTCCAATCCTTACCCCAACCATCTCTCTAAAACTAGCCCTCAACATAACCCTAACCCTACGTCCAATCCTAACCCTGACCGTCTCTCTAACCCTGGCCCTCAACATAACCCTAACCCTAGGTCCAATCCTTACCCTAACCGTCTCTCTAAACCTAGCCCTCAACATAACCCTAACCCTAGGTCCAATCCTAACCCTGACCGTCTCTGTAACCCTAGCCCTCAACATAACCCTAACCCTAGGTCCAATCCTAACCCTAACCGTCTCTCTAACACTAGCCCTCAACATAACCCTAACCCTAGGTCCAATCCTAACCCTAACCATCTCTCTAACCCTAGCCCTCAACCTAACACTAACCCTAGGTCCAATCCAAATCTAACCGTCTCTCTAACCCTAGCCCTCAACATAACCCTAACCCTAGGTCCAATCTTAACCTTAACCGTCTCGCTAACCCTAGCCCTCAACATAACCCTAACCCTAGGTCCAACCCTAACCCTAAGACTCTCTCTAACCCTAGCCCTCAACCCAACCCTAACCCTAGGTCCAAAACTAACCATAACTGTCTCTCTAACCCTGGCCCTCAACATAACCCTAACCCTAGGTCCAATCCTAACCCTAAGAGTCTCTCTAATCCTAGCCCTCAACCCAACCCTAACCCTAGGTCCAATCCTTACCCTAACCGTCTCTCTAAACCTAGCCTTCAACATAACGCTAACCCTAGGTCCAATCCTAACCCTGACCGTCTCTCTAACCCTAGCCCTCAACATAACCCTAACCCTAGGTCCATTGCTAACCCTGACAGTCTCTCTAACCCTAGCCCTCAACATAACCCTAACCCTAGGTCCAATCCTAACCCTGACCGTCTCTCTAACACTAGCCCTCAACATAACCCTAACCCTAGGTCCTATCCTAACCCTAACCGTCTCTCTAACCCTAGCCCTCAACATAACCCTAACCTTAGGTCCAATCGTAACCCTAACAGTCTCTCTAACCCTAGCCCTCAACATAACCCTAACCCTAGGTCCAATACTAACCCTAACCGTCTCTCTAACCCTAGCCCTCAACCCAACCCTAACAATAGGACCAATCCTAACCCTAACCATCTCTCTAACCCTGGCCCTAAACATAACCCTAACCCTAGGTCCAATCCTTACCCCAACCATCTCTCTAAAACTAGCCCTCAACATAACCCTAACCCTACGTCCAATCCTAACCCTGACCGTCTCTCTAACCCTGGCCCTCAACATAACACTAACCCTACGTCCAATCCTAACCCTGACCGTCTCTCTAAACCTGGCCCTCAACATAACCCTAACCCTAGGTCCAATCCTAACCCTGACCGTCTCTGTAACCCTAGCCCTCAACATAACCCTAACCCTAGGTCCAATCCTAACCCTAACCGTCTCTCTAACCCTAGCCCTCAACATAACCCTAACCCTAGGTCCAATCCTAACCCTAACCGTCTCTCTAACCCTAGCCCTCAACCCAACCCTAACAATAGTTCCAATCCTAACCCTAACCATCTCTCTAACCCTGGCCCTCAACATAACCCTAACCCTAGGTCCAAATCTTACCCTAACCGTCTCTCTAAACCTAGCCCTCAACATAACCCTAGCCCTAGGTCCAATTCTAACCCTAACCGCCTCTCTAACCCTAGCCCTCAACATAACACTAACCCTAGGTCCAATCCTAACCCTAACCGTCTCTCTAACCCTAGAACTCAACATAACCCTAATCCTAGATCCAATCCTAACCCTAACAGTCTCTCTAACCTTAGCCCTCAACATAACCCTAACCCTAGGTCCAATCCTACCTTAACAGTCTCTCTAACCATAGCGCTTAACATAACCCTAACCCTAGGTCCAATCCTAACCGTAACCGTCTCTCTAACCCTAGCCCTCAACATAACCCTAACCCTAGGTCCAATCCTAACCCTAACAGTCTCTCTAACCATAGCCATCAACCCAACCCTAACCCTAGGTCCAATCCTTACCCTAACCGTCTCTCTAAAACTAGCCCTCAACATAACCCTAACCCTAGGTCCAATCCAAACCCTGACCATCTTTCTAACCATGGCCCTCAACATAACCCTAACCCTAGGTCCAATCCTAACCCTGACCGTCTCTCTAACACTAGCCCTCAACATAACCCTAACCCTAGGTCCAATCCTAACCCTAACCGTCTCTCTAACCCTAGCCCTCAAAATAACCCTAACCCTACGTCCAATCCTAACCCTAACCATCTCGCTAACCCTAGCCCTCAACATAACTCTAACCCTAGGTTCAATCCTAACCCTAACCGTCTCTCTAACCCTAGCCCTCAACCCAACCCTAACAATAGGACCAATCCTAACCCTAAACATCTCTCTAACCCTGGCCCTAAACATAACCCTAACCCTAGGTCCAATCCTTACCCCAACCATCTCTCTTAAACTAGCCCTCAACATAACCCTAACCCTACGTCCAATCCTAACCCTGACCGTCTCTCTAACCCTGGCCCTCAACATAACCCTAACCCTAGGTCCAATCCTTACCCTAACCGTCTCTCTAAACCTAGCCCTCAACATAACCCTAACCCTAGGTCCAATCCTAACCCTGACCGTCTCTGTAACCCTAGCCCTCAAGATAACCCTAACCCTAGGTCCAATCCTAACCCTAACCGTCTCTCTAACCCTAGCACTCAACCTAAGCCTAACCCTAGGTCCAATCCTAACCCTAACCATCTCTCTAACCCTAGCCCTCAACCTAACACTAACCCTAGGTCCAATCCAAATCTAACCGTCTCTCTAACCCTAGCCCTCAACATAACCCTAACCCTAGGTCCAATCTTAACCTTAACCGTCTCGCTAACCCTAGCCCTCAACATAACCCTAACCCTAGGTCCAATCCTAACCCTAAGAGTCTCTCTAACCCTAGCCCTCAACCGAAACCTAACCCTAGGTCCAAAACTAACCCTAACTGTCTCTCTAACCCTGGCCCTCAACATAACCCTAACCCTAGGTCCAATCCTAACCCTAACCGTCTCTCTAAACCTGGCCCTCAACATAACCCTAACCCTAGGTCCAAAACTAACCCTAACTGTCTCTCTAACCCTGGCCCTCAACATAACCCTAACCCTAGCTCCAAACCTAACCGAGACCGTCTCTCTAAACCTAGCCCTCAACCTAACCCTAACCCTAGAACCAATCCTAACCCTAACCGTCTCTCTAACCCTAGCATCAACATAACCCTAACCCTACGACCAATCCTAACCCTAACCGTCCCTCTAACCCTAGCCCTCAACATATCCCTAACCCTAGGTCCAATCCTAACCCTAAACCTCTCTCTAACCCTAGTCCTCAAACTAACCCTAACCCTAGGTCCAATCCTAACCCTAACCGTCTCGCTAACCCTAGCCCTCAACATATCCCTAACCCTAGGTCCAATCCTAACCCTAAACCTCTCTCTAACCCTAGTCCTCAAACTAACCCTAACCCTAGGTCCAATCCTAACCCTAAACCTCTCTCTAACCCTAGTCCTCAAACTAACCCTAACCCTAAGTCCAATCCTAACCCTAACCGTCTCTCTAACCCTAGCCCTCAACATAACCCTAACCCTAGGTCCAATCCTAACCCTAACCGTCTCTCTAACCCCAGCCCTCAAAATAACCCTAACCCTACGTCCAATCCTAACCCTAACCGTCTCTCTAACCCTAGCCCTAAACCTAACGCTAACCCTAGGTCCAATCCTAACCCTAACCGTCTCTCTAACCCTAGCCCTCAACCCAACCCTAACAATAGTTCCAATCCTAACCCTAACCATCTCTCTAACCCTGGCCCTCAACATAACCCTAACCCTAGGTCCAAATCTTACCACAACCGTCTCTATAAACCTAGCCCTCAACATAACCCTAGCCCTAGGTCCAATCCTAAACCTAACCGTCTCTCTAACCTTAGCCCTCAACATAACCCTAACCTTAGGTCCAATCCTAACCTTAACCGTCTCTCTAACCCTAGCGCTTAACATAACCCTAACCCTAGGTTCAATCCTAACCCTAACCGTCTCTCTAACCCTAGCCCTCAACATAACCCTAACCCTAGGTCCAATCCTAACCCTAACCGTCTCGCTAACCCTAGCCCTCAACATAACCCTAACCCTAGGTCCAATCCTAACCGTAACCGTCTCTTTAACCCTAGCCCTCAACCTATCCGTAACCCTAGATCCAGTCCTAACCCTAAATGGTTCTCTAACCCTAGCCCTCAACATAACCCTAACCCTAGGTCCAATCCTAACTCTAACCATCTCTCTAACCCTAGCCCTCAACCTAACCCTAACCCTAGGTCCAATCCTAACCCTAACCGTCTCTCTAACCCTAGCCCTCAACCTAACCATAACCCTAGGTTCAATCCTAACCCTAACCGTCTCTCTAACCCTAGCCCTCAACATAACCCTAACCCTAGGTCCAATCCTAACCCTAACCGCCTTCTAACCCTAGCCCTGAACATAACCCTAACCCTAGGTCCAATCCTAACCCTAACCGTCTCTCTAATCTAGCCCTCAACATAACCCTAAACCTAGGTCCAATCCTAACCCTAACCGTCTCTCTTGCCCTAGCCCTAAACATAACCCTATCCCTATGTCCAATCCTAAACCTAACCGTCTCTCTAAAGCTAGCCCTCAACATAACCCTAACCCTAGGTCCAATCCTAACCCTAACCGTCTCTCTAAACCTAGCCCTCAACATAACCCTAACTCTAGGACCAATCTAACCCTAACCGTCTCTCTAACCCTAGCTCTCACCATAACCCTAACCCTAGGTCCAATCCTAATCCTAGCCGTTTCTCTAACCCTAGCCCTCAACATAACCCTAACCCTAGGTCCAATCCTAACCCTAACCGTCTCGCTAACCCTAGCCCTCAACATAACACTAACCCTAGGTCCAATCCTAACCCTAACCGTCTCTCTAACCCTAGCCCTCAACATAACCCTAACCCTAGCTCCAATCCTAACCGAGACCGTCTCTCTAAACCTAGCCCTCAAAATAACCCTACCCTAGGTCCAATCCTAACCCTAACCGTCTCGCTAACCTTAGCCCTCAACCTAACCCTAACCCTAGGTCCAATCCTAACCTGAACCGTCTCTCTAACCCTAGCCCTCAACATAACCCTAACCCTAGGTCCAATCCTAAACCTAACCGTCTCTCTTACCCTAGCCCTAAACATAACCCTAACCCTAGGTCCAATCGTAACCCTAACCGTCCTTCTAACCCTGGCCCTCAACATAACCCTAACCCTTGGTCCAATCCTAACCATAACCGTCTCTCTAACCCTAGCCCTCAACATAACCCTAACACTAGGTCCAATCCTAACCCTAACCGTCTCTCTAACCCTAGCCCTCAACATAACACTAACCCTACCTCCAATCCTAACCCTGACCGACTCTCTAAACCTAGCCCTCAAAATAACCCTAACCCTACGTCAATCCTAACCCTAACCGTCTCGCTAACCCTAGCCCTCAACATAACCCTAACCCTAGGTCCAATCCTAACCCTAACAGTCTCTCTAACCATAGCCATCAACCCAACCCTAACCCTAGGTCCAATCCTTACCCTAACCGTCTCTCGAAAACTAGCCCTCAACATAACCCTAACCCTAGGTCCAATCCAAACCCTGACCATCTTTCTAACCATGGCCCTCAACATAACCCTAACCCTAGGTCCAATGCTAACCCTGACCGTCTCTCTAACCCTAGCCCTCAACATAACCCTAACCCTAGGTCCAATCCTAACCCTGACCGTCTCTCTAACACTAGCCCTCAACATAACCCTAACCCTAGGTCCAATCCTAACCCTAACCGTCTCTCTAACCCTAACCCTCAAAATAACCCTAACCCTACGTCCAATCCTAACCCTAACCGTCTCGCTAACCCTAGCCCTCAACATAACTCTAACCCTAGGTTCAATCCTAACCCTAACCGTCTCTCAAACCCTAGCCCTCAACCCAACCCTAACAATAGGACCAATCCTAACCCTAAACATCTCTCTAACCCTGGCCCTAAACATAACCCTAACCCTAGGTCCAATCCTTACCCCAACCATCTCTCTAAAACTAGCCCTCAACATAACCCTAACCCTACGTCCAATCCTAACCCTGACCGTCTCTCTAACCCTGGCCCTCAACATAACCCTAACCCTAGGTCCAATGCTAACCCTGACAGTCTCTCTAACCCTAGCCCTCAACATAAATAACACTAACCCTAGGTCCAATCGTAACCCTAACGGTCTCTCTAACCATAGAACTCAACATAACCCTAATCCTAGATCCAATCCTAACCCTAACCGTCTCTCTAACCTTAGCCCTCAACATAACCCTAACCTTAGGTCCAATCCTAACCTTAACCATCACTCTAACCCTAGCGCTTAACATAACCCTAACCCTAGGTTCAATCCTAACCCTAACCGTCTCTCTAACCCTAGCCCTCAACATAACCCTAATCCTAGGTCCAATCCTAACCCTAACCGTCTCGCTAACCCTAGCCCTCAACATAACCCTAACCCTAGGTCCAATCCTAACCGTAACCGTCTCTTTAACCCTAGCCCTCAACCTAACCGTAACCCTAGATCCAATCCTAACCCTAAACGGTTCTCTAACACTAGCCCTCAACATAACCCTAACCCTAGGTCCAATCCTAACTCTAACCGTCTCTCTAACCCTAGCCCTCAACCTAACCCTAACCCTAGGTCTAATCCTAACCCTAACCGTCTCTCTAACCCTAGCCCTCAACCTAACCATAACCCTAGGTTCAATCCTAACCCTAACCGTCTCTCTAACCCTAGCCCTCAACATAACCCTAACCCTACGTCCAATCCTAACCCTAACCGCCTTCTAACCCTGGTCCTGAACATAACCCTAACCCTAGGTCCAATCCTAACCCTAACCGTCTCTCTAACCCTAGCCCTCAACATAACCCTAAACCTAGGTCCAATCCTAACCCTAACTGTCTCTCTTGCCCTAGCCCTAAACATAACCCTAACCCTATGTCCAATCCTAAATCTAACCGTCTCTCTAAAGCTAGCCCTCAACATAACCCTAACCCTAGGTCCAATCCTAACCCTAACCGTCTCTCTAAACCTAGCCCTCAACATAACCCTAACCCTAGGACCAATCTAACCCTAACCGTCTCTCTAACCCTAGCCCTCACCATAACCCTAAACCTAGGTCCAATCCTAACCCTAGCCGTTTCTCTATCCCTAGCCCTCAACATAACCCTAACCCTAGGTCCAATCCTAACCCTAACCGTCTCGCTAACCCTAGCCCTCAACATAACACTAACCCTAGGTCCAATCCTAACCCTAACCGTCTCTCTAACCCTAGCCCTCAACATAACCCTAACCCTAGCTCCAATCCTAACCGAGACCGTCTCTCTAAACCTAGCCCTCAAAATAACCCTACCCTAGGTCCAATCCTAACCCTAACCGTCTCGCTAACATTAGCCCTCAACCTAACCCTAACCCTAGGTCCAATCCTAACCCTAACCGTCTCTCTAACCCTAGCCCTCAACATAACCCTAAACCTACGTCCAATCCTAACCCTAACCGTCTCTCTAAACCTAGCCCTCAACATAACCCTAACCCTAGGTCCAATCCTAACCCTAAACCTCTCTCTAATCCTAGTCCTCAAACTAACCCTAACCCTAGGTCCAATCCTAACCCTAACCGTCTCTCTAACCCTAGCCCTCAACATAACCCTAACCCTAGGTCCAATCGTATCCCTAACCGTCTCTCTAACCCTAGCCCTCAACATAACCCTAACCCTAGGTCCAATCCTAACCTTAACCGTCTCTCTAAACTTAGCCCTCAACAAAACCCTAACCCTAGGTCCAATCCTAAACCTGACCGTCTCTCTAACCCTAGCCCTCAACATAACCCTAACCCTAGGTCCAATCCTAACCCTGACCGTCTCTCTAACCCTAGCCCTCAACATAACCCTAACCCTAGGTCCAATCCTAACCCTAACCGTCTCTCTAACACTAGCCCTCAACATAACCCTAACCCTAGGTCCAATCCTAACCCTAACCGTCTCTCTAACCCTAGCCCTCAACATAACCCTAACCCTAGGTCCAATCCTAACCCTAACCGTCTCTCTTACCCTAGCCCTCAACATAACCCTATCCCTAGGTCCAATCCTAAACCTAAGCGTCTCTCTAACACTAGCCCTGAACATAACCCTAACCCTAGTTCCAATCCTAACCCTAACCGTCTCTCTAACCCCAGCCCTCAAAATAACCCTAACCCTACGTCCAATCCTAACCCTAACCGTCTCTCTAACCCTAGCCCTCAACCTAACGCTAACCCTAGGTCCAATCCTAACCCTAACCGTCTCTCTAACCCTAGCCCTCAACCCAACCCTAACAATAGTTCCAATCCTAAACCTAAACATCTCTCGAACCCTGGCCCTCAACATAACCCTAACCCTAGGTCCAAATCTTACCACAACCGTCTCTATAAACCTAGCCCTCAACATAACCCGATCCCTATGTCCAATCCTAACACTAACCGCCTCTCTAACCCTAGCCCTCAACATAACACTAACCCTAGGTCCAATCGTAACCCTAACCGTCTCTCTAACCCTAGAACTCAACATAACCCTAATCCTAGATCCAATCCTAACCCTAACCGTCTCTCTAACCTTAGCCCTCAACATAACCCTAACCTTAGGTCCAATCCTAACCTTAACCGTCTCTCTAACCCTAGCGCTTAACATAACCCTAACCCTAGGTTCAATCCTAACCCTAACCGTCTCTCTAACCCTAGCCCTCAACATAACCCTAACCCTAGGTCCAATCCTAACCCTAACCGTCTCGCTAAACCTAGCCCTCAACATAACCCTAACCCTAGGTCCAATCCTAACCGTAACCGTCTCTTTAACCCTAGCCCTCAACCTAACCGTAACCCTAGATCCAATCCTAACCCTAAACGGTTCTCTAACCTTAGCCCTCAACATAACCCTAACCCTAGGTCCAATCCTAACTCTAACCGTCTCTCTAACCCTAGCCCTCAACCTAACCCTAACCCTAGGTCCAATCCTAACCCTAACCGTCTCTCTAACCCTAGCCCTCAACCTAACCATAACCCTAGGTTCAATCCTAAACCTAACCGTCTCTCTAACCCTAGCCCTCAACATAACCCTAACCCTAGGTCCAATCCTAACCCTAACCGCCTTCTAACCCTAGCCCTGAACATAACCCTAACCCTAGGTCCAATCCTAACCCTAACCGTCTCTCTAACTCTAGCCCTCAACATAACCGTAAACCTAGGTCCAATCCTAACCCTAACCGTCTCTCTTACCCTAGCCCTAAACATAACCCTATCCCTATGTCCAATCCTAAACCTAAGCGTCTCTCTAAAGCTAGCCCTGAACATAACCCTAACCCTAGGTCCAATCCTAACCCTAACCGTCTCTCTAAACCTAGCCCTCAACATAACCCTAACCCTAGGACCAATCTAACCCTAACCGTCTCTCTAACCCTAGCCCTCACCATAACCCTAACCCTAGGTCCAATCCTAACCCTAGCCGTTTCTCTAACCCTAGCCCTCAACATAACCCTAACCATAGGTCCAATCCTTACCCTAATCGTCTCTCTAAACCTAGCCCTCAACATAACCCTAACCCTAGGTCCAATCCTAACCCTGACCGTCTCTCTAACCCTAGCCCTCAACATAACACTAACCCTAGGTCCTATCCTAACCCTAACCGTCTCTCTAACCCTAGCCCTCAACATAACCCTAACCCTAGCTCCAATCCTAACCGAGACCGTCTCTCTAAACCTAGCCCTCAAAATAACCCTACCCTAGGTCCAATCCTAACCCTAACCGTCTCGCTAACCTTAGCCCTCAACCTAACCCTAACCCTAGGTCCAATCCTAACCCTAACCGTCTCTCTAACCCTAGCCCTCAACATAACCCTAACCCTACGTCCAATCCTAACCCTAACCGTCTCTCTAAACCTAGCCCTCAACATATCCCTAACCCTAGGTCCAATTTTAACCCTAAACCTCTCTCTAACCCTAGTCCTCAAACTAACCCTAACCCTAGGTCCAATCCTAACCCTAACCGTCTCTCTAACCCTAGCCCTCAACATAACCCTAACCCTAGGTCCAATCGTATCCCTAACCGTCTCTCTAACCCTAGCCCTCAACATAACCCTAACCCTAGGTCCAATCCTAACCTTAACCGTCTCTCTAAACTTAGCCCTCAACAAAACCCTAACCCTAGGTCCAATCCTAAACCTGACCGTCTCTCTAACCCTAGCCCTCAACATAACCCTAACCCTAGGTCCAATCCTAACCCTGACCGTCTCTCTAACCCTAGCCCTCAACATAACCCTAACCCTAGGTCCAATCCTAACCCTAACCGTCTCTCTAACACTAGCCCTCAACATAACCCTAACCCTAGGTCCAATCCTAACCCTAACCGTCTCTCTAGCCCTAGCCCTCAACATAACCCTAGCCCTAGGTCCAATCCTAACCCTAACCGTCTCTCTTACCCTAGCCCTCAACATAACCCTATCCCTAGGTCCAATCCTAACCCTAACCGTCTCTCTAACACTAGCCCTGAACATAACCCTAACCCTAGGTCCAATCCTAACCCTAACCGTCTCTCTTACCCCAGCCCTCAACATAACCCTATCCCTAGGTCCAATTATAACCCTAACCGTCTCTCTAACACTAGCCCTGAACATAACCCTAACCCTAGGTCCAATCCAAACCCTAACCGTCTAGCTAACCATAGCCCTCAACATAACCCTAACCCTAGGTCCAATCCTAACCCTAACCGTCTCTCTAACCCTAGCCCTAAACTTAACCTTAATCCTAGGTCCAATCCTAACCCTAAACGTCCCTCAAACCGTAGCCTTCAACATAACCATAACCCTAGCTCCAATTTTAACCCTGACCGTCTCTCTAACTTAGCCTTCAACATAACCCTAGCCCTAGGTCCAATCCTAACCCTAACCGTCTCGAAAACCCTAGCCCTCAACATAACCCTAACCCTAGGTCCAATACTAACCCTAACCGCCCCTCTAACCCTAGCCCTCAACATAGCCATAACCCTCGGTCCAATCATAACCCTAACCGTCTCTCTAACCCTAGCCCTCAACATAACCCTAACCCTAGGTCAAATCGTAACCCTAACCGTCTCTCTAACCCTAGCCCTCAACATAACCCTAAGCCTAGATCCAATCCTAACCGTAACCGTCTCTCTAACCGTAGCCCTCAACATAACACTACCCTAAGTCCAATCCTAACCCTGACCGTCTCTCTGACCCTAGCCCTCAACATAACCCTAACCCTAGGTCCAATCCTAACCCTAACCGTCTCTCTAACCCTATCCCTCAACATAACCCTAACCCTAGGTCCAATCCTAACCCGAACCCTCTCTCTAACCCTGGCCCGCAACATAACGCTAACCCTAGGTCCAATCGTAACCCTAATCGTCTACCCAACCCTAGTCCTCAACATAAGCCTAACCCTAGCTAGAATCCTAACCCTAATCGTCTACCTAACCGTAGCCCTCAACATAACCCTAACCCTCGGTCCAATCCTAACCCGAACCGTCTCTCTAAACCTAGCCCTCAACATAACCCTATCCCTAGGTCCCATCCTAACCCGAACCTTCTCTCTAACCCTAGCCCTTAATATAACCTTACCCTAGGTCCAATCCTAACCCGAACCTTCTCTCTAACCCTACCCCTCAACATAACCCTAAGCCTAGCTCGAATTCTAACCCTAATCGTCTCTCTAACCCTAGCCCTCAACATAACCCTAACCCTAGGTACAATCCTAACACTAAGAGTGTATCTAACCCTAGCCCTAAATATAACTCTAATCCTTGGTCCAATAATAACCTTAATCGTCTCTTTAACCCTAACCCTCATATAACCCTAACCCTAGGTCCAATAATAATCCTATTTCCTCAAACCATAGCCCTCAACATAACCCTAACCCTAGGTCCAATCCTAACCCGAATCGTCTCTCTAAACCTATCCCTCAACATAACCCTAACCGTAGGTCCAATCCTAATCCTAATCGTCTATCTAAACCTAGCCCTAAACACAACCCTAACCCTAGGTCCAATCCTAATTCGAATCTTCTCTCTAACCCTATCCCTCAACATAACCCTAACCATAGGTCCAATACTAACCCTAATGGTCTACCTAACCATAGCCCTCAACGTAACCCTATCCCTACATCCAATCCTAACCCTAATCGTCTACCTAACCGTAGCCCTCAACATAACCCTAACCATAGCTTCAATTCTAACCCTAATCGTCTTTGTAACCCTAGCCCTCAACATTACCCTAACCCTAGGTCCAATCCTAACCCTAATTGTCTATCTAACCCTAGCCCTGAACATAACACTAACCCTAGGTCCAATCCTAACCCGAACCCTATCTCTGACCCTAACCCTCAACATAAGGCTAACCCTAGGTCCAATCCTAACGCTAATCGTCTACCTAACCCTAGCCCTCAACATAACCCTAACCCTAGCTGCAATCCTAACCCTAATCGTCTCTTTAACCCTAGCCATCAAATAACCCTAACCCTAGGTCCAATCCTAACCCTAATCGTCCACCTAACCCTAGCCCTCAACATAACCCTAAGCCTAGCTAGAATCCTAACCCTAATCGTCTACCTAACCCTAGCCCTCAACATAACCCTAACCCTCGGTCCAATCCTAACCCGAACCGTCTCTCTAAACCTAGCCCTCAACATAACCGTATTCCTAGGTCCCATCCTAACCCGAACCTTCTCTCTAACCCTAGCCCTTAACATATCCTTACCCGAGGTCCAATCCTAATCCGAACCTTCTCTCTAACCCTACCCCTCAACAAAACCCTAACCCTAGCTCGAATCCTAACCCTAATCGTCTCTCTAACCCTAGCCCTCAACATAACCCTAACCCTAGGTACAATCCTAACACTAATCGTCTATCTAACCCTAGCCCTATACATAACCCTAACCCTTGGTCCAATAATAACCTTAATCGTCTCTTTAACCCTAACCCTCAACATAACCCTAACCCTAGTTCCAATAATAACCCTAATCGTTCCTCGAACAGTAGCCCTCAACATAACCCTAACCCTAGGTCCAATCGTAAACCTAATTGTCTATCTAACCTTAGCCCTCAACAAACCTAACCCTAGGTCCATTCCTAACCCGAATCGTCTCTCTAAACCTAGCCCGCAACATAACCCTAACCGTAGGTCCCATCCTAACCCTAAACGTCTCTGTAACACTAGCACTCAACATTACCCTAACCCCAGCTCCAATCCTAAGCCTAATCGTCTACCTAACCCTAGCCCTCAACACAACCCAAACCGTAGGTCCAATCCTCATTCGAATCGTCTCTCTAACCCTAGCCCTCAACATAACCCTAATCCTAGGTCCAATACTAACCCTAATGGTCGACCTAACCCTAGCCCTCAACATAACCCTAACACTAGCTCCAATCCTAACCCTAATCGTCTACCTAACCCTAGCCGTCAACATAACCCTAACACTAGCTACAATCCTAACACTAATCATCTCTGTAACCCTAGCCCTCAACATTACCCTAACCCTCGGTCCAATCCTAACTGGAACAGTCTCTCTAAACCTAGCACTCAACATAACCCTATCCCTAGGTCCCATCCTAACCCGAACCTTCTCGCTAACCCCAGCCCTTAACATAACCTTAACCTAGGTCCAATCCACACCCGAACCTTCTCTCTAACCCTACCCCTCAACATAACCCTAACCCTAGCTCGAATCCTAACCCTAATCGTGTCTCTAACCCTAGCCATCAACATAACCCTAACCCTAGGTACAATCCTAACACTAATCGTTTATCTAACCCTAGCCCTAAATATAACTCTAACCCTTGGTCCAATAATAACCTTAATCGTCTCTTTAACCCTAACCCTCAACATAACCCTAACCCTAGGTTCAATAATAAACCTAATTGTTCCTCAAACCCTAGCCCTCAACATAACCCTAATCCTAGGTCCAATCGTAACCCTAATTGTATATCTAACCTTAGCCCTCAACATAAACCTAACCCTAGGTCCAATCCTAACCCGAATCGTCTCTCTAAACCTAGCCCTCAACATAACCCTAACCGTAGGTCCAATCCTAACCCTAATCGTCTATCTAAACCTAGTCCTAAACAAAACCCTAACCCTAGGTCCAATCCTAACCCTAATCGTCTATCTAAACCTAGTCCTAAACAAAACACTAACCCTAGGTCCAATCCTAACCCTAATCGTCTATCTAACCCTAGCCCTCAACATAACCCTAACCCTAGCTCCAATCCTAAGCCTAATCGTCTACCTAACCCTAGCCCTCAACACAACCCTAACCCTAGGTCCAATCCTAATTCGAATCGTATCTCTAACCCTAGCCCACAACATAACCCTAACCCTAGGTCCAATACTAACTTTAATGGTCTACCTAACCATAGCCCTGAATATAACCCTATCCCTAGCTCCAATCCTAACCCTAATCGTCAACCTAACCCTAGCCCTCAACATAACCCTAACCCTATCTCCAATCCTAGCCCTAATCGTCTCTTTAACCCTAGCCCTCAAATAAGCCTAACTCTAGGTCCAATCCTAACCCTAATCGTCTACCTAACACTAGCCCTCAACATAACCCTAACCCTCGGTCCAATCCTAACCCGAACCGTCTCTCTAACCCTAGCCCTCAACATAACCCTATTCCTTGGTCCCATCCTAACCCGAACATTCTCTCTAACCCTAGCCCTTAACATAACCTTACCCTAGTTCCAATCCTAATCCAAACCTTCTCTCTAACCCTACCCCTCAACATAACCCTAACGCTAGGTCGAATCCTAACCCTAATCGTCTTTCTAACCATAGCCCTCAACATAAGCCTAACCCTAGGTACAATCCTAACACTAATCGTGTATCTAACTATAGCCCAAAACATAACCCTAACCCTTGGTCCAATAATAACCTTAATCGTCTCTTTAACCCTAACCCTCATCATAACCCTAACCCTAGGTCCAATAATAACCCTAATCGTTCCTCGAACAGTAGCCCTCAACATAATCCTAACCCTAGGACCAATCGTAACCCGAATTGTCTATCTAACCTTAGCCCTTAACATAAACCTAACCCTAGGTCCAATCCTAACCCGAATCGTCTCTCTAAACCTAGTCCTCAACATAACCCTAACCGTAGGTCCAATCCTAACCCTAATCGTCTCTGTAACCCTAGCCCTTAACATTACCCTAACCCTAGGTACAACACCAACCCTAACAGTCTCTATAACCCTAGCCCTCAACCCAACCCTAACCCTAGGTCCAATCCTTACCCTAACCGTCTCTCTAAACCTAGCCCTCAACATAACCCTAACCCTTGGTCCAATCCTAACCCTGACCGTCTCTCTAACCCTAGCCCTCAACATAACCCTAACCCTAGGTCCAATGCTAACCCTGACAGTCTCTGTAACCCTAGCCCTCAACATAACCCTAACCCTAGGTCCAATCCTAACCCTGACCGTCTCTCTAACACTAGCCCTCAACATAACCCTAACTCTAGGTCCTATCCTAACCCTTACCGTCTCTCTAACCCTAGCCCTCAACATAACCCTAACCTTAGGTCCAATCCTAACCCTAACCGTCTCTCTAACCCTAGCCCTCAACATAACCCTAACCCTAGGTCCAATCCTAACCCTAACCGTCTCTCTAACCCTAGCCGTCAAAATAACCCTAACCCTACGTCCAATCCTAACCCTAACCGTCTCTCTAACCCTAGCCCTCAACATAACCCTAACCCTAGGTCCAATCCTAACCCTAACCGTCTCTCTAACCCTAGCCCTCAACCCAACCCTAAAAATAGTTCCAATCCTAACCCTAACCATTTCTCTAACCCTGGCCCTCAAAATAACCCTAACCCTAGGTCCAAATCTTACCCCAACCGTCTCTCTAAACCTAGCCCTCAACATATCCCTAGCTCTATGTCCAATCCTAACCCTAACCGTCTCTCTAACCCTAGCCCTCCACATAACACTAACCCTAGGTCCAATCCTAACCCTAACCGTCTCTCTAACCCTAGAACTCAACATAACCCTAATCCTAGTTCCAATCCTAACCCTAATCGTTCCTCGCACCCTAGCTCTCAACATAACCCTAACCCTAGGTCAAATCGTAACCCTAATCTTCTATCTGACCCTAGCCCACAAGATAACCATAACCCTAGGTCCAATCCTAACCCCAATCGTCTACCTAACGCTAGCCCTCAACATAACCCTAACCTTAGGTCCAATCCTAACCCTAATCGTCTATCTAACCCTAGCCCTCAACATAACCATAACCCTAAGTCCAATCCTAACCCTAATCGTCTACCTAACCCTAGCCCTCAACATAACCCTAACCCTAGGTCCAATCCTAACCCTATTCGTCTCTCTAAACCTAGCCCTCAACATAACCCTAACGCTAGCTCGAATCCTAACCCAAACGGTCTCTCTAACCCTAGCCCTCAACATAACCTTACCCTAGGTCCAATTCTAACCCGAACCTTCTCTCTATCCCTAGCCCGCAACAAAGCCCTAAACCTAGGTATAATAATAACCCTAATCATTTCTCTAACCCTAGACCTCAACATAACCCTAACCCTAGGTCCAATCCTAACCCTAATCGTCTACCTAACCCTACCCTCAACATAACACTAACCCTACCTCCAATCCTATCCCTAATCGTCTACCTAACCCTAGATATCATCATAACCCTAACCCTAGATCAAATTCTAACACTAATCGTCTATCTGACCCTAGCCCTAAACATAACGCCGACCCTAGGTCCAATATTAACCCTAATCGTTCCTCGCACCCTAGCCCTCAACATAACCCTAACCCTAGGTCAAATGCTAACCCTAATCGTCTATCTAACCCTTGCCCTCAACATAACCATAACCCTAGGTCCAATGCTAACCCTAATTGTCTACCGAACCCTAGCCCTCAACATAACCCTAACCCTAGCTCCAATCCTAACCCTAATCGTCTACGTAACCCTAGCCCTCAACATAACCATAACCCTAGGTCCTATCCTAAACCTATTCGTCTCTCTAACCCTAGCCCACAACCTAACCCTAATCCTAGGTCCAATCCTAACCCTGACCGTCTCTCTAACCCTAGCCCTCAACATAACCCTAATCCTAGGTCCAATCCTCACCCTAACCCTCTCTAACCTTAGCCCTCAACCTAACGCTAACCATAGGTCCAATCCTACCCGTAACCGTCTCTCTAACCCTAGCCCTCAACATAACCCTAACCCTAGGTCCAATCCTAACCGTAACCGTCTCTCTATCCCTAGCGCTCAACATAACCCTAACCCTAGGTCCAATCCTAACCCTTACTGTCTCTCTAACCCTAGCGCTCAACATAACCCTAACCCTAGTTCCAATCCTAACCCTAACCGTCTATCTAGCCCTAGCCCTCAACATAACCCTAACGCTAGGTCCAATCCTAACCCTAACCGTCTCCCTAACCCTAGCCCTGAACATAACCCTAATCTTAGGTACAATCCTAACCTTAACTGTCTCTCTAACCCTAGCCCTCAACATAACCCTAACCCTAGGTCCAATCCTAACCCTAATCGTCTCTCTAACTCAAGCCCTCACATAACCCTAATCCTAGGTCCAATCATAACCCTAATCGTCTATCTAACGCTAGCCTTCAACATAACCCTGACCCTAGGTCCAATCCTAACCCATATCGTCTACCTAACCCTAGCGCTCAAGATAACCCTAACCCGAGCTCAAATCCTAACCCTAATCGTCTCTATAACCCTACCCCTCAACATTACCGTAGCCCTAGGTCCAATCCTAACCCGAACCATCTCACTAACCCTAGCTCTCAACCTAACCCTACCGTAGGTCCAACCCTAACCCTAATCATCTACCTAACCATAGCCCTCAACCTAACCCTAACCCTAGCTCGAATCCTAACCCTAATCGTCTCTCTAACCCTAGAACTCAACATAACCGTAACCCTAGGTCCAATCCTAACCCTAATCGTCTATCTATCCCTAGCCATCAAAATAACCCTAACCCTAGCTCCAATCATAATCCTAATCGTCTACCTAACCCTAACCCTCACCATAACCCTATCCCTAAGTCCAATCCTAACATTAATCGTCTATCTATCCCTAGCCCTAAACATAACCCTAACCCTAGATCTAATAATAACCCTAATGGTTTCGCGAACCCTAGCCCTCAACATTACCATAACCCTAGGTCCAATCCTAACCCTAATCGTCTCTCTAACCCTAGCCCTCAACATAACCCTAACCCTAGGTCCAATTCTAACCCTAAACGTCTACCTAACCCTACCCTCAACATAACACTAACCCTACCTCCAATCCTAACCCTAAAATTCTACCTAACCCTAGATATCATCATAACACTAACCCTAGATCAAATTCTAACCCTAATCGTCTATCTAACCCTAGCCGTAAACATAACCCCGACCCTAGGTCCAATATTAACCCTAATCGTTCCTCGCACCCTAGCCCTCAACATAACCCTAACCCTACGTCAAATGCTAACCCTAATCATCTACCGAACCCTAGCCCTCAACATAACCCTAACCTTAGCTCCAATCCTAACCCTAATCGTCTACCTAAACCTATCCCTCAACATAACCCTAACCCTAGGTCCTATCCTAACCCTATTCGTCTCTCTAACCCTAGCCCACAACCTAACCCTAACCCTAGGTCCAATCCTAACCCTAACCGTCTCCCTAACCCTAGCCCTCAACATAACCCTAACCCTAGGTCCAATCCTAACCCTAAACGTCTATCTAGCCCTAGCCCTCAACATAACCCTAACGCTAGGTCCAATCCTAACCCTAACCGTCTCCCTAACCCTAGCCCTCAAATAACCCTAATTTAGGTACAATCCTAACCCTAACTGTCTCTCTGACCCTAGCCCTCAACATAAGCCTAACCCTAGGTCCAATCCTAACCCTAACCGTCTCCCTAACCCTAGCCCTCAACATAACCCTAACCCTAGGTCCAATCCTAACCCTAAACGTCTATCTAGCCCTAGCCCTCAACATAACCCTAACGCTAGGTCCAATCCTAACCCTAACCGTCTCCCTAACCCTAGCCCTCAAATAACCCTAATTTAGGTACAATCCTAACCCTAACTGTCTCTCTGACCCTAGCCCTCAACATAAGCCTAACCCTAGGTCCAATCCTAACCCTAACCGTCTCTCTAACCCTAGCCCTCAACCTAAACCCTAGGTCTAATCCTAACCCTAACCGTCTCTCTAACCCTAGCACTCAACCTAACCCTAACCCTAGATAAAATCCTAACCCTAACCATCTCTCTAACCCTAGCCCTCAACATAACCCTAACTCTAGGTCCAATCCTAACCCTAACCGTCTCTCTAACCCTAGCCCTCAACATAACCCTAACCGTTGGTCCAATCCTCACCCTAACCGTCTCTCTAACCCTAGCCCTCAACATAACCCTAACCGTAGGTCCTATCCTAACCCTAACCGTCTCTCTAACTCTAGCCCTAAACATAATCCTAACCCTAGGTCCAATCCTACCCTAACCGTCTCTATAAACCTAGCCCTCAACATAACCCTAACCCTAGGTCCAATCCTAACCCTAACCGTCTCTCTAACCCTAGCCCTCAACATAACCCTAACCCTAGGTCCAATCCTAACCCTAACCGTCTCTCTAACCCTAGCCCTCAAAATAACCCTAACCCTAGGTCCAATCCTAACCCTGACCGACTCTCTAACCCTAGCCCTCAAAATAACCCTAACCCTACGTCCAATCATAACCCTAATCATCTCGATAACACTAGCCCTCAAAATAACCTTAACCCTAGGTCCAATCCTAACCCTAACCGTCTCTCTAACCCTAACCCTCAACCCAACCCTAACCCTAGGTCCAATCATAACCCTAACCATCTCTCTAACCCTGGCCCTCAACCTAACCCTAACCCTAGGTCCAATCCTTACCCTAACCGTCTCTCTAAACCTAGCCCTCAACATAACCCTAACCTTAGGTCCAATCTCAACCCTGACCGTCTCTCTAACCCTATCCCTCAACATAACGCTAACCCTACGTCCAATCCTAACCCTAACTGTCTCTCTAACCCTAGCCCTCAACCTAACCCTAACCCTAGGTCCAATCCTAACACTAACCGTCTCTCTAACCCTATCCCTCAACCTAACCCTAATCCTAGGTCCAATCCTAACCCTAACCGTCCCTCTAACCCTAGCCCTCAACATAACCCTAACCCTAGGTCCAATCCTCACCCTAACCCTCTCTAGCCCTAGCCCTCAACCTAACCCTAACCCTAGGTCCAATCCTAGACCTAACTGTCTCTCTAACCCTAGCCCTCAACATAACCTTAACCCTAGGTCCAATCCTAACCCTAACCGTCTCTCTAACCCTAGCCCTCAACATAACCCTAATTCTAGGTCCAATCCTAACCATAACCGTCTCTCTAACCCTAGGCCTCAACATAACCCTAACCCTAGGTCCAATCCTAACCCTAACCGCCTATCTCACCCTAGCCCTCAACATAACCCTAACCCTAGGTCCAATCCTAACCCTTACCGTCTCTCTAACCCTAGCCCTCAACATAACCCTATCCCTAGGTCCAATCCTAACCCTAAACGACTCTCTAACCCTAGCCCTCAACATAACCCTAACCCTAGATCCTATCCTAACCCTAACCGTCTCTCTAACCCTAGCCTTCAACATAACCCTAACCCTAGGTCCAATCCTAAGCCTAACCGTCTCTCTAACACTAGCCCTCAACATAACCCTAACCCTAGGTCCAATCTTAACCCTAACCGTCTCTCTAACCCTAGCCCTCAACATAACCCTAACCCTAGGTCCAATGCTAACGCTAGCCGTCTCTCTAACCGTAGCGCTCACCATAACCCTAACCCTAGGTCCAATCCTAACCCTAACCGTCTCTCTAACCCTAGCCCTCAACATACCCTAACCCTAGGTCCAATCCTAACCCTAACCGTGTCTCTAAACCTAGCTCTCAACATAACAATAACCCTAGGTCCAATCCTAACCCTAACCGTCTCTCTAACCCTAGCTCTCAACATAACCCTTACCCTAGGTCCAATCCTAACCCTAACCGTCTCTCTAACCCTAGCCCTCAACATAACCATAACTCTAGGTCCAATCCTAACCCTAACACTCTCTCTAAACCTAGCCCTCAAAATAACCCTATCCCTAGGTCCAATCATAAACCTAACCGTCTCTCTAGTCCTAGCCCTCAACATAACACTAACCCTAAGTCCAATAATAACCCTAACCGTCTCTCTAACCCTAGCCCTCAACTTAACCCTAAACCTAGGTCCAATCCTAACCCTAATCGTCTCTCACTCTAGCCCTCAACATAACCCTAACCCTAGGTCCAATCCTAACGCTAGCCGTCTCTCTAACCGTACCCTACAACATAACACTAACCCTAGGTCCAATCCAAACCCTAACCGTATCTCTAACCCTAGCCCTCAACCTAACCCTAACACTAGGTCCAATCCTAACCCTTATCGTCTCTCACCCTAGCCCTCAACATAACCCTAACCCTAGGTCCAATCCTAACCCTAACCGCCTCTCTAAACGTAGCCCTCAACATTACCCTAACCCTAGGTCCAATCCTAACCCTAACCGTCTCTCTAACCCTAGCCCTCAACATAAACCTAACCTTAGGTCCAATCCTAACCCTAACCGTCTCTCTAACCCTAGCCCTCAACAAAACTCTAACCCTAGGTCCAATCCTAACCCTAACCGTCTCTCTAAAGCTAGCCCTCAACATAACCCTAAACCTAGGTCCAATCCTAACCCTAACTGTCTCTCTAACCCTATTCCTCAACATAACCCTAACCCTAGGACCAATCCTAATCCTAACCGTCTCTCTAACCCCAGCCCTCAACCTAACCATAACCCTAGGTGCAATCCTAACCCTAACCGTCTCTCTAATCCTAGCCCTCAACATAACGATAACCCTAGGCCCAATCCTAACCCTAACTGTCTCTCTAAGCCTAGCCCTCAACCTAACCCTATCCCTAGGTCCAATCCTAACGCTAACCGTCTCTCTAACCCTAGCCCTCAACCTAACGCTAATCCTAGGTCCAATCCTAACCCTAACCGTCTCTGTAACGCTAGATCTCAACATAACCCTAACCCTAGGTCCAATCCTCAACCTAACCGTCTCTCTAACCCTAGCCCTCAACATAACCTTAACCCTAGGTAAAATCTTAAATCTAACGTTCTCTCTAAACCTAGCCCTCAACATAACCCTAACTTTAGGTCCAATCCTAACCCTAACCGTCTCTCTGACCCTAGCCCTCAACATAAGCGTAACCATAGGTCCAATCCTAACCCTAACCGTCTCTCTAAACCTAGCCCTCAACCTAAACCTAACCCTACGTCCAATCCTAACCCTAACCGTCTCTCTAACCCTAGCACTCAACCTAACCCTAACCCTAGGTAAAATCCTAACCCTAACCGTCTCTCTAACCCTAGCCCTCAACATAAACCTAACCCTAGGTCCAATCCTAAACCTAACCGTCTCTCTAACCCTAGCCCTGAACATAACCCTAACCCTAGGTCCAATCCTAACCCTAACCGTCTCTCTAACCCTAGCCCTCAACATAGCCCTAACCCTAGGTCCATTCGTAACCCTAACCGTCTCTCTAACCCTAGCCCTCAACATAACCCTAACCCTAGGTCCAATCCTAACCCTAACCGTCTCTCTAACCCTAGCCCTCAACATAACCATAACCCTAGCTCCAATCCTAACCCTGACCGACTCTCTAACCCTAGCCCTCAAAATAACGTAACCCTACGTCCAATCCTAACCGTAACCGTCTCGCTAACCCTAGCCCTCAACATAACCCTAACCTTAGGTCCAATCCTAACCCTAACCGTCTCTCTAACCCTAGCCCTCGACCCAACCCTAACCCTAGGTCCAATCCTAACCCTAACCATCTCTCTAAACCTGGCCCTCAACATAACCCTAACCCTAGGTCCAATCCTTACCCTAACCGTCTCTCTAAACCTAGCCCTCAACATAACACTAACCCTAGGTCCAATCCTAACCCTGACCGTCTCTCTAACCCTTGCCCTCAACATAACGTTAACCCTAGGTCCAATCCTAACCCTAACTGTCTCTCTAACCCTAGCCCTCAACATAACCCTAACCCTAGGTCCAATCCTAACCCTAACCGACTCTCGAACCCTAGCCCTCAACATAACCCCATCCCTAGGTCCAATCCTAACCCTAACCGTCTCTCTAACCCTAGCCCTCAACATAACCCTAACCCTATATCCTATCCTAACCCTAACCGTCTCTCTAACCCTAGCCCTCAACATAACCCTAACCCTAGGTCCAATCCTAAGCCTAATCGTCTCTCTAACCCTAGCCCTCAACATAACCCTAACCCTAGGTCCAATCCTAACCCTAACCGTCTCTCTAACCCTGGCCCTCAACATAACCCTAACCCTAGGTCCAATCCTAACGCTAGCCGTCTCTCTAAACCTAGAACTCAACATAATCCTAACCCTAGGTCCAATCCGAAGCCTAACCATCTCTCTAACCCTAGCCCTCAACATAACACTAATCCTAGGTCCAATCCTAACGCTAACCGTCTCTCTAACCCTAGCCCTCAACATACACTTACCCTAGGTCCAATCCTAACCCTAACATTGTCTCTAACCCCAGCACTCAACATAAACCTAACCCTAGGGGCAATCCTAACCCTAACCCTCTCTAACCCTAGCCCTCAACCTAACCCTAACCCTAGGTCCAATCCTAGACCTAACCGTCTCTCTAACCCTAGCCCTCAACAGAACCCTCACCCTAGGTCCAATCCTCACCCTAACCCTATCTAACCCTAGCCCTCAACCTAACCCTAACCCTAGGTCCAATCCTAGACCTAACCGTCTTTCTAACCCTAGCCCTCAACATAACCCTAACCCTAGTCCAATCCTAACCCTAACCAACTCTCTAACCCTAGCCCTCAACATAACCCTAATCCTAGGTCCAATCCTAACCATAACCGTCTCTCTAACCCTAGCCCTCAACATAACCCTAACCCTAGGTCCAATCCTAACCCTAACCGCCTATCTAACCCTAGCCCTCAACATAACCCTAACCCTAGGTCCAATCCTAACCCTAACCGCCTATCTAACCCTAGCCCTCAACATAACGCTAACCCTAGGTCCAATCCTAACCCTAACTGTCTCTCTAACCCTAGCCCTCTACCTAACCCTAAACCTAGGTCCAATCCTAGACCTAACCGTCTCTCTAACCCTAGCCCTCAACATAACCCTAACCCTAGGTCCAATTCTAACCCTAACCGTCTCTCTAACCCTAGCGCTCAACATAACCCTAACCCTAGGTCCAATCCTCACCATAACCGTCTCTCTAACCCTAGCCCTCAACATGACCCTAACCATAGGCCAATCCTAACCCTAACCGTCTATCTAACCCTAGCCCTCAACATAACCCTAACCCTAGGTCCAATCCTAACCCTAACCGTCTCTCGAACCCTAGCCCTCAACATAACCCACCCTAGGTCCAATCCTAACCCTAACCGTCTCTCTAACCCTAGCCCTCAACATAACCCTAACCCTAGGTCCAATCCTAAGCCTAAACGTCTCTCTAACACTAGCCCTCAACATAACCCTAACCCTAGGTCCAATCCTAACCCTAACCGTCTCTCTAACCCTAGCCCTCAACATAACCCTAACCCTAGGTCCAATCCTAACGCTAGCCGTCTCTCTAACCGTAGCCCACAATATAACCCTAACCCTAGGTCCAATCCTAACCCTAACCGTATCTCTAACCCTAGCCCTCAACCTAACCCTAACCCTAGGTCCAATCCTAACCCTTATCGTCTCTCACCATAGCTCTCAATATAATCCTAACCCTATGTCCAATCCTAACCCTAACCGTCTCTCTAAACCTAGCCCTCAACATAACCCTAACCCTAGGTCCAATCCTAAGCCTAACCGTCAATCTAACCCTAGCCCTCAACATAACCCTAACCCTAGGTCAAATCCTAACGCTAACCGTCTCTCTAACCCTAGCCCTCAACATACACTAACCCTAGGTCCAATCCTAACCCTAACCGTGTCTCTAACCCCAGCCCTCAACATAACCCTAACCCTAGGTCCAATCCTAACCCTAACCGTATCTCTAAACCTAGCCCTCAACATAAACCTAACCCTAGGTCCAATCCTAACCCTAACAATCTCTCTAACTTTAGCTCTCAACATAACCCTAACCCTAGGTCCAATCATAACCCTAACAGTCTCTCTAACCCTAGCCCTCAACATAACACTAACCCTAGTTCCAATCCTAACCCTAACCGTCTCTCTAAATCTAGCCTTCAACCTAACCCTAACCCTAAGTCCAATCGTAACCCTAATCGTCGCTCACCCTAGCCCTCAACATAACTCTAACCCTAGGTCCAATCCTAACCCTAACCGCCTCTCAAACCCTAGCCGTCAACATAACCCTAGACCTAGGTCCAATCCTAACCCTAACCGTCTCTCTAACCCTAGTCCTCAACATAACCCTAACCCTAGGACCAATCCTAACCCTAACTGTCTCTCTAAGCCTAGCCCTCAACATAACCCTAACCCTAGGTCCAATCCTCACCCTAACCCTCTCTAACCCTAGCCCTCAAGCTAACCCTAACCCTAGGTCCAATGCTAGCCCTAACCGTCTCTCTAACCCTAGCCCTCAACATAACCCTAACCCTAGGTCCAATCCTAACGCTAGCCGTCACTCTAACCGTAGCCCTCAACATAACCCTAACCCTAGGTCCAATCCTAAACCTAACTGTCTCTCTAGCCCTAGCCCTCAACAAAACCCTAACCCTAGGTCCATTCCTAAACCTAACCGTCTATCTAGCCCTAGCCCTCAACATAACCCTAACTCTAGGTCCAATCCTAACCCTAACCGTCTCTCTAACCCTAGCCCTCAACATAACCCTAACCGTTGGTCCAATCCTCACCCTAACCGTCTCTCTAACCCTAGCCCTCAACATAACCCTAACCGTAGGTCCTATCCTAACCCTAACCGTCTCTCTAACTCTAGCCCTCAACATAATCCTAACCCTAGGTCCAATCCTACCCTAACCGTCTCTATAAACCTAGCCCTCAACATAACCCTAACCCTAGGTCCAATCCTAAACCTAACCGTCTCTCTAACCCTAGCCCTCAACATAACCCTAACCCTAGGTCCAATCCTAACCCTAACCGTCTCTCTAACCCTAGCCCTCAACATAACCCTAACCCTAGGTCCAATCCTAACCCTGACCGACTCTCTAACCCTAGCCCTCAAAATAACCCTAACCCTACGTCCAATCCTAACCCTAATCGTCTCGATAACACTAGCCCTCAAAATAACCTTAACCCTAGGTCCAATCCTAACCCTAACCGTCTCTCTAACCCTAACCCTCAACCCAACCCTAACCCTAGGTCCAATCATAACCCTAACCATCTCTCTAACCCTGGCCCTCAACATAACCCTAACCCTAGGTCCAATCCTTACCCTAACCGTCTCTCTAAACCTAGCCCTCAACATAACCCTAACCTTAGGTCCAATCTCAACCCTGACCGTCTCTCTAACCCTATCCCTCAACATAACGCTAACCCTACGTCCAATCCTAACCCTAACTGTCTCTCTAACACTAGCCCTCAACCTAACCCTAACCCTAGGTCCAATCCTAACACTAACCGTCTCTCTAACCCTATCCCTCAACCTAACCCTAATCCTAGGTCCAATCCTAACCCTAACCGTCCCTCTAACCCTAGCCCTCAACATAACCCTAACCCTAGGTCCAATCCTCACCCTAACCCTCTCTAGCCCTAGCCCTCAACCTAACCCTAACCCTAGGTCCAATCCTAGACCTAACTGTCTCTCTAACCCTAGCCCTCAACATAACCTTAACCCTAGGTCCAATCCTAACCCTAACCGTCTCTCTAACCCTAGCCCTCAACATAACCCTAATTCTAGGTCCAATCCTAACCATAACCGTCTCTCTAACCCTAGCCCTCAACATAACCCTAACCCTAGGTCCAATCCTAACCCTAACCGCCTATCTCACCCTAGCCCTCAACATAACCCTAACCCTAGGTCCAATCCTAACCCTTACCGTCTCTCTAACCCTAGCCCTCAACATAACCCTATCCCTAGGTCCAATCCTAACCCTAAACGACTCTGTAACCCTAGCCCTCAACATAACCCTAACCCTAGATCCTATCCTAACCCTAACCGTCTCTCTAACCCTAGCCTTCAACATAACCCTAACCCTAGGTCCAATCCTAAGCCTAACCGTCTCTCTAACACTAGCCATCAACATAACCCTAACCCTAGGTCCAATCTTAACCCTAACCGTCTCTCTAACCCTAGCCCTCAACATAACCCTAACCCTAGGTCCAATGCTAACGCTAGCCGTCTCTCTAACCGTAGCGCTCACCATAACCCTAACCCTAGGTCCAATCCTAACCCTAACCGTCTCTCTAACCCTAGCCCTCAACATACCCTAACCCTAGGTCCAATCCTAACCCTAACCGTGTCTCTAAACCTAGCTCCCAACATAACAATAACCCTAGGTCCAATCCTAACCCTAACCGTCTCTCTAACCCTAGCTCTCAACATAACCCTTACCCTAGGTCCAATCCTAACCCTAACCGTCTCTCTAACCCTAGCCCTCAACATAACCATAACTCTAGGTCCAATCCTAACCCTAACACTCTCTCTAAACCTAGCCCTCAAAATAACCCTATCCCTAGGTCCAATCATAAACCTAACCGTCTCTCTAATCCTAGCCCTCAACATAACACTAACCCTAAGTCCAATAATAACCCTAACCGTCTCTCTAACCCTAGCCCTCAACCTAACCCTAAACCTAGGTCCAATCCTAACCCTAATCGTCTCTCACTCTAGCCCTCAACATAACCCTAACCCTAGGTCCAATCCTAACGCTAGCCGTCTCTCTACCCGTACCCTACAACATAACACTAACCCTAGGTCCAATCCAAACCCTAACCGTATCTCTAACCCTAGCCCTCAACCTAACCCTAACACTAGGTCCAATCCTAACCCTTATCGTCTCTCACCCTAGCCCTCAACATAACCCTAACCCTAGGTCCAATCCTAACCCTAACCGCCTCTCTAAACCTAGCCCTCAACATTACCCTAACCCTAGGTCCAATCCTAACCCTAACCGTCTCTCTAACCCTAGCCCTCAACATAAACCTAACCTTAGGTCCAATCCTAACCCTAACCGTCTCTCTAACCCTAGCCCTCAACAAAACTCTAACCCTAGGTCCAATCCTAACCCTTACCGTCTCTCTAAAGCTAGCCCTCAACATAACCCTAAACCTAGGTCCAATCCTAACCCTAACTGTCTCTCTAACCCTATTCCTCAACATAACCCTAACCCTAGGACCAATCCTAATCCTAACCGTCTCTCTAACCCCAGCCCTCAACCTAACCATAACCCTAGGTGCAATCCTAACCCTAACCGTCTCTCTAATCCTAGCCCTCAACATAACGATAACCCTAGGCCCAATCCTAACCCTAACTGTCTCTCTAAGCCTAGCCCTCAACCTAACCCTATCCCTAGGTCCAATCCTAACGCTAACCGTCTCTCTAACCCTAGCCCTCAACCTAACCCTAATCCTAGGTCCAATCCTAACCCTAACCGTCTCTGTAACGCTAGATCTCAACATAACCCTAACCCTAGGTCCAATCCTCAACCTAACCGTCTCTCTAACCCTAGCCCTCAACATAACCTTAACCCTAGGTAAAATCTTAACCCTAACGTTCTCTCTAAACCTAGCCCTCAACATAACCCTAACTTTAGGTCCAATCCTAACCCTAACCGTCTCTCTGACCCTAGCCCTCAACATAAGCGTAACCATAGGTCCAATCCTAACCCTAACCGTCTCTCTAAACCTAGCCCTCAACCTAAACCTAACCCTACGTCCAATCCTAACCCTAACCGTCTCTCTAACCCTAGCACTCAACCTAACCCTAACCCTAGGTAAAATCCTAACCCTCACCGTCTCTCTAACCCTAGCCCTCAACATAAACCTAACCCTAGGTCCAATCCTAAACCTAACCGTCTCTCTAACCCTAGCCCTGAACATAACCCTAACCCTAGGTCCAATCCTAACCCTAACCGTCTCTCTAACCCTAGCCCTCAACATAGCCCTAACCCTAGGTCCATTCGTAACCCTAACCGTCTCTCTAACCCTAGCCCTCAACATAACCCTAACCCTAGGTCCAATCCTAACCCTAACCGTCTCTCTAACCCTAGCCCTCAACATAACCATAACCCTAGCTCCAATCCTAACCCTGACCGACTCTCTAACCCTAGCCCTCAAAATAACCTAACCCTACGTCCAATCCTAACCGTAACCGTCTCGCTAACCCTAGCCCTCAACATAACCCTAACCTTAGGTCCAATCCTAACCCTAACCGTCTCTCTAACCCTAGCCCTCGACCCAACCCTAACCCTAGGTCCAATCCTAACCCTAACCATCTCTCTAAACCTGGCCCTCAACATAACCCTAACCCTAGGTCCAATCCTTACCCTAACCGTCTCTCTAAACCTAGCCCTCAACATAACACTAACCCTAGGTCCAATCCTAACCCTGACCGTCTCTCTAACCCTTGCCCTCAACATAACGTTAACCCTAGGTCCAATCCTAACCCTAACTGTCTCTCTAACCCTAGCCCTCAACATAACCCTAACCCTAGGTCCAATCCTAACCCTAACCGACTCTCGAACCCTAGCCCTCAACATAACCCTATCCCTAGGTCCAATCCTAACCCTAACCGTCTCTCTAACCCTAGCCCTCAACATAACCCTAACCCTAGATCCTATCCTAACCCTAACCGTCTCTCTAACCCTAGCCCTCAACATAACCCTAACCCTAGGTCCAATCCTAAGCCTAATCGTCTCTCTAACCCTAGCCCTCAACATAACCCTAACCCTAGGTCCAATCCTAACCCTAACCGTCTCTCTAACCCTGGCCCTCAACATAACCCT
This sequence comes from Miniopterus schreibersii, assembly GCF_964146895.1. NCBI lineage: Eukaryota > Metazoa > Chordata > Mammalia > Chiroptera > Miniopteridae > Miniopterus > Miniopterus schreibersii. The sequence goes on along the minus strand of NW_027669817.1, from coordinate 67,702 downwards.
AACCCTAGGTCCAATCCTAACGCTAGTCGTCTCTCTAAACCTAGAACTCAACATAATCCTAACCCTAGGTCCAATCCGAAGCCTAACCATCTCTCTAACCCTAGCCCTCAACATAACACTAATCCTAGGTCCAATCCTAACGCTAACCGTCTCTCTAACCCTAGCCCTCAACATACACTTACCCTAGGTCCAATCCTAACCCTAACAGTGTCTCTAACCCCAGCACTCAACATAAACCTAACCCTAGGGCCAATCCTAACCCTAACCCTCTCTAACCCTAGCCCTCAACCTAACCCTAACCCTAGGTCCAATCCTAGACCTAACCGTCTCTCTAACCCTAGCCCTCAACAGAACCCTCACCCTAGGTCCAATCCTCACCCTAACCCTCTCTAACCCTAGCCCTCAACCTAACCCTAACCCTAGGTCCAATCCTAGACCTAACCGTCTTTCTAACCCTAGCCCTCAACATAACCCTAACCCTAGTCCAATCCTAACCCTAACCAACTCTCTAACCCTAGCCCTCAACATAACCCTAATCCTAGGTCCAATCCTAACCATAACCGTCTCTCTAACCCTAGCCCTCAACATAACCCTAACCCTAGGTCCAATCCTAACCCTAACCGCCTATCTAACCCTAGCCCTCAACATAACCCTAACCCTAGGTCCAATCCTAACCCTAACCGTCTCTCGAACCCTAGCCCTCAACATAACCCTATCCCTAGGTCCAATCCTAACCATAACCGTCTCTCTAACCCTAGCCCTCAACATAACCCTAACCCTAGGTCCAATCCTAACCCTAACCGCCTATCTAACCCTAGCCCTCAACATAACCCTAACCCTAGGTCCAATCCTAACCCTAACCGTCTCTCGAACCCTAGCCCTCAACATAACCCTATCCCTAGGTCCAATCCTAACCCTAACCGCCTATCTAACCCTAGCCCTCAACATAATCCTAACCCTAGGTCCAATGTTAACGCTAGCCGTCTCTCTAACCGTAGCCCTCAACATAACCCTAACCCTAGGTCCAAACCTAACCCTAACCGTCTCTCTAACCCTAGCCCTCAACATACCCTAACCCTAGGTCCAATCCTAACCCTAACCGTGTCTCTAAACCTAGCTCTCAACATAACAATAACCCTAGGTCCAATCCTAACCCTAACCGTCTCTCTAACCCTAGCTCTCAACTTAACCCTAAACCTAGGTCCAATCCTAACCCTAACCGTGTCTCTAATCCTAGCCCTCAACATCACACTAACCCTAAGTCCAATAATAACCCTAACCGACTCTCTAACCCTATCCCTCAACTTAACCCTAAACCTAGGTCCAATCCTAACCCTAATCGTCTCTCACTCTAGCCCTCAACATAACCCTAACCCTAGGTCCAATCTTAACGCTAGCCGTCTCTCTAACCGTACCCTACAACATAACACTAACCCTAGGTCCAATGCAAACCCTAACCGTATCTCTAAACCTAGCCCTCAACCTAACCCTAACCCTAGGTCCAATCCTAACCCTTATCGTCTCTCACCCTAGCCCTCAACATAACCCTAACCCTAGGTCCAATCCTAACCCTAACCGCCTCTCTAAACCTAGCCCTCAACATTACCCTAACCCTAGGTCCAATCCTAACCGTAACCGTCTCTCTAAACCTACCCCCAACCTAACCCTAACCCTAGGTCCAATCCTAACCCTAACCGTCTCTCTAACCCTAGCCCTCAACATAACCCTAATCCTAGGTCCAATCCTAACGCTAACCGTCTCTCTAACCCTAGCCCTCAACATACACTTACCCTAGGTCCAATCCTAACCCTAACAGTGTCTCTAACCCCAGCCCTCAACATAACCCTAACCCTAGGTCCAATCCTAACCCTAACCGTCTGTCTAACCCTAGCCCTCAACATAAACCTAACCTTAGGTCCAATCCTAACCCTAACCGTCTCTCTAACCCTAGCCCTCAACAAAACTCTAACCCTAGGTCCAATCCTAACCCTAACCGTCTCTCTAAAGCTAGCCCTCAACATAACCCTAAACCTAGGTCCAATCCTAACCCTAACTGTCTCTCTAACCCTATTCCTCAACATAACCCTAACCCTAGGACCAATCCTAATCCTAACCGTCTCTCTAACCCCAGCCCTCAACCTAACCATAACCCTAGGTGCAATCCTAACCCTAACCGTCTCTCTAATCCTAGCCCTCAACATAACGATAACCCTAGGCCCAATCCTAACCCTAACTGTCTCTCTAAGCCTAGCCCTCAACCTAACCCTATCCCTAGGTCCAATCCTAACGCTAACCGTCTCTCTAACCCTAGCCCTCAACCTAAAGCTAATCCTAGGTCCAATCCTAACCCTAACCGTCTCTGTAACGCTAGATCTCAACATAACCCTAACCCTAGGTCCAATCCTCAACCTAACCGTCTCTCTAACCCTAGCCCTCAACATAACCTTAACCCTAGGTCCAATCTTAACCCTAACGTTCTCTCTAAACCTAGCCCTCAACATAACCCTATCTTTAGGTCCAATCCTAACCCTAACCGTCTCTCTGACCCTAGCCCTCAACATAAGCGTAACCATAGGTCCAACACTAACCCTAACCGTCTCTCTAAACCTAGCCCTCAACCTAAACCTAACCCTACGTCCAATCCTAACCCTAACCGTCTCTCTAACCCTAGCACTCAACCTAACCGTAACCCTAGGTAAAATCCTAACCCTAACCGTCTCTCTAACCCTAGCCCTCAACATAAACCTAACCCTAGGTCCAATCCTAAACCTAACCGTCTCTCTAACCCTAGCCCTGAACATAACCCTAACCCTAGGTCCAATCCTAACCCTAACCGTCTCTCTAACCCTAGCCCTCAACATAGCCCTAACCCTAGGTCCATTCGTAACCCTAACCGTCTCTCTAACCCTAGCCCTCAACATAACCCTAACCCTAGGTCCAATCCTAACCCTAACCGTCTCTCTAACCCTAGCCCTCAACATAACCATAACCCTAGCTCCAATCCTAACCCTGACCGACTCTCTAACCCTAGCCCTCAAAATAACCTAACCCTACGTCCAATCCTAACCGTAACCGTCTCGCTAACCCTAGCCCTCAACATAACCCTAACCTTAGGTCCAATCCTAACCCTAACCGTCTCTCTAACCCTAGCCCTCGACCCAACCCTAACCCTAGGTCCAATCCTAACCCTAACCATCTCTCTAAACCTGGCCCTCAACATAACCCTAACCCTAGGTCCAATCCTTACCCTAACCGTCTCTCTAAACCTAGCCCTCAACATAACACTAACCCTAGGTCTAATCCTAACCCTGACCATCTCTCTAACCCTTGCCCTCAACATAACGTTAACCCTAGGTCCAATCCTAACCCTAACTGTCTCTCTAACCCTAGCCCTCAACATAACCCTAACCCTAGGTCCAATCCTAACCCTAACCGACTCTCGAACCCTAGCCCTCAACATAACCCTATCCCTAGGACCAATTCTAACCCTAACCGTCTCTCTAACCCTAGCCCTCAACATAACCCTAACCCTAGATCCTATCCTAACCCTAACCGTCTCTCTAACCCTAGCCCTCAACATAACCCTAACCCTAGGTCCAATCCTAAGCCTAATCGTCTCTCTAACCCTAGCCCTCAACATAACCCTAACCCTAGGTCCAAATCTTACCACAACCGTCTCTATAAACCTAGCCCTCAACATAACCCTAGCCCTAGGTCCAATCCTAACCCTAACCGCCTCTCTAACCCTAGCCCTCAACATAACACTAACCCTAGGTCCAATCGTAACCCTAACCGTCTCTCTAAACCTAGAACTCAACATAACCCTAATCCTAGATCCAATCCTCACACTAACCGTCTCTCTAACCTTAGCCCTCAACATAACCCTAACCTTAGGTCCAATCCTAACCTTAACCGTCTCTCTAGCCCTAGCGCTTAACATAACCCTAACCCTAGGTTCAATCCTAACCCTAACCGTCTCTCTAACCCTAGCCCTCAACATAACCCTAACCCTAGGTCCAATCCTAACCCTAACCGTCTCGCTAACCCTAGCCCTCAACATAACCCTAACCCTAGGTCCAATCCTAACCGTAACCGTCTCTTTAACCCTAGCCCTCAACCTAACCGTAACCCTAGAATCAATCCTAACCCTAAATGGTTCTCTAACATAGCCCTCAACATAACCCTAACCCTAGGTCCAATCCTAACTCTAACCGTCTCTCTAACCCTAGCCCTCAACCTAACCCTAACCCTAGGTCCAATCCTAACCCTAACCGTCTCTCTAACCCTAGCCCTCAACCTAACCATAACCCTAGGTTCAATCCTAACCCTAACCGTCTCTCTAACCCTAGCCCTCAACATAACCCTAACCCTAGGTCCAATCCTAACCCTAACCGCCTTCTAACCCTAGCCCTGAATATAACCCTAACCCTAGGTCCAATCCTAACCCTAACCGTCTCTCTAACCCTAGCCCTCAACAAAACCCTAAACCTAGGTCCAATCCTAACCCTAACCGTCTCTCTTGCCCTAGCCCTAAACATAACCCTATCCCTATGTCCAATCCTAAACCTAACCGTCTCTCTAAAGCTAGCCCTCAACATAACCCTAACCCTAGGTCCAATCCTAACCCTAACCGTCTCTCTAAACCTAGCCCTCAACATAACCCTAACCCTAGGACCAATCTAACCCTAACCGTCTCTCTAACCCTAGCCCTCACCATAACCCTAACCCTAGGTCCAATCCTAACCCTAGCCGTTTCTCTAACCCTAGCCCTCAACATAACCCTAACCCTAGGTCGAATCCTAACCCTAACCGTCTCGCTAACCCTAGCCCTCAACATAACACTAACCCTAGGTCCAATCCTAACCCTAACCGTCTCTCTAACCCTAGCCCTCAACATAACCCTAACCCTAGCTCCAATCCTAACCGAGACCGTCTCTCTAAACCTAGCCCTCAAAATAACCCTACCCTAGGTCCAATCCTAACCCTAACCGTCTCGCTAACCTTAGCCCTCAACCTAACCCTAACCCTAGGTCCAATCCTAACCCTAAACCTCTCTCTAACCCTAGTCCTCAAACTAACCCTAACCCTAGGTCCAATCCTAACCCTAAACCTCTCTCTAACCCTAGCCCTCAACATAACCCTAACCCTTGGTCCAATCCTAACCCTAAACCTCTCTCTAACCCTAGCCCTCAACATAACCCTAACCCTTGGTCCAATCCTAACCCTAAACCTCTCTCTAACCCTAGTCCTCAAACTAACCCTAACCCTAGGTCCAATCCTAACCCTAACCGTCTCTCTAACCCTAGCCCTCAACATAACCCTAACCCTAGGTCCAATCGTATCCCTAACCGTCTCTCTAAACCTAGCCCTCAACATAACCCTAACCCTAGGTCCAATCCTAACCTTAACCGTCTCTCTAAACTTAGCCCTCAACAAAACCCTAACCCTAGGTCCAATCCTAAACCTGACCGTCTCTCTAACCCTAGCCCTCAACATAACCCTAACCCTAGGTCCAATCCTAACCCTGACCATCTCTCTAACCCTAGCCCTCAACATAACCCTAACCCTAGGTACAATCCTAACCCTAACCGTCTCTCTAACACTAGCCCTCAACATAACCCTAACCCTAGGTCCAATCCTAACCCTAACCGTCCCTCTAACCCTAGCCCTCAACATAACCCTAACCCTAGGTCCAATCCTAACCCTAACCGTCTCTCTTACCCTAGCCCTCAACATAACCCTATCCCTAGGTCCAATCCTAACCCTAACCGTCTCTCTAACACTAGCCCTGAACATAACCCTAACCCTAGGTCCAATCCTAACCCTAACCGTCTCTCTAACCCCAGCCCTCAAAATAACCCTAACCCTACGTCCAATCCTAACCCTAACCGTCTCTGTAACCCTAGCCCTCAACATAACCCTAACCCTAGGTCCAATCTTAACCTTAACCGTCTCGCTAACCCTAGCCCTCAACATAACCCTAACCCTAGGTCCAATCCTAACCCTAAGAGTCTCTCTAACCCTAGCCCTCAACCCAACCCTAACCCTAGGTCCAATCCTTACCCTAACCGTCTCTCTAAACCTAGCCCTCAACATAACCCTAACCCTAGGTCCAATCCTAACCCTGACCGTCTCTCTAAACCTAGCCCTCAACATAACCCTAACCCTAGGTCCAATGCTAACCCTGACAGTCTCTCTAACCCTAGCCCTCAACATAACCCTAACCCTAGGTCCAATCCTAACCCTGACCGTCTCTCTAACACTAGCCATCAACATAACCCTAACCCTAGGTCCTATCCTAACCCTAACCGTCTCTCTAACCCTAGCCCTCAACATAACCCTAACCTTAGGTCCAATCGTAACCCTAACAGTCTCTCTAACCCTAGCCCTCAACATAACCCTAACCCTAGGTCCAATCCTAACCCTAAACGTCTCTCTAACCCTAGTCCTCAACATAACCCTAACCCTAGGTCCAATCTTAACCCTAACCGTCTCTCTAACCCTAGCCCTCAACCCAACCCTAACAATAGTTCCAATCCTAACCCTAACCATCTCTCTAACCCTGGCCCTCAACATAACCCTAACCCTAGGTCCAAATCTTACCCCAACAGTCTCTCTAAACCTAGCCCTCAACATAACCCTAGCCCTAGGTCCAATTCTAACCCTAACCGCCTCTCTAACCCTAGCCCTCAACATAACACTAACCCTAGGTCCAATCGTAACCCTAACCGTCTCTCTAACCCTAGAACTCAACATAACCCTAATCCTAGATCCAATCCTAACCCTAACCGTCTCTCTAACCTTAGCCCTCAACATAACCCTAACCCTAGGTCCAATCCTAACCTTAACCGTCTCTCTAACCTTAGCGCTTAACATAACCCTAACCGTAGGTCCAATCCTAACCCTAACCGTCTCTCTAACCCTAGCCCTCAACATAACCCTAACCCTAGGTCGAATCCTAACCCTAACCGTCTCGCTAACCCTAGCCCTCAACATAACCCTAACCCTAGGTCCAATAATAACCGTAACCGTCTCTCTAACCCTAGCGCTCAACATAACCCTAACCCTAGGTCCAATCCTAACCCTAACCGTTTCTCTAACCCTAGCCCTCAACATAACCCGAACCCTAGGTCCAATCCTAACCCTAACCGCCTCTCTAACCCTAGCCCTCAACATAACCGTAACCCTCGGTCCAATCCTAACCGTGACCGTCTCTCTAATCCTAGCCCTCAACATAACCCCAACCCTAGGTCCAATCCTAACCCTAACCATCTCTCTAACACTAGCCCTCAACATAACCCTAACCCTAGGTCCAATCCTAACCCTAACCGCCTTCTAACCCTAGCCCTGAACATAACCCTAACCCTAGGTCCAATCCTAACCCGAACCGTCTCTCTTACCCTAGCCCTAAACATAACCCTAACCCTAGGTCCAATCGTAACCCTAACCGTCTCTCTAACCCTGGCCCTCAACATAACCCTAACCCTAGGTCCAATCCTAACCATAACCGTCTCTCTAACCCTAGCCCTCAACATAACCCTAACACTAGGTCCAATCCTAACCCTAACCGTCTCTCTAACCCTAGCCCTCAACATAACCCTAACCCTAGCTCCAATCCTAACCGAGACCGTCTCTCTAAACCTAGCCCTCAAAATAACCCTACCCTAGTTCCAATCCTAACCCTAACCGTCTCGCTAACCTTAGCCCTCAACCTAACCCTAACCCTAGGTCCAATCCTAACCCTAACCGTCTCTCTAACCCTAGCCCTCAACATAACCCTAACCCTACGTCCAATCCTAACCCTAACCGTCTGTCTAAACCTAGCCCTCAACATAACCCTAACCCTTGGTCCAATCCTAACCCTAAACCTCTCTCTAACCCTAGTCCTCAAACTAACCCTAACCCTAGGTCCAATCCTAACCCTAACCGTCTCTCTAACCCTAGCCCTCAACATAACCCTAACCCTAGGTCCAATCGTACCCCTAACCGTCTCTCTAAACCTAGCCCTCAACATAACCCTAACCCTAGGTCCAATCCTAACCTTAACCGTCTCTCTAAACTTAGCCCTCAACAAAACCCTAACCCTAGGTCCAATCCTAAACCTGACCGTCTCTCTAACCCTAGCCCTCAACATAACCCTAACCCTAGGTCCAATCCTAACCCTGACCATCTCTCTAACCCTAGCCCTCAACATAACCCTAACCCTAGGTACAATCCTAACCCTAACCGTCTCTCTAACACTAGCCCTCAACATAACCCTAACCCTAGGTCCAATCCTAACCCTAACCGTCTCTCTAACCCTAGCCCTCAACATAACCCTAACCCTAGGTCCAATCCTAACCCTAACCGTCTCTCTTACCCTAGCCCTCAACATAACCCTATCCCTAGGTCCAATCCTAACCCTAACCGTCTCTCTAACACTAGCCCTGAACATAACCCTAACCCTAGGTCCAATCCTAACCCTAACCGTCTCTCTTACCCTAGCCCTCAACATAACCCTATCCCTAGGTCCAATCCTAACCCTAACCGTCTCTCTAACACTAGCCCTGAACATAACCCTAACCCTAGGTCCAATCCTAACCCTAACCGTCTCTCTAACCCCAGCCCTCAAAATAACCCTAACCCTACGTCCAATCCTAACCCTAACCGTCTCTGTAACCCTAGCCCTCAACATAACCCTAAACCTAGGTCCAATCTTAACCTTAACCGTCTCGCTAACCCTAGCCCTCAACATAACCCTAACCCTAGGTCCAATCCTAACCCTAAGAGTCTCTAACCCTAGCGCGCAACCCAACCCTAACCCTAGGTCCAATCCTTACCCTAACCGTCTCTCTAAACCTAGCCCTCAACATAACCCTAACCCTAGGTCCAATCCTAACCCTGACCGTCTCTCTAACACTAGCCCTCAACATAACCCTAACCCTAGGTCCTATCCTAACCCTAACCGTCTCTCTAACCCTAGCCCTCAACATAACCCTAACCCTAGGCCCAATCCTAACCCTAACCGTCTCTCTAACCCTAGTCCTCAACATAACCCTAACCCTAGGTCCAATCTTAACCCTAACCGTCTCTCTAACCCTAGCCCTCAACCCAACCCTAACAATAGTTCCAATCCTAACCCTAACCATCTCTCTAACCCTGGCCCTCAACATAACCCTAACCCTAGGTCCAAATCTTACCCCAACCGTCTCTCTAAATCTAGCCCTCAACATAACCCTAGCCCTAGGTCCAATTCTAACCCTAACCGCCTCTCTAACCCTAGCCCTCAACATAACACTAACCCTAGGTCCAATCCTAACCCTAACCGTCTCTCTAACCCTAGAACTCAACATAACCCTAATCCTAGATCCAATCCTAACCCTAACCGTCTCTCTAACCTTAGCCCTCAACATAACCCTAACCCTAGGTCCAATCCTAACCTTAACCGTCTCTCTAACCCTAGCGCTTAACATAACCCTAACCGTAGGTCCAATCCTAACCCTAACCGTCTCTCTAACCCTAGCCCTCAACATAACCCTAACCCTAGGTCCAATCCTAACCCTAACCGTCTCGCTAACCCTAGCCCTCAACATAACCCTAACCCTAGGTCCAATCCTAACCCTAACCGTTTCTCTAACCCTAGCCCTCAACATAACCCGAACCCTAGGTCCAATCCTAACCCTAACCGCCTCTCTAACCCTAGCCCTCAACATAACCGTAACCCTCGGTCCAATCCTAACCGTGACCGTCTCTCTAATCCTAGCCCTCAACATAACCCCAACCCTAGGTCCAATCCTAACCCTAACCATCTCTCTAACACTAGCCCTCAACATAACCCTAACCCTAGGTCCAATCCTAACCCTAACCGCCTTCTAACCCTAGCCCTGAACATAACCCTAACCCTAGGTCCAATCCTAACCCGAACCGTCTCTCTAACCCTAGCCCTCAACATAACCCTAACCCTAGGTCCAATCCTAAACCTAACCGTCTCTCTTACCCTAGCCCTAAACATAACCCTAACCCTAGGTCCAATCGTAACCCTAACCGTCTCTCTAACCCTGGCCCTCAACATAACCCTAACCCTAGGTCCAATCCTAACCATAACCGTCTCTCTAACCCTAGCCCTCAACATAACCCTAACACTAGGTCCAATCCTAACCTTAACCGTCTCTCTAACCCTAGCCCTCAACATAACACTAACCCTACCTCCAATCCTAACCCTGACCGACTCTCTAAACCTATCCCTCAAAATAAACCTAACCCTACGTCAATCCTAACCCTAACCGTCTCGCTAACCCTAGCCCTCAACATAACCCTAACCCTAGCTCCAATCCTAACCCTAACAGTCTCTCTAACCATAGCCCTCAACCCAACCCTAACCCTACGTCCAATCCTAACCCTAACCGTCTGTCTAAACCTAGCAATCAACATAACCCTAACCCTTGGTCCAATCCTAACCCTAAACCTCTCTCTAACCCTAGTCCTCAAACTAACCCTAACCCTAGGTCCAATCCTAACCCTAACCGTCTCTCTAACCCTAGCCCTCAACATAACCCTAACCCTAGGTCCAATCGTACCCCTAACCGTCTCTCTAAACCTAGCCCTCAACATAACCCTAACCCTAGGTCCAATCCTAACCCTAACCGTCTCTCTAACCCTAGCCCTCAACCCAACCCTAACCCTAGGTCCAATCCTAACCGTAACCATCTCTCTAAACCTGGCCCTCAACATAACCCTAACCCTAAGTCCAATCCTTACCCTAACCGTCTCTCTAAACCTAGCCCTCAACATAACGCTAACCGTAGGTCCAATACTAACCCTGACCGTCTCTCTAACCCTAGCCCTCAACATATCGCTAGCCCTAGGTCCAATCCTAACCCTAACCATCTCTCCTACCCTGGCCCTCAACATAACCCTAACCCTAGGTCCAATCCTTACCCTAACCGTCTCTCTAAACCTAGCCCTCAAGATAACCCTAACCCTAGGTTCAATCCTAACCCTGACCATCTCTCTAACCCTAGCCCTCAACATAACCCTAACCCTAGGTCCAATCCTAACCCTGACCGTCTCTCTAACACTAGCCCTCAACATAACCCTAACCCTAGCTCCAATCCTAACCCTGACTGACTCTCTAACCCTAGCCTTCAAAATAACCCTAACCCTATGTCCAATCCTAACCCTAACCGTCTCTCTAAACCTAGCCCTCAACCCAACCCTAACCCTAGGTCCAATCCGAACCCTAACCACCTCTCCAGCCCTGGTCCTCAACATAACCCTAACCCTAGGTCCAATCCTTACTCTAACCGTCTCTCTAAACCTAGCCCTCAACATAACCCTAACCCTAGGTCCAATCCTAACCCTGACCGTCTCTCTAACCCTAGCCCTCAACATAACGCTAACCCTACGTCCAATCCTAACCCTAACTGTCTCTCTAACCCTAGCCCTCAACCTAACCCTAACCCTAGGTCCAATCCTAACCCTAACCGTCTCTCTAACCCTAGCCCTCAACATAACCCTAACCCTAGGTCCAATCCTAACCCTAACCGTCTCTCTAAACCTGGCCCTCAACATAACCCTAACTCTAAGTCCAATCCTTACCCTAACCGTCTCTCTAAACCTAGCCCTCAACATAACGCTAACCGTAGGTCCAATGCTAACCCTGACCGTCTCTCTAACCCTAGCACTCAACGTAACGCTAACCCTAGGTCCAATCCTAACCCTAACCGTCTCTCTAAACCTGGCCCTCAACATAACCCTAACCCTAGGTCCAATCCTTACCCTTACCGTCTCTCTAAACCTAGCCCTCAACATAACCCTAACCCTAGGTCCAATCGTAACCCTAACCGTCTCTCTAACCCTAGCCATAAACATAACCCAAACCCTAGCTCCAATCCTAACCCTGACTGACTCTATAACCCTAGCCCTCAAAATAACCCTACCCTATGTCCAATCCTAACCCTAACCGTCTCGCTAGCCCAAGCCCTCAACATAACCCTAACCCTAGGTCCAATCCTAACCCTAACCGTCTCTCTAACACTAGCCCTCAACCCAACCCTAACCCTAGGTCCAATCCTAACCCTAACCACCTCTCTAACCCTGGTCCTCAACATAACCCTAACCCTAGGTCCAATCCTTACGCTAACCGTCTCTCTAAACCTAGCCCTCAGGATAACCCTAACCCTAGGTCCAATCCTAACCCTGACCGTCTCTCTAACCCTAGCCCTCAACATAACGCTAACCCTACGTCCAATCCTAACCCTAACTGTCTCTCTAAACCTAGCCCTCAACCGAACCCTAACCCTAGGTCCAATCCTAACCCTAACCGTCTCTCTAACCCTAGCCCTCAACCTAACCCTAATCCTAGGTCCAATCCTAACCCTAACCGTCTCCCTAAACCTAGCCCTCAACATAACCCTAATCTTAGGTACAATCCTAACCCTAACTGTCTGTCTAACCCTAGCCATCAACATAACCCTAACCCTAGGTCCAATCCTAACCCTAACCGTCTCTCTAACCCTAGCCCTCAACATAACCCTAACCGTAGGTCCTATCCTAACGCTAACCGTCTCTCTAACTCTAGCCCTCAACATAATCCTAACCCTAGGTCCAATCCTACCCTAACCGTCTCTATAAACCTAGCCCTCAACATAACCCTAACCCTAGATCCAATCCTAACCCTAACTGTCTCTCTAACCCTAGCTCTCAACCTAACCCTAATCCTAGGTCCAATCCTAACCCTAACCGTCACTCTAAGGCTAGCCCTCAACATAACCCTAACCCTAGGTCCAATCCTCTACCTAACCGTCTCTCTAACCCTAGCTCTCAACCTAACCCTAACCCTAGGTTCAATCCTAGCCCTAACCGTCTCTCTAATCCTAGCCCTCAACATAACCTTAACCCTAGGTCCAATCCTAACCCTAACCGTCTCTCTAAACCTAGCCCTCAACATAACCCTAACCCTAGGTAAAATCTTAACCCTATCCATTCTCTGACCCTAGCCCTCAACATAAGGCTAAACCTAGGTCGAATCCTAACCCTAACCGTCTCTCTAACCCTAGCACTCAACCTAACCCTAACCCTAGGTCCAATCCTAACCCTAACCGTCTCTCTAACCCTAGCCCTCAACATAACCCTAACCCTAGGTCCAATCCTAACCCTAACCGTCTCTCTAACCCTAGCCCTCAACATAACCCTAACCCTAGGTCCAATCATAACCCTAACCGTCTCTCTAACCCTAGCCCTCAACATAACCCTAACCCTAGGTCCAATCCTAACCCTAACCGTCTCTCTAAACCTACCCCTCAACATAACCCTAACCCTAGCTCCAATCCTAACCCTGACCGACTCTCTAACCCTAGCCCTCAAAATACCCCTAACCCTACGTTCAATCCTAAACCTAACCGTCTCGCTAACCCTAGCCCACAACATAACCCTAACCCTTTGTCCAATCCTAACCCTAACCGAATCTCTAACCCTAGCCCTCAACCCAACCCTAACCCTAGGTCCAATCCTAACCCTAACCATCTCTCTAAACCTGGCCCTCAACATAACCCTAACCCTAAGTCCAATCCTTACCCTAACCGTCTCTCTAAACCTAGCCCTCAATATAACGCTAACCGTAGGTCCAATACTAACCCTGACCGTCTCTCTAACCCTAGCACTCAACGTAACGCTAACCCTAGGTCCAATCCTAACCCTAACCATCTCTCCTACCCTGGCCCTCAACATAACCCTAAACCTAGGTCCAATCCTTACCCTAACCGTCTCTCTAAACCTAGCCCTCAACATAACCCTAACCCTAGGTTTAATCCTAACCCTGACCGTCTCTCTAACCCTAGCCCTCAACATAACCCTAACCCTAGGTCCAATCCTAACCCTAACCGTCTCTCTAACCCTAGCCCTCAACATAACCCTAACCCTAGGTCCAATCCTAACCCTGACCCTCTCTCTAACACTAGCCCTCAACATAACCCTAACCCTTGGTCCAATGCTAACCCTAACCGTCTCTCTAACCCTAGCCCTCCACATAACCCTAACCTTAGGTCCAATCTTAACCCTAACCATCTCTCTAACCCTAGCCCTCAACATAAACCTAACCCTGGTCCAATCGTAACCCTAACCGTCTCTCTAACCCTAGCCCTCAACATAACCCTAACCGTAGGTCCAATCCTAACCCTAACCGTCTCTCTAACCCTAGCCCTCAACATAACAATAACCCTAGCTCCAATCTTAACCCTGACCGACTCTCTAAACCTAGCCCTCAACATAACCCTAACCCTAGGTCCAATCCTAACCCTAAGTGTCTCTCTAACCCTAGCCCTCAACCCAACCCTAACCCTAGGTCCAATCCTTACCCTTACCGTCTCTCTAAACCTAGCCCTCAACATAACCCTAACCCTAGGTCCAATCCTAACCCTAACCGTCTCTCTAACCCTAGCCCTAAACATAACCCTAACCCTAGCTCCAATCCTAACCCTGACTGACTCTCTAACCCTAGCCCTCAAAATAACCCTAACCCTATGTCCAATCCTAACCCTAACCGTCTCGCTAGCCCTAACCCTCAACATAACCCTAACCCTAGGTCCAATCCTAACCCTAAACGTCTCTCTAACCCTAGCCCTCAACCCAACCCTAACCCTAGGTCCAATCCTAACCCTAACCACCTGTCTAACCCTGGTCCTCAACATAACCCTAACCCTAGGTCCAATCCTTACCCTAACCGTCTCTCTAAACCTAGCCCTCAGCATAACCCTAACCCTAGGTCCAATCCTAACCCTAACTGTCTCTCTAACTCTAGCCCTCAACCTAACCCTAACCCTAGGTCCAATCCTTACCCTAACCATCTCTCTAAACCTACCCCTCACCATAACCCTAACCCTACGTCCAATCCTAACCCTAACTGTGTCTCTAACCCTAGCCCTCACCTAACCCTAACCCTAGGTCCAATCCTAACCCTAACCGTCTCTCTAACCCTAGCCCTCAACCTAACCCTAATCCTAGGTCCAATCCTAACCCTAACCGTCTCCCTAAACCTAGCCCTCAACATAACCCTAATCTTAGGTACAATCCTAACCCTAACTGTCTCTCTAACCCTAGCCGTCAACATAACCCTAACCCTAGGTCCAATCCTAACCCTAACCGTCTCTCTAACCCTAGCCCTCAACATAACCCTAACCGTAGGTCCTATCCTAACCCTAACCGTCTCTCTAACTCTAGCCCTCAAAATAATCCTAACCCTAGGTCCAATCCTACCCTAACCGTCTCTATAAACCTAGCCCTCAACATAACCCTAACCCTAGGTCCAATCCTAACCCTAACTTCTCTCTAACCCTAGCTCTCAACCTAACCCTAATCCTAGGTCCAATCCTAACCCTAACCGTCTCTCTAACGCTAGCCCTCAACATAACCCTAACCCTAGGTCCAATCCTCTACCTAACCGTCTCTCTAACCCTAGCCCTCAACCTAACCCTAACCCTAGGTTCAATCCTAGCCCTAACCGTCTCTCTAATCCTAGCCCTCAACATAACCTTAACCCTAGGTCCAATCCTAACCCTAACCGTCTCTCTAAACCTAGCCCTCAACATAACTCTAACCCTACGTCCAATCTTAACCCTAACCATTCTCTGACCCTAGCCCTCAACATAAGCCTAAACCTAGGTCCAATCCTAACCCTAACCGTCTCTCTAACCCTAGCACTCAACCTAACCCTAACCCTAGGTCCAATCCTAACCCTAACCGTCTCTCTAACCCTAGCCCTCAACATAACCCTAACCCTAGGTCCAATCCTAACCCTAACCGTCTCTCTAACCCTAGCCCTCAACATAACCCTAACCCTATGTCCAATCATAACCCTAACCGTCTCTCTAACCCTAGCCCTCAACATAACCCTAACCCTAGGTCCAATCCTAACCCTAACCGTCTCTCTAAACCTACCCCTCAACATAACCCTAACCCGAGCTCCAATCCTAACCCTGACCGACTCTCTAAACCTAGCCCTCAAAATAACCCTAACCCTACGTCCAATCCTAACCCTAACCGTCTCGCTAACCCTAGCCCTCAACATAACCCTAACCCTAGGTCCAATCCTTACCCTAACCGTCTCTCTAACCCTAGCCCTCAACATAACCCTAACCCTAGGTCCAATCCTAACCCTGACCGTCTCTCTAACACTAGCCCTCAACGTAACCCTAACCCTAGGTCCAATGCTAACCCTAACCGTCTCTCTAACCCTAGCCCTCAACATAACCCTAACCTTAGGTCCAATCCTAACCCTAACCGTATCTCTAAACCTAGCCCTCAACATAAACCTAACCCTAGGTCCAATCGTAACCCTAACCATCTCTCTAACCCTAGCCCTCAACATAACCCTAACCCTAGGTCCAATCCTAACCCTAACCGTCTCTCTAACCCTAGCCCTCAACATAACCCTAACCGTAGGTCCAATCCTAACCCTAACCGTCTCGCTAACCCTAGCCCTCAACATAACCCTAACCCTAGGTCCAATCCTAACCCTAAGTGTCTCTCTAACCCTAGCCCTCAACCCAACCCTAACGCTAGGTCCAATCCTTACCCTTACCGTCTCTCTAAACCTAGCCCTCAACATAACCCTAACCCTAGGTCCAATCCTAACCCTGACCGTCTCCCTAACCCTAGCCCTCAACATAACCCTAACCCTAGTTACAATCCTAACCCTGACCGTCTCTCTAACTCTAGCCCTCAACATAACCCTAACCCTAGGGCCAATCCTAACCCTAACCGTATATCTAGCCCTAGCCCTCAACATAACCCTAACCCTAGGTCCAATCCTAACCCTAACCGTCTCGCTAACCCTAGCCCTCAACCCAACCCTAACCCTAGGTCCAATCCTAACCCTAACCACCTCTCTAACGCTGGTCCTCAATATAACCCTAACCCTAGGTCCAATCCTTACCCTAACCGTCTCTCTAAACCTAGCCATCAACATAACCCTAACCCTAGGTCCAATCCTACCCCTGACCGTCTCTCTAAACCTAGCCCTCAACATAACGCTAACCCTACGTCCAATCCTAACCCTAACTGTCTCTCTAACCCTAGCCCTCAACCTAACTCTAACCCTAGGTCCAATCCTCACCCTAACCGTCTCTCTGACCCTAGCCCTCAACCTAACCCTAATCCTAGGTCCAATCCTAACCCTAACCGTCTCCCTAAACCTAGCCCTCAACATAACCCTAATCTTAGGTACAATCCTAACCCTAACTGTCTCTCTAACCCTAGCCCTCAACATAACCCTAACCCTAGGTCCAATCCTAACCCTAACCGTCTCTCTAACCCTAGCCCTCAACATAACCCTAACCGTAGGTCCTATCCTAACCCTAACTGTCTCTCTAACTCTAGCCCTCAACATAATCCTAACCCTAGGTCCAATCCTACCCTAACCGTCTCTATAAACCTAGCCCTCAACATAACCCTAACCCTAGGTCCAATCCTAACCCTAACTGTCTCTCTAACCCTAGCTCTCAACCAAACCCTAATCCTAGGTCCAATCCTAACCCTAACCGTCTCTCTAACGCTAGCCCTCAACATAACCCTAACCCTAGGTCCAGTCCTCTACCTAACCGTCTCTCTAACCCTAGCCCTCAACCTAACCCTAACCCTAGGTTCAATCCTAGCCCTAACCGTCTCTCTAATCCTAGCCCTCAACATAACCTTAACCCTAGGTCCAATCCTAACCCTAACCGTCTCTCTAACCCTAGCCCTCAACATAACCCTAACCCTAGGTCCAATCTTAACCCTAACCATTCTCTGACCCTAGCCCTCAACATAAGCCTAAACCTAGGTCCAATCCTAACCCTATCCGTCTCTCTAACCCTAGCCCTCAACCTAAACCTAACCCTAGGTCCAATCCTAACCCTAACTGTCTCTCTAACCCTAGCACTCAACCTAACCCTAACCCTAGGTCCAATCCTAACCCTAACCGTCTCTCTAACCCTAGCCCTCAACATAACCCTAACCCTAGGTCCAATCCTAACCCTAACCGTCTCTCTAACTCTAGCCCTCAACATAACCCTAACCCTAGGTCCAATCCTCTACCTAACCGTCTCTCTAACCCTAGCCCTCAACCTAACCCTAACCCTAGGTTCAATCCTAGCCCTAACCGTCTCTCTAATCCTAGCCCTCAACATAACCTTAACCCTAGGTCCAATCCTAACCATAACCGTCTCTCTAAACCTAGCCCTCAACATAACCCTAACCCTACGTCCAATCTTAACCCTAACCATTCTCTGACCCTAGCCCTCAACATAAGCCTAAACCTAGGTCCAATCCTAACCCTAACCGTCTCTCTAACCCTAGCACTCAACCTAACCCTAACCCTAGGTCCAATTCTAACCCTAACCGTCTCTCTAACCCTAGCCCTCAACATAACCCTAACCCTAGGTCCAATCCTAACCCTAACCGTCTCTCTAACCCTAGCCCTCAACATAACCCTAACCCTATGTCCAATCATAACCCTAACCGTCTCTCTAACCCTAGCCCTCAACATAACCCTAACCCTAGGTCCAATCCTAACCCTAACCGTCTCTCTAAACCTACCCCTCAACATAACCCTAACCCTAGCTCCAATCCTAACCCTGACCGACTCTCTAAACCTAGCCCTCAAAATAACCCTAACCCTACGTCCAATCCTAACATTAACCGTCTCGCTAATCCTAGCCCTCAACATAACCCTAACCCTAGGTCCAATCCTAACCCTAAGTGTCTCTCTAACCCTAGCCCTCAACCCAACCCTAACCCTAGGTCCAATCCTTACCCTAACCGTCTCTCTAACCCTAGCCCTCAACATAACCCTAACCCTAGGTCCAATCCTAACCCTGACCGTCTCTCTAACACTAGCCCTCAACATAACCCTAACCCTAGGTCCAATGCTAACCCTAACCGTCTCTCTAACCCTAGCCCTCAACATAACCCTAACCTTAGGTCCAATCCTAACCCTAACCGTCTCTCTAAACATAGCCCTCAACATAAACCTAACCCTAGGTCCAATCGTAACCCTAACCATCTCTCTAACCCTAGCCCTCAACCTAACCCTAACCCTAGATCCAATCCTAACCCTAACCGTCTCTCTAACCCTAGCACTCAACATAACCCTAACCGTAGGTCAAATCCTAACCCTAACCGTCTCTCTAACCCTAGCCCTCAACATAACACTAACCCTAGCTCCAATCCTAACCCTGACCGACTCTCTAAACCTGGCCCTCAAAATAACCCTAACCGTACGTCCATTCCTAACCCTAACCGTCTCGCTAACCCTAGCCCTCAACATAACCCTAACCCTAGGTCCAATCCTAACCCTAAGTGTCTCTCTAACCCTAGCCCTCAACCCAACCCTAACCCTACGTCCAATCCTTACCCTTACCGTCTCTCTAAACCTAGCCCTCAACATAACCCTAACCCTAGGTCCAGTCCTAACCCTGACCGTCTCCCTAACCCTAGCCCTGAACATAACCCTAACCCTAGTTACAATCCTAACCCTGACCGTCTCTCTAACTCTAGCCCTCAACATAACCCTAACCCTAGGGCCAATCCTAACCCTAACCGTATATCTAGCCCTAGCCCTCAACATAACCCTAACCCTAGGTCCAATCCTAACCCTAACCGTCTCGCTAACCCTAGCCCTCAACCCAACCCTAACCCTAGGTCCAATCCTAACCCTAACCACCTCTCTAACGCTGGTCCTCAATATAACCCTAACCCTAGGCCCAATCCTTAACCTAACCGTCTCTCTAAACCTAGCCATCAACATAACCCTAACCCTAGGTCCAATCCTAACCCTGACCGTCTCTCTAAACCTAGCCCTCAACATAACGCTAACCCTACGTCCAATCCTAACCCTAACTGTCTCTCTAACCCTAGCCCTCAACCTAACCCTAACCCTAGGTCCAATCCTAACCCTAACCGTCTCTCTGACCCTAGCCCTCAACCTAACCCTAATCCTAGGTCCAATCCTAACCCTAACCGTCTCCCTAAACCTAGCCCTCAACATAACCCTAATCTTAGGTACAATCCTAACCCTAACTGTCTCTCTAACCCTAGCCCTCAACATAACCCTAACCCTAGGTCCAATCCTAACCCTAACCGTCTCTCCAACCCTAGCCCTCAACATAACCCTAACCGTAGGTCCTATCCTAACCCTAACTGTCTCTCTAACTCTAGCCCTCAACATAATCCTAACCCTAGGTCCAATCCTACCCTAACCGTCTCTATAAACCTAGCCCTCAACATAACCCTAACCCTAGGTCCAATCCTAACCCTAACTGTCTCTCTAACCCTAGCTCTCATCCTAACCCTAATCCTAGGTCCAATCCTAACCCTAACCGTCTCTCTAACGCTAGCCCTCAACATAACCCTAACCCTAGGTCCAGTCCTCTACCTAACCGTCTCTCTAACCCTAGCCCTCAACCTAACCCTAACCCTAGGTTCAATCCTAGCCCTAACCGTCTCGCTAAACCTAGCCCTCAACATAACGCTAACCCTAGGTCCAATCCTAACCCTGACCGTCCCTCTTACACTAGCCCTCAACATAACCCTAACCCTAGGTCCAATGCTAACCCTAACCGTCTCTCTAACCCTAGCCCTCAACATAACCCTAACCTTAGGTCCAATCCTAACCCTAACCGTCTCTCTAAACCTAGCCCTCAACATAAACCTAACCCTAGGTCCAATCGTAACCCTAACCATCTCTCTAACCCTAGCCCTCAACATAACCCTAACCCTAGGTCCAATCCTAACCCTAACCGTCTCTCTAACCCTAGCCCTCAACATAACCCTAACCGTAGGTCCAATCCTAACCCTAACCGTCTCTCTAACCCTAGCCCTCAACATAACACTAATCCTAGCTCCAATCCTAACCCTGACCGACTCTCTAAACCTGGCCCTCAAAATAACCCTAACCCTACGTCCATTCCTAACCCTAACCGTCTCGCTAACCCTAGCCCTCAACATAACCCTAACCCTAGGTCCAATCCTAACCCTAAGTGTCTCTCTAACCCTAGCCCTCAACCCAACCCTAACCCTAGGTCCAATCCTTACCCTTACCGTCTCTCTAAACCTAGCCCTCAACATAACCCTAACCCTAGGTCCAATCCTAACCCTGACCGTCTCCATAACCCTAGCCCTCAACATAACCCTAACCCTAGTTACAATCCTAACCCTGACCGTCTCTCTAACTCTAGCCCTCAACATAACCCTAACCCTAGGGCCAATCCTAACCCTAACCGTATATCTAGCCCTAGCCCTCAACATAACCCTAACCCTAGGTCCAATCCTAACCCTAACCGTCTCACTAACCCTAGCCCTCAACCCAACCCTAACCCTAGGTCCAATCCTAACCCTAAACACCTCTCTAACGCTGGTCCTCAATATAACCCTAACCCTAGGTCCAATCCTTACCCTAACCGTCTCTCTAAACCTAGCCATCAACATAACCCTAACCCTAGGTCCAATCCTAACCCTGACCGTCTCTCTAAACCTAGCCCTCAACATAACGCTAACCCTACGTCCAATCCTAACCCTAACTGTCTCTCTAACCCTACCCCTCAACCTAACCCTAACCCTAGGTCCGATCCTAACCCTAACCGTCTCTCTGACCCTCGCCCTCAACCTAACCCTAATCCTAGGTCCAATCCTAACCCTAACCGTCTCCCTAAACCTAGCCCTCAACATAACCCTAATCTTAGGTACAATCCTAACCCTAACTGTCTCTCTAACCCTAGCCCTCAACATAACCCTAACCCTAGGTCCAATCCTAACCCTAACCGTCTCCCCAACCCTAGCCCTCAACATAACCCTAACCGTAGGTCCTATCCTAACCCTAACTGTCTCTCTAACTCTAGCCCTCAACATAATCCTAACCCTAGGTCCAATCCTACCCTAACCGTCTCTATAAACCTAGCCCTCAACATAACCCTAACCCTAGGTCCAATCCTAACCCTAACTGTCTTTCTAACCCTAGCTCTCAACCTAACCCTAATCCTAGGTCCAATCCTAACCCTAAACGTCTCTCTAACGCTAGCCCTCAACATAACCCTAACCCTAGGTCCAGTCCTCTACCTAACCGTCTCTCTAACCCTAGCCCTCAACCTAACCCTAACCCTACGTTCAATCCTAACCCTAACCGTCTCGCTAACCCTAGCCCTCAACATAACCCTAACCCTAGGTCCAATCCTAACCCTAACCATCTCCCCTACCCTGGCCCTCAACATAACCCTAACCCTAGGTCCAATCCTTACCCTAACCGTCTCTCTAAACCTAGCCCTCAACATAACCCTAACCCTAGGTTCAATCCTAACCCTGACCGTCTCTCTAACCCTAGCCCTCAACATAACCCTAAACCTAGGTCCAATCCTAACCCTAACCGTCTCTCTAACCCTAGCCCTCAACATAACCCTAACCTTAGGTCCAATCCTAACCCTGACCGTCTCTCTAACACTAGCCCTCAACATAACTGTAACCCTAGGTCCAATGCTAACCCTAACCGTCTCTCTAACCCTAGCCCTCAACATAACCCTAACGCTAGGTCCAATCCTAACCTTAAGTGTCTCTCTAACCCTAGCCCTCAACCCAACCCTAACCCTAGGTCCAATTCTAACCCTAACCGTCTCCCTAACCCTAGCCCTCAACATAACCCTAACGCTAGGTCCAATCCTAACCTTAAGTGTCTCTCTAACCCTAGCCCTCAACCCAACCCTAACCCTAGGTCCAATCCTTACCCTTACCGTCTCTCTAAACCTAGCCCTCAACATAACCCTAACCCTAGGTCCAATCCTAACCCTAACCGTCTCTCTAACCCTAGCCCTAAACATAACCCTAACCCTAGCTCCAATCCTAACCCTGACTGACTCTCTAACGCTAGCACTCAAAATAACCCTAACCCTATGTCCAATCCTAGCCCTAACCGTCTCTCTAACCCTAGCCCTCAACATAACCTTAACGCTAGGTCCAATCCTAACCCTAACCGTCTCTCTAACCCTAGCCCTCAACATAACCCTAACCCTAGGTCCAATCCTAACCCTAAACATCTCTCTGACCCTAGCCCTCAACATAAGCCTAACCCTAGGTCCAATCCTAACCCTAACTGTCCCTCTAACCCTAGCCCTCAACCTAAACCTAACCCTAGGTCCAATCCTAACCCTAACCGTCTCTCTAGACTAGCACTCAACCTAACCCTAACCATAGGTCGAATCCTAACCCTAACCGTCTCTCTAACGCTAACCCTCAACATAACCTTAACCCTAGGTTCAATCCTAACCCTAACCGTCTCTCTAACCCTAGCCCTCAACATAACCCTAATCCTAGGTCCAATCGTAACCCTAACAGTCTCTCTAACCCTAGCCCTCACCATAACCCTAACCCTAGGTCCAATCCTAACCCTAACCGTCTCTCTAACCCTAGCCCTCAACATAACCCTAACCCTAGCTCCAATTCTAACCCTGACCGACTCTCTAACCCTAGCCCTAAAAATAACCCTAACCCTACGTCCAATCCTAACCCTAACCGTCTCGCTAACCCTAGCCCTCAAAATAACCCTAACCCTAGGTCCAATCCTAACCCTAACCGTCTCTCTAACCCTAGCCCTTAACCCAACCCTCACCCTAGGTCCAATCCTTACCCTAACCGTCTCTCTAAACCTAGCCCTCAACCTAACACTAACCGTAGGTCCAATCCTAACCGTGACCGCCTCTCTAACCCTAGCCCTCAACATAACGTTAACCCTAGGTCCAATCCTAACGCTAACCATCTCTCTAATCCTGGCCCTCAACATAACCCTAACCCTAGGTCCAATCCTTACCCTAACCTCTCTGTAAAGCTAGCCCTCAACATAACCCTAACCCTATGTCCAATCCTAACCCACCGTCTCTCTAACCCTAGCCCTCAACATAAACCTAACCCTAGGTCCAATCTTAACCCTGACCGTCTCTCTAACCCAGGCTCTCAACATAACCCTAACCCTAGGTCCAATCCTAACCCTAACCATCTATCTAGCCCTAATCCTCAACATAACCCTACCTTAGGTCCAATCCTAACCCTAACCATCTATCTAGCCCTAGCCCTCAACATAACCCTAACCTTAGGTCCAATCCTAACGCTAACCATCTATCTAGCCCTAGCCCTCAACATAACGATAACCTTAGGTCCAATCCTAACCCTAACCATCTATCTAGCCCTAGCCCTCAACATAACCCTAACCTAGGTCCAATCCTAACCCTAACCGTCTCCCTAAACCTAGCCCTCAACATAACCCTAATCTTAGGTACAATCCTAACCATAACTGTCTCTCTAACCCTAGCCCTCAACATAACCCTAACCCTAGGTCCAACCCTAACCCTAACCGTCTCTCTAACCCTAGCACTCAACATAACCCTTACCCAAGATCAATCCTCACCCTAACCGTATCTCTAACCCTAGCCCTCAACATAACCCTAACCGTAGGTCCTATCCTAACCCTAACCGTCTCTCTAACTCTAGCCCTCAACATGATTATAACCCTAGGTCCAATCCTACCCTAACCGTCTCTATAAACCTAGCCCTCAACATAACGCTAACCCTAGGTCCAATCCTAACCCTAACTGTCTCTCTAACCCTAGCTCTCAACCTAACCCTAATCCTAGGTCCAATCCTAACCCTAACCGTCTCTCTAACGCTAGGCCTCAACATAACCCTAACCCTAGGTCCAATCCTCAACGTAACCGTCTCTCTAACCCTAGCCCTCAACCTAACCCTAACCCTAGGTCCAATCCTAGCCCTAACCGTCTCTCTAACCTTAGCTCTCAACATAACCTTAACGCTAGGCCCAATCCTAACCCTAACCGTCTCTCTAACCCTAGCCCTCAACATAACCCTAACCCTAGGTCCAATCCTAACCCTAACCATCCTTCTGACCCTAGCCCTCAACCTAAACCTAACCGTAGGTCCAATCCTAACCCTAACCGTCTCTCTAACCCTAGCACTCAACCTAACCCTAACCCTAGGTCCAATCCTAACCCTAACCGTCTCTCTAACGCTAGCCCTCAACATAACCCTAACCCTAGGTGCAATCCTAACCCTAACCGTCTCTCTAACCCTAGCCCTCAACATAACCCTAACCCTAGGTCCAATCCTAACCCTAACCGTCTCTCTAACCCTAGCCCTCTACATAACCCTAACCCTAGGTCCAATCGTAACCCTAACCGTCTCTCTAACCCTAGCCCTCACCATAACCCTAACCCTAGGTCCAATCCTAACGCTAACAGTCTCTCTAACCCTAGCCCTCAACATAACCCTAACCCTAGCTCCAATTCTAACCCTGACCGACTCTCTAACCCTAGCCCTCAAAATAACCCTAACCCTACGTCCAATCCTAACCCTAACCGTCTCGCTAACCCTAGCCCTCATCATAACCCTAACCCTAGGTCCAATCCTAACCCTAAACGTCTCTCTAACCCTAGCCCTCAACCCAACCCTAACCCTAGGTCCAATCCTAACCCTAACCATCTCTCTAAACCTGGCCCTCAATATAACCCTAACCTAGGTCCAATCCTTACCCTAACCGTCTCTCTAAACCTAGCCCTCAACATAAAACTAACCCTAGCTCCAATCCTAACCCTGACCGACTCTCTAAACCTAGCCCTCAACCTAACCCTAACCCTAGGTCCAATACTAACCCTAACCGTTTCTCTAACCCTAGCCCTCAACATAACCCTAACCCTAGGTCCAATCCTAACCCTAACTGTCTCTCTAACCCTAGTCCTCAACATAACCCTAACCCTAGGTCCAATCCTAACCCTAACCGTCTCTCTAACCCTAGCCCTCAACATAACCCTAACCCTAGGTCCAATCCTCACCCTAACCCTCTCTAACCCTAACCCTCAACCTAACCCTAACCCTAGGTCCAATCCTAGACCTACCCGTCTCTCTAACCCTAGCCCTCAACATTACCCTAACCTTGTGTCCAATCCTACCCTAACCGTCTCTCTAACCCTAGCCCTCAACATAACCCTAACCCTAGGTCCAATCCTAACCCTAACCGTCTATCTAGCCCTAGCCCTCAACATAACCCTAACCCTAGGTCCAATCCTATCCCTAACCGTCTCCCTAAACGTAGCCCTCAACATAACCCTAATCTTAGGTACAATCCTAACCCTAACTGTCTCTCTAACCCTAGCCCTCAACATAACCCTAACCCTAGGTCCAATCCTAACCCTAACCGTCTCTCTAACCCTAGCCATCAACATAACCCTTACCCTAGGTCCAATCCTCACCCTAACCGTCTCTCTAACCCTAGCCCTCAACATAACCCTAACCGTAGGTCCTATCTTAACCCTAACGGTCTCTCTAACTCTAGCCCTCAACATAATCCTAACCCTAGGACCAATCCTAACCCTAACTGTCTCTCTAACCCTAGCTCTCAACCTAACCCTAATCCTAGGCCCAATCCTAACCCTAAACATCTCTCTGACCCTAGCCCTCAACATAAGCCTAACCCTAGGTCCAATCCTACCCTAACCGTCTCTATAAACCTAGCCCTCAACATAACCCTAACCCTAGGTCCAATCCTAACCCTAACTGTCTCTCTAACCCTAGCTCTCAACCTAACCCTAATCCTAGGCCCAATCCTAACCCTAAACATCTCTCTGACCCTAGCCCTCAACATAAGCCTAACCCTAGGTCCAATCCGAACCCTAACCGTCTCTCTAACGCTAGCCCTCAACAAAACCCTAACCCTAGGTCCAATCCTCAACGTAACCGTCTGTCTAACCCTAGCCCTCAACCTAACCCTAACCCTATATCCAATCCTAGCCCTAACCGTCTCTCTAACCCTAGCCCTCAACATAACCTTAACGCAAGGTCCAATCCTAACCCTAACCGTCTCTCTAACGCTAACCTTCAACATAACCCTAACCCTAGGTCCAATCCTAACCCTAAACATCTCTCTGATCCTAGCCCTCAACATAAGCCTAACCCTAGGTCCAATCCTAACCCTAACCGTCTCTCTAACCCTAGCCCTCAACCTAAACCTAACCCTAGGTCCAATCCTAACCCTAACCGTCTCTCTAGCCTAGCGCTCAACCTAACCCTAACCCTAGGTCGAATCCTAACCCTAACCGTCTCTCTAACGCTAACCTTCAACATAACCCTAACCCTAGGTTCAATCCTAACCCTAACCGTCTCTCTAACCCTAGCCCTCAACATAACCCTAACCCTAGGTCCAATCCTAACCCTAACCGTCTCTCTAACCCTAGCCCTCTACATAACCCTAACCCTAGGTCCAATCGTAACCCTAACCGTCTCTCTAACCCTAGCCCTCACCATAACCCTAACCCTAGGTCCAATCCTAACGCTAACAGTCTCTCTAACCCTAGCCCTCAACATAACCCTAACCCTAGCTCCAATTCTAACCCTGACCGACTCTCTAACCCTAGCCCTCAAAATAACCCTAACCCTACGTCCAATCCTAACCCTAACCGTCTCGCTAACCCTAGCCCTCAACCCAACCCTAACCCTAGGTCCAATCCTAACCCTAACCATCTCTCTAAACCTGGCCCTCAATATAACCCTAACCTAGGTCCAATCCTTACCCTAACCGTCTCTCTAAACCTAGCCCTCAACATAAA
Source organism: Miniopterus schreibersii (assembly GCF_964146895.1). Classification (NCBI taxonomy): domain Eukaryota; kingdom Metazoa; phylum Chordata; class Mammalia; order Chiroptera; family Miniopteridae; genus Miniopterus; species Miniopterus schreibersii. The sequence goes on along the minus strand of NW_027669817.1, from coordinate 40,097 downwards.
ACTAACCCTAGCTCCAATCCTAACCCTGACCGACTCTCTAAACCTAGCCCTCAACCTAACCCTAACCCTAGGTCCAATACTAACCCTAACCGTTTCTCTAACGCTAGCCCTCAACAAAACCCTAACCCTAGGTCCAATCCTCAACGTAACCGTCTGTCTAACCCTAGCCCTCAACCTAACCCTAACCCTATGTCCAATCCTAGCCCTAACCGTCTCTCTAACCCTAGCCCTCAACATAACCTTAACGCAAGGTCCAATCCTAACCCTAACCGTCTCTCTAACGCTAACCTTCAACATAACCCTAACCCTAGGTCCAATCCTAACCCTAAACATCTCTCTGATCCTAGCCCTCAACATAAGCCTAACCCTAGGTCCAATCCTAACCCTAACCGTCTCTCTAACCCTAGCCCTCAACCTAAACCTAACCCTAGGTCCAATCCTAACCCTAACCGTCTCTCTAGCCTAGCGCTCAACCTAACCCTAACCCTAGGTCGAATCCTAACCCTAACCGTCTCTCTAACGCTAACCTTCAACATAACCCTAACCCTAGGTTCAATCCTAACCCTAACCGTCTCTCTAACCCTAGCCCTCAACATAACCCTAACCCTAGGTCCAATCCTAACCCTAACCGTCTCTCTAACCCTAGCCCTCTACATAACCCTAACCCTAGGTCCAATCGTAACCCTAACCGTCTCTCTAACCCTAGCCCTCACCATAACCCTAACCCTAGGTCCAATCCTAACGCTAACAGTCTCTCTAACCCTAGCCCTCAACATAACCCTAACCCTAGCTCCAATTCTAACCCTGACCGACTCTCTAACCCTAGCCCTCAAAATAACCCTAACCCTACGTCCAATCCTAACCCTAACCGTCTCGCTAACCCTAGCCCTCAACCCAACCCTAACCCTAGGTCCAATCCTAACCCTAACCATCTCTCTAAACCTGGCCCTCAATATAACCCTAACCTAGGTCCAATCCTTACCCTAACCGTCTCTCTAAACCTAGCCCTCAACATAAAACTAACCCTAGCTCCAATCCTAACCCTGACCGACTCTCTAAACCTAGCCCTCAACCTAACCCTAACCCTAGGTCCAATACTAACCCTAACCGTTTCTCTAACCCTAGCCCTCAACCTAACCCTAACCCTAGGTCCAATACTAACCCTAACCGTCTCTCTAACCCTAGCCCTAAACATAACCCTAACCCTAGCTCCAATCCTAACCCTGACTGACTCTCTAACGCTAGCACTCAAAATAACCCTAACCCTATGTCCAATCCTAGCCCTAACCGTCTCTCTAACCCTAGCCCTCAACATAACCTTAACGCTAGGTCCAATCCTAACCCTAACCGTCTCTCTAACCCTAGCCCTCAACATAACCCTAACCCTAGGTCCAATCCTAACCCTAAACATCTCTCTGACCCTAGCCCTCAACATAAGCCTAACCCTAGGTCCAATCCTAACCCTAACTGTCCCTCTAACCCTAGCCCTCAACCTAAACCTAACCCTAGGTCCAATCCTAACCCTAACCGTCTCTCTAGACTAGCACTCAACCTAACCCTAACCATAGGTCCAATCCTAACCCTAACCGTCTCTCTAACGCTAACCCTCAACATAACCTTAACCCTAGGTTCAATCCTAACCCTAACCGTCTCTCTAACCCTAGCCCTCAACATAACCCTAATTCTAGGTCCAATCGTAACCCTAACAGTCTCTCTAACCCTAGCCCTCACCATAACCCTAACCCTAGGTCCAATCCTAACCCTAACCGTCTCTCTAACCCTAGCCCTCAACATAACCCTAACCCTAGCTCCAATTCTAACCCTGACCGACTCTCTAACCCTAGCCCTAAAAATAACCCTAACCCTACGTCCAATCCTAACCCTAACCGTCTCGCTAACCCTAGCCCTCAAAATAACCCTAACCCTAGGTCCAATCCTAACCCTAACCGTCTCTCTAACCCTAGCCCTCAACCCAACCCTCACCCTAGGTCCAATCCTTACCCTAACCGTCTCTCTAAACCTAGCCCTCAACCTAACACTAACCGTAGGTCCAATCCTAACCGTGACCGCCTCTCTAACCCTAGCCCTCAACATAACGTTAACCCTAGGTCCAATCCTAACGCTAACCATCTCTCTAATCCTGGCCCTCAACATAACCCTAACCCTAGGTCCAATCCTTACCCTAACCTCTCTGTAAAGCTAGCCCTCAACATAACCCTAACCCTATGTCCAATCCTAACCCACCGTCTCTCTAACCCTAGCCCTCAACATAAACCTAACCCTAGGTCCAATCTTAACCCTGACCGTCTCTCTAACCCAGGCTCTCAACATAACCCTAACCCTAGGTCCAATCCTAACCCTAACCATCTATCTAGCCCTAATCCTCAACATAACCCTACCTTAGGTCCAATCCTAACCCTAACCATCTATCTAGCCCTAGCCCTCAACATAACCCTAACCTTAGGTCCAATCCTAACGCTAACCATCTATCTAGCCCTAGCCCTCAACATAACGATAACCTTAGGTCCAATCCTAACCCTAACCATCTATCTAGCCCTAGCCCTCAACATAACCCTAACCTAGGTCCAATCCTAACCCTAACCGTCTCCCTAAACCTAGCCCTCAACATAACCCTAATATTAGGTACAATCCTAACCATAACTGTCTCTCTAACCCTAGCCCTCAACATAACCCTAACCCTAGGTCCAACCCTAACCCTAACCGTCTCTCTGACCCTAGCACTCAACATAACCCTTACCCAAGATCAATCCTCACCCTAACCGTATCTCTAACCCTAGCCCTCAACATAACCCTAACCGTAGGTCCTATCCTAACCCTAACCGTCTCTCTAACTCTAGCCCTCAACATAATTCTAACCCTAGGTCCAATCCTACCCTAACCGTCTCTATAAACCTAGCCCTCAACATAACGCTAACCCTAGGTCCAATCCTAACCCTAACTGTCTCTCTAACCCTAGCTCTCAACCTAACCCTAATCCTAGGTCCAATCCTAACCCTAACCGTCTCTCTAACGCTAGGCCTCAACATAACCCTAACCCTAGGTCCAATCTTCAACGTAACCGTCTCTCTAACCCTAGCCCTCAACCTAACCCTAACCCTAGGTCCAATCCTAGCCCTAACCGTCTCTCTAACCTTAGCCCTCAACATAACCTTAACGCTAGGCCCAATCCTAACCCTAACCGTCTCTCTAACCCTAGCCCTCAACATAACCCTAACCCTAGGTCCAATCCTAACCCTAACCATCCTTCTGACCCTAGCCCTCAACATAAGCCTAACCCTAGGTCCAATCCTAACCCTAACCGTCTCTCTAACCCAAGCCCTCAACCTAAACCTAACCGTAGGTCCAATCCTAACCCTAACCGTCTCTCTAACCCTAGCACTCAACCTAACCCTAACCCTAGGTCCAATCCTAACCCTAACCGTCTCTCTAACGCTAGCCCTCAACATAACCCTAACCCTAGGTGCAATCCTAACCCTAACCGTCTCTCTAACCCTAGCCCTCAACATAACCCTAACCCTAGGTCCAATCCTAACCCTAACCGTCTCTCTAACCCTAGCCCTCTACATAACCCTAACCCTAGGTCCAATCGTAACCCTAACCGTCTCTCTAACCCTAGCCCTCACCATAACCCTAACCCTAGGTCCAATCCTAACGCTAACAGTCTCTCTAACCCTAGCCCTCAACATAACCCTAACCCTAGCTCCAATTCTAACCCTGACCGACTCTCTAACCCTAGCCCTCAAAATAACCCTAACCCTACGTCTAATCCTAACCCTAACCGTCTCGCTAACCCTAGCCCTCATCATAACCCTAACCCTAGGTCCAATCCTAACCCTAAATGTCTCTCTAACCCTAGCCCTCAACCCAACCCTAACCCTAGGTCCAATCCTAACCCTAACCATCTCTCTAAACCTGGCCCTCAATATAACCCTAACCTAGGTCCAATCCTTACCCTAACCGTCTCTCTAAACCTAGCCCTCAACATAAAACTAACCCTAGCTCCAATCCTAACCCTGACCGACTCTCTAAACCTAGCCCTCAACCTAACCCTAACCCTAGGTCCAATACTAACCCTAACCGTTTCTCTAACCCTAGCCCTCAACATAACCCCTAACCCTAGGTCCAATCCTAACCCTAACTGTCTCTCTAACCCTAGCCCTCAACATAACCCTAACCCTAGGTCCAATCCTAACCCTAACCGTCTCTCTAACCCTAGCCCTCAACATAACCCTAACCCTAGGTCCAATCCTCACCCTAACCCTCTCTAACCCTAACCCTCAACCTAACCCTAACCCTAGGTCCAATCCTAGACCTACCCGTCTCTCTAACCCTAGCCCTCAACATTACCCTAACCTTGTGTCCAATCCTAACCCTAACCGTCTCTCTAACCCTAGCCCTCAACATAACCCTAACCCTAGGTCCAATCCTAACCCTAACCGTCTATCTAGCCCTAGCCCTCAACATAACCCTAACCCTAGGTCCAATCCTATCCCTAACCGTCTCCCTAAACGTAGCCCTCAACATAACCCTAATCTTAGGTACAATCCTAACCCTAACTGTCTCTCTAACCCTAGCCCTCAACATAACCCTAACCCTAGGTCCAATCCTAACCCTAACCGTCTCTCTAACCCTAGCCATCAACATAACCCTTACCCTAGGTCCAATCCTCACCCTAACCGTCTCTCTAACCCTAGCCCTCAACATAACCCTAACCGTAGGTCCTATCTTAACCCTAACCGTCTCTCTAACTCTAGCCCTCAACATAATCCTAACCCTAGGTCCAATCCTAACCCTAACTGTCTCTCTAACCCTAGCTCTCAACCTAACCCTAATCCTAGGCCCAATCCTAACCCTAAACATCTCTCTGACCCTAGCCCTCAACATAAGCCTAACCCTAGGTCCAATCCTACCCTAACCGTCTCTATAAACCTAGCCGTCAACATAACCCTAACCCTAGGTCCAATCCTAACCCTAACTGTCTCTCTAACCCTAGCTCTCAACCTAACCCTAATCCTAGGCCCAATCCTAACCCTAAACATCTCTCTGACCCTAGCCCTCAACATAAGCCTAACCCTAGGTCCAATCCGAACCCTAACCGTCTCTCTAACGCTAGCCCTCAACAAAACCCTAACCCTAGGTCCAATCCTCAACGTAACCGTCTGTCTAACCCTAGCCCTCAACCTAACCCTAACCCTATGTCCAATCCTAGCCCTAACCGTCTCTCTAACCCTAGCCCTCAACATAACCTTAACGCAAGGTCCAATCCTAACCCTAACCGTCTCTCTAACGCTAACCTTCAACATAACCCTAACCCTAGGTCCAATCCTAACCCTAAACATCTCTCTGATCCTAGCCCTCAACATAAGCCTAACCCTAGGTCCAATCCTAACCCTAACCGTCTCTCTAACCCTAGCCCTCAACCTAAACCTAACCCTAGGTCCAATCCTAACCCTAACCGTCTCTCTAGCCTAGCACTCAACCTAACCCTAACCCTAGGTCGAATCCTAACCCTAACCGTCTCTCTAACGCTAACCTTCAACATAACCCTAACCCTAGGTTCAATCCTAACCCTAACCGTCTCTCTAACCCTAGCCCTCAACATAACCCTAACCCTAGGTCCAATCCTAACCCTAACCGTCTCTCTAACCCTAGCCCTCAACATAACCCTAATCCTAGGTCCAATCGTAACCCTAACCGTCTCTCTAACCCTAGCCCTCATCATAACCCTAAACCTAGGTCCAATCCTAACCCTAACCGTCTCTCTAACCCTAGCCCTCAACATAACCCTAACCCTAGCTCCAATTCTAACCCTGACCGACTCTCTAACCCTAGCCCTAAAAATAACCCTAACCCTACGTCCAATCCTAACCCTAACCGTCTCGCTAACCCTAGCCCTCAAAATAACCCTAACCCTAGCTCCAATCCTAACCCTAACCGTCTCTCTAACCCTAGCCCTCAACCCAACCCTCACCCTAGGTCCAATCCTTACCCTAACCGTCTCTCTAAACCTAGCCCTCAACCGAACCCTAACCGTAGGTCCAATCCTAACCCTGACCGTCTCTCTAACCCTATCCCTCAACATAACGCTAACCCTAGGTCCAATCCTAACACTAACCATCTCTCTAACCCTGGCCCTCAACATAACCCTAACCCTAGGTCCAATCCTTACCCTAACCGTCCTGTAAAGCTAGCCCTCAACATAACCCTAACCCTATGTCCAATCCTAACCCACCGTCTCTCTAACCCTAGCCCTCAACATAACCCTAACCCTACGTCCAATCTTAACCCTGACCGTCTCTCTAACCCAAGCCCTCAACATAACCCTAACCCTAGGTCCAATCCTAACCCTAACCATCTATCTAGCCCTAATCCTCAACATAACCCTACCTTAGGTCCAATCCTAACCCTAACCATCTATCTAGCCCTAGCCCTCAACATAACCCTAACCTTAGGTCCAATCCTAACCCTAACCATCTATCTAGCCCTAGCCCTCAACATAACCCTAACCTAGGTCCAATCCTAACCCTAACCGTCTCCCTAAACCTAGCCCTCAACATAACCCTAATCTTAGGTACAATCCTAACCCTAACTGTCTCTCTAAGCCTAGCTGTCAACATAACCCTAACCCTAGGTCCAATCCTAACCTTAACTGTCTCTCTAACCCTAGCACTCAACATAACCCTTACACAAGATCAATCCTCACCCTAACCGTCTCTCTAACACTAGCCCTCAACATAACCCTAACCGTAGGTCCTATCCTAACCCTAAACGTCTCTCTAACCCTAGCACTCAACCTATCCCTAACCCTAGGTCTAATCCTAACCCTAACCGTCTCTCTAACGCTAGCCCTCAACATAACCCTAACCCTAGGTGCAATCCTAACCCTAACCGTCTCTCTAACCCTAGCCCTCAACATAACCCTAACCCTAGGTCCAATCCTAACCCTAACCGTCTCTCTAACCCTAGCCCTCTACATAACCCTAACCCTAGGTCCAATCGTAACCCTAACCGTCTCTCTAACCCTAGCCCTCACCATAACCGTAACCCTAGGTCCAATCCTAACGCTAACAGTCTCTCTAACCCTAGCCCTCAACATAACCCTAACCCTAGCTCCAATTCTAACCCTGACCGACTCTCTAATCCTATCCCTCAAAATAACCCTAACCCTACGTCCAATCCTAACCCTAACCGTCTCGCTAACCATAGCCCTCATCATAACCCTAACCCTAGGTCCAATCCTAACCCTAAACGTCTCTCTAACCCTAGCCCTCAACCCAACCCTAACCCTAGGTCCAATCCTAACCCTAACCATCTCTCTAAACCTGGCCCTCTATATAACCCTAACCTAGGTCCAATCCTTACCCTAACCGTCTCTCTAAACCTAGCCCTCAACATAACACTAACCCTAGCTCCAATCCTAACCCTGACCGACTCTCTAAACCTAGCCCTCAACCTAATCCTAACCCTAGGTCCAATCCTAACCCTAACCGTCTCTCTAACCCTAGCCCTCAACCTAACCCTAATCCTAGGTCCAATCCTAACCCTAACCGTCTGTCTAACCCTAGCCCTCAACATAACCCTAACCCTAGGTCCAATCCTCACCCTAACCCTCCCTAACCCTAACCCTCAACCTAACCCTAACCCTAGGTCCAATCCTAGACCTACCCGTCTCTCTAACCCTAGCCCTCAACATTACGCTAACCCTATGTCCAATCCTAACCCTAACCGTCTCTCTAACCCTAGCCCTCAACATAACCCTAATCCTAGGTCCAATCCTAACCATAACCGTCTCTCTAACCCTAGCCCTCAACATAAGCCTAACCCTAGGTCCAATCCTCATCCTAACCCTCTCTAACCCTAGCCCTCAACCTAACCCTAACCCTAGGTCCAATCCTAGACCTAACCGTCTCTCTAATCCTAGCCCTCAACATAACCCTAACCCTAGGTCCAATCCTTACCCTAACCGTCTCTCTAACCCTAGCCCTCAACATAACACTTAACCTAGGTCCAATCCTAACCCTAACCGTCTCTCTAAACCTAGCTCTCAACATAACCCTTACCCTAGGTCCAATCCTAACCCTAACCTTCTCTCTAACCCTAGCCCTCAACATAACCCTAACCCTAGGTCCAATCCTAACCCTAACACTCTCTCTAACCCTAGCCCTCAACATAACCGTAACCCTAGGACCCATCATAACCCTTACCGTCTCTCTAATCCTAGCCCACAACATAACACTAAGCTTAGGTCCAATAGTATCCATAACCGTCTCTCTAACCCTAGCCCTCAACCTAACCCTAAACCTAGGTCCAATCCTAACCCTAATCGTCTCTCACTCTAGCCCTCAACATAACCCTAACCCTTGGTCCAATCCAAACCCTATCCGTCTCTCTAACTCTAGCCCTCAACATAACCATAACCCTCGGTCCAATCCTAACCCTAACTGTCTCTCTAACCCTAGCCTGAACAAAACCCTAACCCTAGGTCCAATCCTAACCCTAACCGTCTCTAACCCTAGCCCTCAACATAACCCTAACCCTAGGGCCAATCCTAACCCTACCCGTCTCTCTAACCCAAGCCCACAACATAACCCTAATCTTAGATACAATCGTAAACCTAACTGTCTCTCTAACCCTAGCCCTCAACATAACCCTAACCCTAAGTCCAATCCTAATCTAAGCGTCTATCTAGCCCTACCCCTCAACATAACCCTAACCCTAGGTCCAATCCTAACCCTAACCGTCTCCCTAAACGTAGCCCTCAACATAACCCTAATCTTAGGTACAATCCTAACCCTAACTGTCTCTCTAACCCTAGCCCTCAACATAACCCTAACCCTAGGTCCAATCCTAACCCTAACCGTCTCTCTAACCCTAGCCCTCAACATAACCCTAACCCTAGGTCCAATCCTAACCCTAACCGTCTCTCTAACCCTAGCACTCAACCTAACCCTAACCCTAGGTCCAATCCTAACTCTAACCCTCTCTCTAACCCTAGCCCTCAACCTAACACTAACCCTAGGTCCAACCTAACCCTAACCGTCTCTCTAACCCTAGCGATCAACATAACCCTAACCCTAGGTCCAATCTTAACCCTAACCGTCTCTCTAACCATAGCTCTCAACATAACCCTAACCCTTGGTCCAATCCTAACCCTAACCGTCTCTCTAACCCTAGCCCTCAACATAACCCTAACCCTAGGTCCAATCGTAACCCTAACCGTCTCTCTAACCCTAGCCCTCAACATAACCCTAACCCTAGGTCCAATCCTAACCCTAACCGTCTCTCTAACCCTAGCACTCAACATAACACTTACCCAAGATCAATCCTCACCCTAACCGTCTCTCTAACCCTAGCCCTCAACATAACACTAACCGTAGGTCCTATCCTAACCCTAACCGTCTCTCTAACTCTAGCCCTCAACATAATCCTAACCCTAGGTCCAATCCTACCCTAACCGTCTCTATAAACCTAGCCCTCAACATAACGCTAACCCTAGGTCCAATCCTAACCCTAACTGTCTCTCTAACCCTAGCTCTCAACCTAACCGTAATCCTAGGTCCAATCCTAACCCTAACCGTCTCTCTAACGCTAGGCCTCAACATAACCCTAACCCTAGGTCCAATCCTCAACGTAACCGTCTCTCTAACCCTAGCCCTCAACCTAACCCTAACCCTAGGTCCAATCCTAGCCCTAACCGTCTCTCTAACCTTAGCCCTCAACATAACGTTAACGCTAGGGCCAATCCTAACCCTAACCGTCTCTCTAACCCTAGTCCTCAACATAACCCTAACCCTAGGTCCAATCCTAACCCTAACCATCCTTCTGACCCTAGCCCTCAACATAAGCCTAACCCTAGGTCCAATCCTAACCCTAACCGTCTCTCTAACCCAAGGCCTGAACCTAAACCTAACCGTAAGTCCAATCCAAACCCTAACCGTCTCTCTAACACTAGCACTCAACCTAACCCTAACCCTAGGTCCAATCCTAACCCTAACCGTCTCTCTAACGCTAGCCCTCAACATAACCCTAACCCTAGGTCCAATCCTAACCCTAACCGTCTCTCTAACCCTAGCCCTCAACATAACCCTAACCCTAGGTCCAATCCTAACCCTAACCGTCTCTCAAACCCTAGCCCTCTACATAACCCTAACCCTGGGTCCAATCGTAACTCTAACCGTCTCTCTAACCCTAGCCCTCACCATAACCCTAACCCTAGGTCCAATCCTAACGCTAACAGTCTCTCTAACCCTAGCCCTCAACATAACCCTAACCCTAGCTAAAATTCTAACCCTGACCGACTCTCTAACCCTAGCCCTCAAAATAACCCTAACCCTACGTCCAATCCTAACCCTAACCGTCTCGCTAACCCGAGCCCTCATCATAACCCTAACCCTAGGTCCAATCCTAACCCTAAACGTCTCTCTAACCCTAGCCCTCAACCCAACCCTAACCCTAGGTCCAATCCTAACCCTAACCATCTCTCTAAACCTGGCCCTCAATATAACCCTAACCTAGGTCCAATCCTTACCCTAACCGTCTCTCTAAACCTAGCCCTCAACATAACCCTAACCGTAGGTCCAATCCTAACCCTGACCGTCTCTCTAACCCTACCGTTAACATAACGCTAACCCTAGGTCCAATCCTAACCCTAACCGTCTCTATAAACCTAGCCCTCAACATAACACTAACCCTAGCTCCAATCCTAACCCTGACCGACTCTCTAAACCTAGCCCTCAAACTAACAGTAACCCTACGTCCAATCCTAACCCTAACCGTCTCGCTAACCCTAGCCCTCAACATAACCCTAACCCTAGGTCCAATCCTAAACCTAACCGTCTCTCTAACCCTAGCTCTCAAAATAACCCTAACCCTACGTCCAATCCTAACCCTAACCGTCTCGCTAACCCTAGCCCTCAACATAACCCTAACCCTAGGTCCAATCCTAACCCTAACCGTCTCTCTAACCCTAGCCCTCAACCCAACCCTAACAATAGGACCAATCCTAACCCTAACCATCTCTCTAACCCTGGCCCTCAACATAACCCTAACCCTAGGTCCAATCCTTACCCTAACCGTCTCTCTAAACCTAGCCCTCAACATAACCCTAACCCTAGGTCCAATCCTAACCTTGACCGTCTCTGTAACCCTAGCCCTCAACATAACCCTAACCCTAGGTCCAATCCTAACCCTAACCGTCTCTCTAACCCTAGCCCTCAACCCAACCCTAACCCTAGGTCCAATCCTAACCCTAACCATCTCTCTAAACCTGGCCCTCTATATAACCCTAACCTAGGTCCAATCCTTACCCTAACCGTCTCTCTAAACCTAGCCCTCAACATAACACTAACCCTAGCTCCAATCCTAACCCTGACCGACTCTCTAAACCTAGCCCTCAACCTAATCCTAACCCTAGGTCCAATCCTAACCCTAACCGTCTCTCTAACCCTAGCCCTCAACCTAACCCTAATCCTAGGTCCAATCCTAACCCTAACCGTCTGTCTAACCCTAGCCCTCAACATAACCCTAACCCTAGGTCCAATCCTCACCCTAACCCTCCCTAACCCTAACCCTCAACCTAACCCTAACCCTAGGTCCAATCCTAGACCTACCCGTCTCTCTAACCCTAGCCCTCAACATTACGCTAACCCTATGTCCAATCCTAACCCTAACCGTCTCTCTAACCCTAGCCCTCAACATAAGCCTAACCCTAGGTCCAATCCTCATCCTAACCCTCTCTAACCCTAGCCCTCAACCTAACCCTAACCCTAGGTCCAATCCTAGACCTAACCGTCTCTCTAATCCTAGCCCTCAACATAACCCTAACCCTAGGTCCAATCCTTACCCTAACCGTCTCTCTAACCCTAGCCCTCAACATAACACTTAACCTAGGTCCAATCCTAACCCTAACCGTCTCTCTAAACCTAGCTCTCAACATAACCCTTACCCTAGGTCCAATCCTAACCCTAACCTTCTCTCTAACCCTAGCCCTCAACATAACCCTAACCCTAGGTCCAATCCTAACCCTAACACTCTCTCTAACCCTAGCCCTCAACATAACCGTAACCCTAGGACCCATCATAACCCTTACCGTCTCTCTAATCCTAGCCCACAACATAACACTAAGCTTAGGTCCAATAGTATCCATAACCGTCTCTCTAACCCTAGCCCTCAACCTAACCCTAAACCTAGGTCCAATCCTAACCCTAATCGTCTCTCACTCTAGCCCTCAACATAACCCTAACCCTTGGTCCAATCCAAACCCTATCCGTCTCTCTAACTCTAGCCCTCAACATAACCATAACCCTCGGTCCAATCCTAACCCTAACTGTCTCTCTAACCCTAGCCTGAACAAAACCCTAACCCTAGGTCCAATCCTAACCCTAACCGTCTCTAACCCTAGCCCTCAACATAACCCTAACCCTAGGGCCAATCCTAACCCTACCCGTCTCTCTAACCCAAGCCCACAACATAACCCTAATCTTAGATACAATCGTAAACCTAACTGTCTCTCTAACCCTAGCCCTCAACATAACCCTAACCCTAAGTCCAATCCTAATCTAAGCGTCTATCTAGCCCTACCCCTCAACATAACCCTAACCCTAGGTCCAATCCTAACCCTAACCGTCTCCCTAAACGTAGCCCTCAACATAACCCTAATCTTAGGTACAATCCTAACCCTAACTGTCTCTCTAACCCTAGCCCTCAACATAACCCTAACCCTAGGTCCAATCCTAACCCTAACCGTCTCTCTAACCCTAGCCCTCAACATAACCCTAACCCTAGGTCCAATCCTAACCCTAACCGTCTCTCTAACCCTAGCACTCAACCTAACCCTAACCCTAGGTCCAATCCTAACTCTAACCCTCTCTCTAACCCTAGCCCTCAACCTAACACTAACCCTAGGTCCAACCTAACCCTAACCGTCTCTCTAACCCTAGCGATCAACATAACCCTAACCCTAGGTCCAATCTTAACCCTAACCGTCTCTCTAACCATAGCTCTCAACATAACCCTAACCCTTGGTCCAATCCTAACCCTAACCGTCTCTCTAACCCTAGCCCTCAACATAACCCTAACCCTAGGTCCAATCGTAACCCTAACCGTCTCTCTAACCCTAGCCCTCAACATAACCCTAACCCTAGGTCCAATCCTAACCCTAACCGTCTCTCTAACCCTAGCACTCAACATAACACTTACCCAAGATCAATCCTCACCCTAACCGTCTCTCTAACCCTAGCCCTCAACATAACACTAACCGTAGGTCCTATCCTAACCCTAACCGTCTCTCTAACTCTAGCCCTCAACATAATCCTAACCCTAGGTCCAATCCTACCCTAACCGTCTCTATAAACCTAGCCCTCAACATAACGCTAACCCTAGGTCCAATCCTAACCCTAACTGTCTCTCTAACCCTAGCTCTCAACCTAACCGTAATCCTAGGTCCAATCCTAACCCTAACCGTCTCTCTAACGCTAGGCCTCAACATAACCCTAACCCTAGGTCCAATCCTCAACGTAACCGTCTCTCTAACCCTAGCCCTCAACCTAACCCTAACCCTAGGTCCAATCCTAGCCCTAACCGTCTCTCTAACCTTAGCCCTCAACATAACGTTAACGCTAGGGCCAATCCTAACCCTAACCGTCTCTCTAACCCTAGTCCTCAACATAACCCTAACCCTAGGTCCAATCCTAACCCTAACCATCCTTCTGACCCTAGCCCTCAACATAAGCCTAACCCTAGGTCCAATCCTAACCCTAACCGTCTCTCTAACCCAAGGCCTGAACCTAAACCTAACCGTAAGTCCAATCCAAACCCTAACCGTCTCTCTAACACTAGCACTCAACCTAACCCTAACCCTAGGTCCAATCCTAACCCTAACCGTCTCTCTAACGCTAGCCCTCAACATAACCCTAACCCTAGGTCCAATCCTAACCCTAACCGTCTCTCTAACCCTAGCCCTCAACATAACCCTAACCCTAGGTCCAATCCTAACCCTAACCGTCTCTCAAACCCTAGCCCTCTACATAACCCTAACCCTGGGTCCAATCGTAACTCTAACCGTCTCTCTAACCCTAGCCCTCACCATAACCCTAACCCTAGGTCCAATCCTAACGCTAACAGTCTCTCTAACCCTAGCCCTCAACATAACCCTAACCCTAGCTAAAATTCTAACCCTGACCGACTCTCTAACCCTAGCCCTCAAAATAACCCTAACCCTACGTCCAATCCTAACCCTAACCGTCTCGCTAACCCGAGCCCTCATCATAACCCTAACCCTAGGTCCAATCCTAACCCTAAACGTCTCTCTAACCCTAGCCCTCAACCCAACCCTAACCCTAGGTCCAATCCTAACCCTAACCATCTCTCTAAACCTGGCCCTCAATATAACCCTAACCTAGGTCCAATCCTTACCCTAACCGTCTCTCTAAACCTAGCCCTCAACATAACCCTAACCGTAGGTCCAATCCTAACCCTGACCGTCTCTCTAACCCTACCGTTAACATAACGCTAACCCTAGGTCCAATCCTAACCCTAACCGTCTCTATAAACCTAGCCCTCAACATAACACTAACCCTAGCTCCAATCCTAACCCTGACCGACTCTCTAAACCTAGCCCTCAAACTAACAGTAACCCTACGTCCAATCCTAACCCTAACCGTCTCGCTAACCCTAGCCCTCAACATAACCCTAACCCTAGGTCCAATCCTAAACCTAACCGTCTCTCTAACCCTAGCTCTCAAAATAACCCTAACCCTACGTCCAATCCTAACCCTAACCGTCTCGCTAACCCTAGCCCTCAACATAACCCTAACCCTAGGTCCAATCCTAACCCTAACCGTCTCTCTAACCCTAGCCCTCAACCCAACCCTAACAATAGGACCAATCCTAACCCTAACCATCTCTCTAACCCTGGCCCTCAACATAACCCTAACCCTAGGTCCAATCCTTACCCTAACCGTCTCTCTAAACCTAGCCCTCAACATAACCCTAACCCTAGGTCCAATCCTAACCTTGACCGTCTCTGTAACCCTAGCCCTCAACATAACCCTAACCCTAGGTCCAATCCTAACCCTAACCGTCTCTCTAACCCTAGCACTAAACCTAACCCTAACCCTAGGTCCAATCCTAACCGTAACCGTCTCTCTAAACCTAGCCCTCAACCTAACACTAACCCTAGGTCCAATCCTAACCCTAACCGTCTCTATAACCCTAGCCCTCAACATAACCCTAACCCTAGGTCCAATCTTAACCCTAACCGTCTCTCTAACCCTAGCTCTCAACATAAACCTAACCCTAGGTCCATTCCTAACCCTAACCATCTCTCTAACCCTGGCCCTCAACATAACCCTAACCCTAGGTTCAATCCTTACCCTAACCGTCTCTCTAAACCTAGCCCTCAACATAACCCTAACCCTAGGTCCAATCCTAACCCTGACCGTCTCTGTAACCCTAGCCCTCAACATAACCCTAACCCTAGGTCCAATCCTAACCCTAACCGTCTCTCTAACCCTAGCACTAAACCTAACCCTAACCCTAGGTCCAATCCTAACCCTAACCGTCTCTCTAAACCTAGCCCTCAACCTAACACTAACCCTAGGTCCAATCCTAACCCTAACCGTCTCTCTAACCCTAGGCCTCAACATAACCCTAACCCTAGGTCCAATCTTAACCCTAACCGTCTCTCTAACCCTAGCTCTCAACATAACCCTAACCCTAGGTCCATTCCTAACCCTAACCATCTCTCTAACCCTGGCCCTCAACATAACCCTAACCCTAGGTCCAATCCTTACCCTAACCATCTCTCTAAACCTAGCGCTCAACATAACCCTAACCCTAGGTCCAATCCTAACCCTAACCGTCTATCTAGCCCTAGCCCTCAACATAACCCTAACCCTAGGTCCAATCCTAATCCTAACCTTCTCCCTAAACCTAGCCCTCAACATAACCCTAGTCTTAGGTACAATCCTAACCCTAACTGTCTCTCTAACCCTAGCCCTCAACATAACCTTAACCCTAGGTCCAATCCTAACCCTAACCGTCTCTCTAACCCTAGCCCTCAACCTAAACCTAACCCTAGGTGCAATCCTAACCCTAACCGTCTCTCTAACCCTAGCCCTCAACCTAACACTAACCCTAGGTCCAAACCTAACCCTAACCGTCTCTCTAACCCTAGCGATCAACATAACCCTAACCCTAGGTCCAATCTTAACCCTAACCGTCTCTCTAACCCTAGCTCTCAACATAACCCTAACCCTAGGTCCAATCCTAACCCTAACCGTCTCTCTAACCCTAGCCCTCAACATAACCCTAACCCTAGGTCCAATCGTAACCCTAACCGTCTCTCTAACCCTAGCCCTCAACATAACCCTAACCCTAGGTCCAATCCTAACCCTAACCGTCTCTCTAACCCTAGCCCTCAACATAACCCTAACCCTAACTCCAATCCTAACCCTGACTGACTCTCTAACCCTAGCCCTCAAAATAACCCTAATCCTACGTCCAATCCTAACCCTGACGGTCTCGCTAACCCTACCCCTCAACAAAATCCTAACCCTAGGTCCAATCCTAACCCTAACCGTCTCTCTAACCCTAGCCCTCAACCCAAACCTAACAATAGGACCAATCCTAACCCTAACCATCTCTCTAACCCTGGCCCTCAACATAACCCTAACCCTAGCTCCAATCCTAACCCTTACGGACTCTCTAAACCTAGCCCTCAAAATAACCCTAACCCTACGTCCAGTCCTAACCCTAACCGTCTCGCTAGCCCTAGCCCTGAACAAAACCTTAACCCTAGGTCCAATCCTAACCCTAACCGTCTCTCTAAACCTAGCCCTCAACCCAACCCTAACCCTAGGTCCAATCCTAACCCTAACCACCTCTCTAACCCTGGCCCTCAACATAACCCTAACCCTAGGTTCAATCCTTACCCTAACCGTCTCTCTAAACCTAGCCCTCAACATAACCCTAACCCTAGGTCCAATCCTAACCCTGACCGTCTCTCTAACCCTAGCCCTCAACATAACGCTAACCCTACGTCCAATCCTAACCCTAACTGTCTCTGTAACACTAGCCCTCCACCTAACCCTAACCCTAGGTCCAATCCTACCCCTAACCGTCTCTGTAACCCTAGCCCTCAACCTAACCCTAATCCTAGGTCCAATCCTAACCCTAACCGTCTCTATAACCCCCCCCTCAACATAACCCAAACCCTAGGTCCAATCCTCACCCTAACCATCTCTAACCCTAGCCCTCAACATAACCCTAACCCTAGCTCCAATCCTAACCGTAACCGTCTCTCTAACCCTAGCCATCAACATAACCCTAACCCTACGTCCAATCCTAACCCTAACCGTCTCGCTAACCCTACCCTCAACATAACCCTAACCCTAGGTCCAATCCTTACCCTAACCGTCTCTCTAAAGCTAGCCCTCAACATAACCCTAACCCTAGGTCCAATCCTAACCCTGACCGTCTCTCTAACCCAAGCCCTCAACATAACCCTAACCCTAGGTCCAATCCTAACCCTAACCCTCTATCTAGCCCTAGCTCTCAACATAACCCTAACTTTAGGTCCAATCCTAACCCTAACCGTCTCTCAAACCCTAGCCCTCAACATAACCCTAATCTTAGGTACAATCGGAACCCTAACTGTCTCTCTAACCCTAGCCCTCAACATACCCCTAAACCTAGGTCCAATCCTAACCCTAACCGTCTCCCTAAACCTAGCCCTCAACATAACCCTAATCTTAGTACAATACTAACCCTAACTGTCTCTCTAACCCTAGCCCTCAACATAACCCTTACCCAAGGTCCAATTTTCACCCTAACCGTCTCTCTAACCCTAGCCCTCAACATAACCCTTACCCAAGGTCCAATCCTCACCCTAACCGTCTCTCTAACCCTAGCCCTCAACATAACCCTAACCCTAGGTCCAATCCTAACCCTGACCGCCTCTCTAACCCTAGCCCTCAACATAACACTAACCCTGGGTCCAATCCTAACCCTAACTGTCTCTCTAACCCTAGGCCTCAACATAACCCTAACCCCAGGTCCAATCTTAACCCTAACCCTCTCTCTAACCCTAGCCCTCAACAAACCCTAACCCTAGGTCCAATCCTAAGCCTAACCGTCTCTCTAAACCTAGCCCTCAAAATAACCCTAACCCTACGTCCAATCCTAACCCTACCCGTCTCGCTAACCCTAGCCCTCAACATAACACTAACCCTAGGTCCAACCTAACCCTAACCGTCTCTCTAACCCTAGCCCTCAACCCAACCCGAACAATAGGACCAATCCTAACCCTAACCATCTCTCTAACCCTGGCCCTCAACATAACGCGAACCCTAGGTCCAATCCTCACCCCAACCGTCTCTCTAAACCTAGCCCTCAACATAACCCTAACCGTAGGTCCTATCCTAACCCTAACCGTCTCTCTGACCCTAGCCCTCAACCTAACACTAACCCTAGGTCCAATCCT
This sequence comes from Miniopterus schreibersii, assembly GCF_964146895.1. Classification (NCBI taxonomy): domain Eukaryota; kingdom Metazoa; phylum Chordata; class Mammalia; order Chiroptera; family Miniopteridae; genus Miniopterus; species Miniopterus schreibersii. The sequence continues at coordinate 21,595 of NW_027669817.1, read as the reverse complement.
AACCCTAACTTTCTCTCTAACCCTAGGCCTCAACATAACCCTAACCCCAGGTCCAATCTTAACCCTAACCCTCTCTCTAACCCTAGCCCTCAACAAACCCTAACCCTAGGTCCAATCCTAAGCCTAACCGTCTCTCTAAACCTAGCCCTCAAAATAACCCTAACCCTACGTCCAATCCTAACCCTACCCGTCTCGCTAACCCTAGCCCTCAACATAACACTAACCCTAGGTCCAACCTAACCCTAACCGTCTCTCTAACCCTAGCCCTCAACCCAACCCGAACAATAGGACCAATCCTAACCCTAACCATCTCTCTAACCCTGGCCCTCAACATAACGCGAACCCTAGGTCCAATCCTCACCCCAACCGTCTCTCTAAACCTAGCCCTCAACATAACCCTAACCCTAGGTACAAACCTATCCCTGATCGTCTCTCTAACCCTAGCCCTCAACATAACCCTAACCCTTGGTCCAATCCTAACCCTGACCGTCTCTCTAACACTAGCCCTCAACATAACGCTAACCCTAGGTCCAATCCTAAACCTGACGGTCTCTGTAACCCTAGCCCTCAACATAACCCTAACCATAGGTCCAATCCTAACCCTAACCGTCTCTCTAACCCTAGCACTCAACCTAACCCTAACCCTAGGTCCAATCCTAACCCTAACCGTCTCTCTAACCCTAGCCCTCAACATAACCCTAATCCTAGGTCCAATCGTAACCCTAACCGTCTCTCTAACCCTAACCCTCATCATAACCCTAACCCTAGGTCCAATCCTAACCCTAACCGTCTCTCTAACCCTTGCCCTCAACATAACCCTAACCCTAGCTCCAATCCTAACCCTAACCGTCTCTCTAACCCTAGCCCTCAACCCAACCCTCACCCTAGGTCCAATCCTTACCCTAACCGTCTCTCTAAACCTAGCCCTCAACCTAACCCTAACCGTAGGTCCAATCCTAACCCTGACCGTCTCTCTAACCCTAGCCCTCAACATAACGCTAACCCTAGGTCCAATCCTAACCCTAACCATCTCTCTAATCCTGGCCCTCAACATAACCCTAACCCTAGGTCCAATCCTTACCCTAACCGTCCTGTAAAGCTAGCCCTCAACATAACCCTAACCCTATGTCCAATCCTAACCCACCGTCTCTCTAACCCTAGCCCTCAACATAACCCTAACCCTAGGTCCAATCCTAACCCTAACCATCTATCTAGCCCTAATCCTCAACATAACCCTACCTTAGGTCCAATCCTAACCCTAACCATCTATCTAGCCCTAGCCCTCAACATAACCCTAACCTTAGGTCCAATCCTAACCCTAACCATCTATCTAGCCCTAGCCCTCAACATAACCCTAACCTAGGTCCAATCCTAACCCTAACCGTCTCCCTAAACCTAGCCCTCAACATAACCCTAATCTTAGGTACAATCCTAACCCTAACTCGCTCTCTAAGCCTAGCTGTCAACATAACCCTAACCCTAGGTCCAATCCTAACCCTAACTGTCTCTCTAACCCTAGCACTCAACATAACCCTTACACAAGATCAATCCTCACCCTAACCCTCTCTCTAACACTAGCCCTCAACATAACCCTAACCGTAGGTCCTATCCTAACCCTAAACGTCTCTCTAACCCTAGCACTCAACCTAACCCTAACCCTAGGTCTAATCCTAACCCTAACCGTCTCTCTAACGCTAGCCCTCAACATAACCCTAACCCTAGGTGCAATCCTAACCCTAACCGTCTCTCTAACCCTAGCCCTCAACATAACCCTAACCCTAGGTCCAATCCTAACCCTAACCGTCTCTCTAACCCTAGCCCTCTACATAACCCTAACCCTAGGTCCAATCGTAACCCTAACCGTCTCTCTAACCCTAGCCCTCACCATAACCGTAACCCTAGGTCCAATCCTACCGCTAACAGTCTCTCTAACCCTAGCCCTCAACATAACCCTAACCCTAGCTCCAATTCTAACCCTGACCGACTCTCTAATCCTAGCCCTCAAAATAACCCTAACCCTACGTCCAATCCTAACCCTAACCGTCTCGCTAACCCTAGCCCTCATCATAACCCTAACCCTAGGTCCAATCCTAACCCTAAACGTCTCTCTAACCCTAGCCCTCAACCCAACCCTAACCCTAGGTCCAATCCTAACCCTAACCATCTCTCTAAACCTGGCCCTCAATATAACCCTAACCTAGGTCCAATCCTTACCCTAACCGTCTCTCTAAACCTAGCCCTCAACATAACACTAACCCTAGCTCCAATCCTAACCCTGACCGACTCTCTAAACCTAGCCCTCAACCTAACCCTAACCCTAGGTCCAATCCTAACCCTAACCGTCTCTCTAACCTTGCCCTCAACCTAACCCTAATCCTAGGTCCAATCCTAACCCTAACCGTCTCTCTAACCCTAGCCCTCAACATAACCCTAACCCTAGGTCCAATCCTCACCCTAACCCTCTCTAACCCTAACCCTCAACCTAACCCTAACCCTAGGTCCAATCCTAGACCTACCCGTCTCTCTAACCCTAGCCCTCAACATTACCCTAACCCTATGTCCAATCCTAACCCTAACCGTCTCTCTAACCCTAGCCCTCAACATAACCCTAATCCTAGGTCCAATCCTAACCATAACCGTCTCTCTAACCCTAGCCCTCAACATAAGCCTAACCCTAGGTCCAATCCTCATCCTAACCCTCTCTAACCCTAGCCCTCAACCTAACCCTAACCCTAGGTCCAATCCTAGACCTAACCGTCTCTCTAATCCTAGCCCTCAACATAACCCTAACCCTAGGTCCAATCCTTACCCTAACCGTCTCTCTAACCCTAGCCCTCAACATAACACTTAACCTAGGTCCAATCCTAACCCTAACCGTCTCTCTAAACCTAGCTCTCAACATAACCCTTACCCTAGGTCCAATCCTAACCCTAACCTTCTCTCTAACCCTAGCCCTCAACATAAACCTAACCCTAGGTCCAATCCTAACCCTAACACTCTCTCTAACCCTAGCCCTCAACATAACAGTAACCCTAGGACCAATCATAACCCTTACCGTCTCTCTAATCCTAGCCCACAACATAACACTAAGCTTAGGTCCAATAGTATCCATAACCGTCTCTCTAACCCTAGCCCTCAACCTAACCCTAAACCTAGGTCCAATCCTAACCCTAATCGTCTCTCACTCTAGCCCTCAACATAACCCTAACCCTTGGTCCAATCCAAACCCTATCCGTCTCTCTAACTCTAGCCCTCAACATAACCCTAACCCTCGGTCCAATCCTAACCCTAACTGTCTCTATAACCCTAGCCTGAACAAAACCCTAACCCTAGGTCCAATCCTAACACTAACCGTCTCTAACCCTAGCCCTCAACATAACCCTAACCCTAGGGCCAATCCTAACCCTACCCGTCTCTCTAACCCAAGCCCACAACATAACCCTAATCTTAGATACAATCGTAAACCTAACTGTCTCTCTAACCCTAGCCCTCAACATAACCCTAACCCTAGGTCCAATCCTAATCTAAGCGTCTATCTAGCCCTAGCCCTCAACATATCCCTAACCCTAGGTCCAATCCTAACCCTAACCGTCTCCCTAAACGTAGCCCTCAACATAACCCTAATCTTAGGTACAATCCTAACCCTAACTGTCTCTCTAACCCTAGCCCTCAACATAACCCTAACCCTAGGTCCAATCCTAACCCTAACCGTCTCTCTAACCCTAGCCATCAACATAACCCTTACCCTCGGTCCAATCCTCACCGTAACCGTCTCTCTAACCCTAGCCCTCAACATAACCCTAACCGTAGGTCCTATCTTAACCCTAACCGTCTCTCTAACTCTAGCCCTCAACATAATCCTAACCCTAGGTCCAATCCTACCCTAACCGTCTCTATAAACCTAGCCCTCAACATAACCCTAACCCTAGGTCCAATCCTAACCCTAACTGTCTCTCTAACCCTAGCTCTCAACCTAACCCTAATCCTAGGTCCAATCCTAACCCTAACCGTTCTCTAACGCTAGCCCTCAACAAAACCCTAACCCTAGGTCCAATCCTCAACGTAACCGTCTCTCTAACCCTAGCCCTCAACCTAACCCTAACCCTATGTCCAATCCTAGCCCTAACAGTCTCTTTAACCCTAGCCCTCAACATAACCTTAACGCTAGGTCCAATCCTAACCCTAACCGTCTCTCTAACCCTAGTCCTCAACATAACCCTAACCCTAGGTCCAATCCTAAACCTAAACATCTCTCTGACCCTAGCCCTCAACATAAGCCTAACCCTAGGTCCAATCCTAACCCTAACCGTCTCTCTAACCCTAGCCCTCAACCTAAACCTAACCCTAGGTCCAATCCTAACCCTAACCGTCTCTCTAGCCTAGCACTCAACCTAACCCTAACCCTAGGTCGAATCCTAACCCTAACCGTCTCTCTAACGCTAACCCTCAACATAACCCTAACCCTAGGTTCAATCCTAACCCTAACCGTCTCTCTAACCCTAGCCCTCAACATAACCCTAACCCTAGGTCCAATCCTAACCCTAACCGTCTCTCTAACCCTAGCCCTCAACATAACCCTAATCCTAGGTCCAATCGTAACCGTAACCGTCTCTCTAACCCTAGCCCTCACCATAACCCTAACCCTAGGTCCAATCCTAACCCTAACCGTCTCTCTAACCCTAGCCCTCAACATAACCCTAACCCTAGCTCCAATTCTAACCCTGACCGACTCTCTAACCCTAGCCCTCAAAATAACCCTAACCCTACGTCCAATCCTAACCCTAACCGTCTCGCTAACCCTAGCCCTCAAAATAACCCTAACCCTAGGTCCAATCCTAACCCTAAACGTCTCTCTAACCCTAGCCCTCAACCCAACCCTCACCCTAGGTCCAATCCTTACCCTAACCATCTCTCTAAACCTAGCCCTCAACATAACCCTAACCGTAGGTCCAATCCTAACCCTGACCGTCTCTCTAACCCAAGCCCTCAACATAACCCTAACCCTAGGTCCAATCCTAACCCTAACCATCTATCTAGCCCTAATCCTCAACATAACCCTAACCTTAGGTCCAATCCTAACCCTAACCATCTATCTAGCCCTAGGCCTCAACATAACCCTAACCTTAGGTCCAATCCTAACCCTAACCATCTATCTAGCCCTAGCCCTCAACATAACCCTAACCTTAGGTCCAATCCTAACCCTAACCATCTATCTAGCCCTAGCCCTCAACATAACCCTAACCTAGGTCCAAACCTAACCCTAACTGTCTCCCTAAACCTAGCCCTCAACATAACCCTAATCTTAGGTACAATCCTAACCCTACCTGTCTCTCTAACCCTAGCCCTCAACATAACCCTAACCCTAGGTCCAATCCTAACCCTAACCGTCTCTCTAACCCTAGCACTCAACCTAACCCTAACCCTAGGTCCAATCCTAACTCTAACCCTCTCTCTAACCCTAGCCCTCAACCTAACACTAACCCTAGGTCCAACCTAACCCTAACCGTCTCTCTAACCCTAGCGATCAACATAACCCTAACCCTAGGTCCAATCTTAACCCTAACCGTCTCTCTAACCCTAGCTCTCAACATAACCCTAACCCTTGGTCCAATCCTAACCCTAACCGTCTCTCTAACCCTAGCCCTCAACATAACCCTAACCCTAGGTCCAATCTTAACCCTAACCGTCTCTCTAACCCTAGCTCTCAACATAACCCTAACCCTAGGTCCATTCCTAACCCTAACCATCTCTCTAACCCTGGCCCTCAACATAACCCTAACCCTAGGTCCAATCCTTACCCTAACCGTCTCTCTAAACCTAGCGCTCAACATAACCCTAACCCTAGGTCCAATCCTAACCCTAACCGTCTATCTAGCCCTAGCCCTCAACATAACCCTAACCCTAGGTCCAATCCTAATCCTAACCTTCTCCCTAAACCTAGCCCTCAACATAACCCTAGTCTTAGGTACAATCCTAACCCTAACTGTCTCTCTAACCCTAGCCCTCAACATAACCTTAACCCTAGGTCCAATCCTAACCCTAACCGTCTCTCTAACCCTAGCACTCAACCTAACCCTAACCCTAGGTCCAATCCTAACTCTAACCGTCTCTCTAACCCTAGCCCTCAACCTAACACTAACCCTAGGTCCAAACCTAACCCTAACCGTCTCTCTAACCCTAGCGATCAACATAACCCTAACCCTAGGTCCAATCTTAACCCTAACCGTCTCTCTAACCCTAGCTCTCAACATAACCCTAACCCTAGGTCCAATCCTAACCCTAACCGTCTCTCTAACCCTAGCCCTCAACATAACCCTAACCCTAGGTCCAATCGTAACCCTAACCGTCTCTCTAACCCTAGCCCTCAACATAACCCTAACCCTAGGTCCAATCCTAACCCTAACCGTCTCTCTAACCCTAGCCCTCAACATAACCCTAACCCTAGCTCCAATCCTAACCCTGATTGACTCTCTAACCCTAGCCCTCAAAATAACCCTAATCCTACGTCCAATCCTAACCCTGACGGTCTCGCTAACCCTACCCCTCAACAAAATCCTAACCCTAGGTCCAATCCTAACCCTAACAGTCTCTCTAACCCTAGCCCTCAACCCAAACCTAACAATAGGACCAATCCTAACCCTAACCATCTCTCTAACCCTGGCCCTCAACATAACCCTAACCCTAGCTCCAATCCTAACCCTTACGGACTCTCTAAACCTAGCCCTCAAAATGACCCTAACCCTACGTCCAGTCCTAACCCTAACCGTCTCGCTAGCCCTAGCCCTGAACAAAACCTTAACCCTAGGTCCAATCCTAACCCTAACCGTCTCTCTAAACCTAGCCCTCAACCCAACCCTAACCCTAGGTCCAATCCTAACCCTAACCACCTCTCTAACCCTGGCCCTCAACATAACCCTAACCCTAGGTTCAATCCTTACCCTAACCGTCTCTCTAAACCTAGCCCTCAACATTACCCTAACCCTAGGTCCAATCCTAACCCTGACCGTCTCTCTAACCCTAGCCCTCAACATAACGCTAACCCTACGTCCAATCCTAACCCTAACTGTCTCTGTAACACTAGCCCTCCACCTAACCCTAACCCTAGGTCCAATCCTACCCCTAACCGTCTCTGTAACCCTAGCCCTCAACCTAACCCTAATCCTAGGTCCAATCCTAACCCTAACCGTCTCTATAACCCCCCCTCAACATAACCCAAACCCTAGGTCCAATCCTCACCCTAACCATCTCTAACCCTAGCCCTCAACATAACCCTAACCCTAGCTCCAATCCTAACCGTAACCGTCTCTCTAACCCTAGCCATCAACATAACCCTAACCCTACGTCCAATCCTAACCCTAACCGTCTCGCTAACCCTACCCTCAACATAACCCTAACCCTAGGTCCAATCCTTACCCTAACCGTCTCTCTAAAGCTAGCCCTCAACATAACCCTAACCCTAGGTCCAATCCTAACCCTGACCGTCTCTCTAACCCAAGCCCTCAACATAACCCTAACCCTAGGTCCAATCCTAACCCTAACCGTCTATCTAGCCCTAGCTCTCAACATAACCCTAACTTTAGGTCCAATCCTAACCCTAACCATCTCTCAAACCCTAGCCCTCAACATAACCCTAATCTTAGGTACAATCGGAACCCTAACTGTCTCTCTAACCCTAGCCCTCAACATACCCCTAAACCTAGGTCCAATCCTAACCCTAACCGTCTGCCTAAACCTAGCCCTCAACATAACCCTAATCTTAGTACAATACTAACCCTAACTGTCTCTCTAACCCTAGCCCTCAACATAACCCTTACCCAAGGTCCAATTTTCACCCTAACCGTCTCTCTAACCCTAGCCCTCAACATAACCCTTACCCAAGGTCCAATCCTCACCCTAACCGTCTCTCTAACCCTAGCCCTCAACATAACCCTAACCGTAGGTCCTATCCTAACCCTAACCGTCTCTCTGACCCTAGCCCTCAACCTAACACTAACCCTAGGTCCAATCCTAACCCTAACTGTCTCTCTAACCCTAGGCCTCAACATAACCCTAACCCCAGGTCCAATCTTAACCCTAACCCTCTCTCTAACCCTAGCCCTCAACAAACCCTAACCCTAGGTCCAATCCTAAGCCTAACCGTCTCTCTAAACCTAGCCCTCAAAATAACCCTAACCCTACGTCCAATCCTAACCCTACCCATCTCGCTAACCCTAGCCCTCAACATAACACTAACCCTAGGTCCAACCTAACCCTAACCGTCTCTCTAACCCTAGCCCTCAACCCAACCCGAACAATAGGACCAATCCTAACCCTAACCATCTCTCTAACCCTGGCCCTCAACATAACGCGAACCCTAGGTCCAATCCTCACCCCAACCGTCTCTCTAAACCTAGCCCTCAACATAACCCTAACCCTAGGTACAAACCTAACCCTGATCGTCTCTCTAACCCTAGCCCTCAACATAACCCTAACCCTTGGTCCAATCCTAACCCTGACCGTCTCTCTAACACTAGCCCTCAACATAACGCTAACCCTAGGTCCAATCCTAAACCTGACGGTCTCTGTAACCCTAGCCCTCAACATAACCCTAACCATAGGTCCAATCCTAACCCTAACCGTCTCTCTAACCCTAGCACTCAACCTAACCCTAACCCTAGGTCCAATCCTAACCCTAACCGTCTCTCTAACCCTAGCCCTCAACCTAACACTAACCCTAGGTCCAATCCTAACCCTAACTGTCTCTCTAACCCTAGGCCTCAACATAATCCTAACCCTAGGTCCAATCTTAACCCTAACCGTCTCTCTAACCATAGCCCTCAACAAACCCTAACCCTAGGTCCAATCCTAACCCTAACCGTCTCTCTAACCCTAGCCCTCAACATAACCCTAACCCTAGGTCAAATCCTAACCCTAACCGTCTCTCTAAACCTAGCCCTCAACATAACTGTAACCCTAGCTCCAATCCTAACCCGGACCGACTCTCTAAACCTAGCCCTCACACTAACCCTAACCCTACGTCCAATCCTAACCCTAACCGTCTCTCTAACCCTACACTCAAAATAACCCTAACCCTACGTCCAATCCTAACCCTAAACGTCTCGCTAACCCTAGCCTTCAACATAACCCTAACCCTAGGTCCAATCCTAACCCTAACCGTCTCTCTAACCCTAGCCCTCAACCCAACCCGAACAATAAGACCAATCCTAACCCTAACCATCTCTCTAACCCTGGCCCTCAACATAACGCTAACCCTAGGTCCAATCCTCACCCCAACCGTCTCTCTAAACCTAGCCCTCAACATAACCCTAACCCTAGGTCCAATCCTAACCCTGACCGCCTCTCTAACCCTAGCCCTCAACATAACCCTAACCCTTGTTCCAATCCTAACCCTGACCGTCTCTCTAACACTAGCCCTTTACATAACGCTAACCCTAGGTCCAATCCTAACCCTGACCGTCTCTGCAACCCTAGCCCTCAACATAACCCTAACCCTAGGTCCAATCCTAACCCTAACCGTCTCTCTAACCCTAGCACTCAACCTAACCCTAACCCTAGGTCCAATCCTAACCCTAACCGTCTCTCTAACCCTAGCCCTCAACCTAACACTAACCCTAGGTCAAATCCTAACCCTAACTGTCTCTCTAACCCTAGCCCTCAACAAACCCTAACCCTAGGTCCAATCCTAACCCTAACCGTCTCTCTAACCCTAGCCCTCAACCTAACACTAACCCTAGGTCAAATCCTAACCCTAACTGTCTCTCTAACCCTAGCCCTCAACAAACCCTAACCCTAGGTCCAATCCTAACCCTAACCGTCTCTCTAACCCTAGCCCTCAAAATAACCCTATCCCTACGTCCAATCCTAACCCTAACCGTCTCACTAACCCTAGCCCTCAACATAACCCTAACCCTAGGTCCAATCCTAACCCTAACCGTCTCTCTAACCCTAGCCCTCAACATAACCCTAACCCTAGGTCCAATCATAACCCTAACCGTCTCTCTAACCCTAGCCCTCAACATAACCCTAACCCTAGGTCCAATCCTAACCCTAACTGTCTCTCTAAACCTACCACTCAACATAACCCTAACCCTAGCTCCAATCCTAACCCTGACCGACTCTCTAACCCTCGCCCTCAAAATAACCCTAACCCTACGTTCAATCCTAACCCTAACCGTCTCGCTAACCCTAGCCCTCAACATAACCCTAACCCTAGGTCCAATCCTAACCCTAACCGTCTCTCTAACCCTAGCACTCAACCCAACCCTGACCCTAGGTCCAATCCTAACCCTAACCATCTCTCTAAACCTGGCCCTCAACATAACCCTAACCCTAAGTCCAATCCTTACCCTAACCGTCTCTCTAAACCTAGCCCTCAACATAACGCTAACCGTAGGTCCAATACTAACCCTGACCGTCTCTCTAACCCTAGCCCTCAACATAACGCTAACCCTAGGTCCAATCCTAACACTAACCATCTCTCCTACCCTGGCCCTCAACATAACCGTAACCCTAGGTCCACTCCTTACCCTAACCGTCTCTCTAAACCTAGCCCTCAACATAACCCTAACCCTAGGTTCAATCCTAACCCTGACCGTCTCTCTAACCCTAGCCCTCAACATAACCCTAACCCTCGGTCCAATCCTAACCCTAACCGTCTCTCTAACCCTAGCCCTCAACATAACCCTAACCCTAGGTCCAATCCTAACCCTAAGAGTCTCTCTAACCCTAGCCCTCAACCCAACCCTAAACCTAGGTCTAATCCTTACCCTAACCGTCTCTCTAAACCTAGCCCTCAACCCAACCCTAACCCTAGTTCCAATCCTCACCCTGACCGTCTCTCTAACCCTAGCCCTCAACATAACCCTAACCCTAGGTGCAATCTAACCCTGTCCGTCTCTCTAACCCTAGCCCTCAACATAACCCTAACCCTAGGTCCAATCCTAACCCTGACCGTCTCTCTAACACTAGCCCTCAACATAACCCTAACCCTAGGTCCCATCCTAACCCTAACCGTCTCTCTATCCATAGCCCTCAACATAACCCTAACCCTAGGTCCAATGCTAACCCTAACCGTCTCTCTAACCCTAGCCCTCAACATAACCCTAACCCTAGGTCCAATCGTAACCCTAACCGTCTCTCTAACCCTAGCCCTCAACATAACCCTAACCCTAGTTCCAATCCTAACCCTAACCGTCTCTCTAACCCTAGCCCTCAACATAACCCTAACCCTAGCTCCAATCCTAACTCTGACCGACTCTCTATACCTAGCCCTCAAAATAACCCTAACCCTACGTCCAATCCTGACCCTAACCGTCTCTCTAATCCTAGCCCTCAACCCAACCCTAACCTTAGGTCCAATCCTAACCCTAACCATCTCTCTAACCCTGGCCCTCAACATAGCCCTAACCCTAGGTCCAATCCTTACCCTAACCGTCTCTCTAAACCTAGCCCTCAACATAACCCTAACCCAAGGCCAATCTTAACCCTGACAGTCTCTCTAACCCTAGACCTCAACATAACCCTAACCCTAGGTCCAATCCTAACCCTGACCGTCTCTCTAACCCTAGCCCTCAACATAACCCTAACCCTAGGTCCAATCCTAACCCTGACCGTCTCTCTAGCACTAGCGTCAACATAACCCTAACCCTAGCTCCAATCCTAACCCTAACCGTCTCTCTAACCCTAGCCCTCAACATAACCCTAACCCTAGGTCCAATCGTAACCCTAACCGTCTCTCTAACCCTAGCCTTCAACATAACCCTAACCCTAGGTCAAATCCTTACCTAAACCGTCTCTCTAACCCTAGCCCTCAACATAACCCTAACCCTAGGTCCAATCCTAACTCTAACCGTCTCTCTAACCCTAGCCCTCAACCCAACCCTAACAATACGTCCAATCCTAACCCTAATCATCTCTCTAACCGTGGCCCTCAACATAACCCTAACCCTAGGTCCAATCCTAACCCTGACCGTCTCTCTAGCACTAGCCCTCAACATAACCCTAACCCTAGCTCCAATCCTAACCCTATCCGTCTCTCTAAACCTAGCCCTCAACATAACCCTAACCCTAGATCCAATCCTAACCCTTTCCGTCTCTCTAACCCTATCCCTCAAAATAACGCTAACCCTAGGTGCAATCCTAACCCTAAACATCTCTCTAACCCTGGCCCTGATCATAACCCTAACCGTACGTACAATCCTCACCCTAACCGTCTCTCTAACCCTAGCCCTCAACATAACCCTAACCGTAGGTCCTATCCTAACCCTAACCGTCTCTCTAACTCTAGCCCTCAACATAATCCTAACCCTAGGTCCAATCCTACCCTAACCGTCTCTATAAACCTAGCCCTCAACATAACCCTAACCCTAGGTCCAGTCCTAACCCTAACTGTTTCTCTAACCCTAGCTCTCAACCTAACCCTAATCCTAGGTCCAATCCTCACCCTAACCATCTCTAACCCTAGCCCTCAACATAACCCTAACCCTAGCTCCAATCCTAACCGTAACCGTCTCTCTAACCCTAGCCATCAACATAACCCTAACCCTACGTCCAATCCTAACCCTAACCGTCTCGCTAACCCTACCCTCAACATAACCCTAACCCTAGGTCCAATCCTTACCCTAACCGTCTCTCTAAAGCTAGCCCTCAACATAACCCTAACCCTAGGTCCAATCCTAACCCTGACCGTCTCTCTAACCCAAGCCCTCAACATAACCCTAACCCTAGGTCCAATCCTAACCCTAACCGTCTATCTAGCCCTAGCTCTCAACATAACCCTAACTTTAGGTCCAATCCTAACCCTAACCGTCTCTCAAACCCTAGCCCTCAACATAACCCTAACCTTAGGTACAATCGGAACCCTAACTGTCTCTCTAACCCTAGCCCTCAACATACCCCTAAACCTAGGTCCAATCCTAACCCTAACCATCTCCCTAAACCTAGCCCTCAACATAACCCTAATCTTAGTACAATACTAACCCTAACTGTCTCTCTAACCCTAGCCCTCAACATAACCCTTACCCAAGGTCCAATTTTCACCCTAACCGTCTCTCTAACCCTAGCCCTCAACATAACCCTTACCCAAGGTCCAATCCTCACCCTAACCGTCTCTCTAACCCTAGCCCTCAACATAACCCTAACCGTAGGTCCTATCCTAACCCTAACCGTCTCTCTGACCCTAGCCCTCAACCTAACACTAACCCTAGGTCCAATCCTAACCCTAACTGTCTCTCTAACCCTAGGCCTCAACATAACCCTAACCCCAGGTCCAATCTTAACCCTAACCCTCTCTCTTACCCTAGCCCTCAACAAACCCTAACCCTAGGTCCAATCCTAAGCCTAACCGTCTCTCTAAACCTAGCCCTCAAAATAACCCTAACCCTACGTCCAATCCTAACCCTACCCGTCTCGATAACCCTAGCCCTCAACATAACACTAACCCTAGGTCCAACCTAACCCTAACCGTCTCTCTAACCCTAGCCCTCAACCCAACCCGAACAATAGGACCAATCCTAACCCTAACCATCTCTCTAACCCTGGCCCTCAACATAACGCGAACCCTAGGTCCAATCCTCACCCCAACCGTCTCTCTAAACCTAGCCCTCAACATAACCCTAACCCTAGGTACAAACCTAACCCTGATCGTCTCTCTAACCCTAGCCCTCAACATAACCCTAACTCTTGGTCCAATCCTAACCCTGACCGTCTCTCTAACACTAGCCCTCAACATAACGCTAACCCTAGGTCCAATCCTAAACCTGACGGTCTCTGTAACCCTAGCCCTCAACATAACCCTAACCCTAGGTCCAATCCTAACCCTAACCGTTTCTCTAACCCTAGCACTCAACCTAACCCTAACCCTAGGTCCAATCCTAACCCTAACCGTCTCTCTAACCCTATCCCTCAACCTAACACTAACCCTAGGTCCAATCCTAACCCTAACTGTCTCTCTAACCCTAGGCCTCAACATAACCCTAACCCTAGGTCCAATCTTAACCCTAACCGTCTCTCTAACCATAGCCCTCAACAAACCCTAACCCTAGGTCCAATCCTAACCCTAACCGTGTCTCTAACCCTAGCCCTCAACATAACCCTAACCCTAGGTCCAATCGTAACCCTAACCGTCTCTCTAAACCTAGCCCTCAACATAACAGTAACCCTAGCTCCAATCCTAACCCTGACCGATTCTCTAAACCTAGCCCTCAAACTAACCCTAACCCTACGTCCAATCCTAACCCTAACCGTCTCTCTAACCCTACCCTCAAAATAACCCTAACCCTACGTCCAATCCTAACCCTAAACGTCTCTCTAACCCTAGCCTTCAACCCAACCCTAACCCTAGGTCCAATCCTAACCATAACCATCTCTCTTTACCTGGCCCTCAACATAACCCTAACCTAGGTCCAATCCTTACCCTAACCGTCTCTCTAAACCTAGCCTCAACATAACCCTAACCGTAGGTCCAATCCTAAACCTGACCGTCTCTCTAACCCTAGCCCTCAACATAACCCTAACCCTAGGTCAAATCCTAACCCTAACCGTCTCTCTAAACCTAGTCCTCAACATAACTGTAACCCTAGCTCCAATCCTAACCCTGACCGACTCTCTAAACCTAGCCCTCACACTAACCCTAACCCTACGTCCAATCCTAACCCTAACCGTCTCTCTAACCCTACACTCAAAATAACCCTAACCCTACGTCCAATCCTAACCCTAAACGTCTCGCTAACCCTAGCCTTCAACATAACCCTAACCCTAGGTCCAATCCTAACCCTAACCGTCTCTCTAACCCTAGCCCTCAACCCAACCCGAACAATAAGACCAATCCTAACCCTAACCATCTCTCTAACCCTGGCCCTCAACATAACGCTAACCCTAGGTCCAATCCTCACCCCAACCGTCTCTCTAAACCTAGCCCTCAACATAACCCTAACCCTAGGTCCAATCCTAACCCTGACCGCCTCTCTAACCCTAGCCCTCAACATAACCCTAACCCTTGTTCCAATCCTAACCCTGACCGTCTCTCTAACACTAGCCCTCTACATAACGCTAACCCTAGGTCCAATCCTAACCCTGACCGTCTCTGTAACCCTAGCCCTCAACATAACCCTAACCCTAGGTCCAATCCTAACCCTAACCGTCTCTCTAACCCTAGCACTCAACCTAACCCTAACCCTAGGTCCAATCCTAACCCTAACCGTCTCTCTAACCCTAGCCCTCAACCTAACACTAACCCTAGGTCAAATCCTAACCCTAACTGTCTCTCTAACCCTAGCCCTCAACAAACCCTAACCCTAGGTCCAATCCTAACCCTAACCGTCTCTCTAACCCTAGCCCTCAACCTAACACTAACCCTAGGTCAAATCCTAACCCTAACTGTCTCTCTAACCCTAGCCCTCAACAAACCCTAACCCTAGGTCCAATCCTAACCCTAACCGTCTCTCTAACCCTAGCCCTCAAAATAACCCTAACCCTACGTCCAATCCTAACCCTAACCGTCTCGCTAACCCTAGCCCTCAACATAACCCTAACCCTAGGTCCAATCCTAACCCTGACCGTCTCTGTAAACCTAGCCCTCAACATAACCATAACCCTAGGTCCAATCCTAATCCTAACCGTCTCTCTAACCCTAGCACTCAACCTAACCCTAACCCTAGGTCCAATCCTAACCCTAACCGTCTCTCTAACCCTAGCCCTCAACCTAACACTAACCCTAGGTCCAATCCTAACCCTTACCGTCTCTCTAACCCTAGCCCTCAACCTAAACCTAACCCTAGGTCCAATCCTAACCTAACCGTCTCTCTAACCCTAGCACTCAACCTAACCCTAACCCTAGGTCCAATCCTAACCCTAACCGTCTCTCTAACCCTAGCCCTCAACATAACCCTAACCCTAGGTCCAATCCTAACCCTAACCGTCTCTCTAACCCTAGCCCTCAACATAACCCTAACCCTAGGTCCAATCCTAACCCTAACCGTCTCTCTAACCCTAGCCCTCAACATAACCCTAACCCTAGGTCCAATCATAACCCTAACCGTCTCTCTAACCCTAGCCCTCATCATAACCCTAACCCTAGGTCCAATCCTAACCCTAACCGTCTCTCTAAACCTACCACTCAACATAACCCTAACTTTAGCTCCAATCCTAACCCTGACCGACTCTCTAACCCTCGCCCTCAAAATAACCCTAACCCTACGTTCAATCCTAACCCTAACCGTCTCGCTAACCCTAGCCCTCAACATAACCCTAACCCTAGGTCCAATCCTAACCCTAACCGTCTCTCTAACCCTAGCACTCAACCCAACCCTGACCCTAGGTCCAATCCTAACCCTAACCATCTCTCTAAACCTGGCCCTCAACATAACCCTAACCCTAAGTCCAATCCTTACCCTAACCG
This sequence comes from Miniopterus schreibersii, assembly GCF_964146895.1. NCBI lineage: Eukaryota > Metazoa > Chordata > Mammalia > Chiroptera > Miniopteridae > Miniopterus > Miniopterus schreibersii. The sequence goes on along the minus strand of NW_027669817.1, from coordinate 5,199 downwards.
TCTCTCTAAACCTAGCCCTCAACATAACGCTAACCGTAGGTCCAATACTAACCCTGACCGTCTCTCTACCCCTAGCCCTCAACATAACGCTAACCCTAGGTCCAATCCTAACACTAACCATCTCTCCTACCCTGGCCCTCAACATAACCCTAACCCTAGGTCCACTCCTTACCCTAACCGTCTCTCTAAACCTAGCCCTCAACATAACCCTAACCCTAGGTTCAATCCTAACCCTGACCGTCTCTCTAACCCTAGCCCTCAACATAAACCTAACCCTAGGTCCAATCCTAACCCTAACCGTCTCTCTAACCCTAGCCCTCAACATAACCCTAACCCTAGGTCCAATCCTAACCCTAAGAGTCTCTCTAACCCTAGCCCTCAACCCAACCCTAAACCTAGGTCCAATCCTTACCCTAACCGTCTCTCTAAACCTAGCCCTCAACCCAACCCTAACCCTAGTTCCAATCCTCACCCTGACCGTCTCTCTAACCCTAGCCCTCAACATAACCCTAACCCTAGGTGCAATCTAACCCTGACCGTCTCTCTAACCCTAGCCCTCAACAAATCCCTAACCCTAGGTCCAATCCTAACCCTGACCGTCTCTCTAACACTAGCCCTCAACATAACCCTAACCCTAGGTCCAATCCTAACCCTAACCGTCTCTCTATCCATAGCCCTCAACATAACCCTAACCCTAGGTCCAATGCTAACACTAACCGTCTCTCTAACCCTAGCCCTCAACATAACCCCAACCCTAGGTCCAATCGTAACCCTAACCGTCTCTCTAACCCTAGCCCTCAACATAACCCTAACCCTAGTTCCAATCCTAACCCTAACCGTCTCTCTAACCCTAGCCCTCAACATAACCCTAACCCTAGCTCCAATCCTAACTCTGACCGACTCTCTATACCTAGCCCTCAAAATAACCCTAACCCTACGTCCAATCCTGACCCTAACCGTCTCTCTAACCCTAGCCCTCAACCCAACCCTAACCCTAGGTCCAATCCTAACCCTAACCATCTCTCTAACCCTGGCCCTCAACATAGCCCTAACCCTAGGTCCAATCCTTACCCTAACCGTCTCTCTAAACCTAGCCCTCAAATAACCCTAACCCAAGGCCAATCTTAACCCTGACAGTCTCTCTAACCCTAGACCTCAACATAACCCTAACCGTAGGTCCAATCCTAACCCTGACCGTCTCTCTAACCCTAGCCCTCAACATAACCCTAACCCTAGGTCCAATCCTAACCCTGACCGTCTCTCTAGCACTAGCGTCAACATAACCCTAACCCTAGCTCCAATCCTAACCCTAACCGTCTCTCTAACCCTAGCCCTCAACATAACCCTAACCCTAGGTCCAATCGTAACCCTAACCGTCTCTCTAACCCTAGCCCTCAACATAACCCTAACCCTAGGTCAAATCCTTACCTAAACCGTCTCTCTAACCCTAGCCCTCAACATAACCCTAACCCTAGGTCCAATCCTAACTCTAACCGTCTCTCTAACCCTAGCCCTCAACCCAACCCTAACAATACGTCCAATCCTAACCCTAATCATCTCTCTAACCCTGGCCCTCAACATAACCCTAACCCTAGGTCCAATCCTAACCCTGACCGTCTCTCTAGCACTAGCCCTCAACATAACCCTAACCCTAGCTCCAATCCTAACCCTATCTGTCTCTCTAAACCTAGCCCTCAACATAACCCTAACCCTAGATCCAATCCTAACCCTTTCCGTCTCTCTAACCCTATCCCTCAAAATAACGCTAACCCTAGGTGCAATCCTAACCCTAAACATCTCTCTAACCCTGGCCCTGATCATAACCCTAACCGTACGTACAATCCTCACCCTAACCGTCTCTCTAACCCTAGCCCTCAACATAACCCTAACCGTAGGTCCTATCCTAACCCTAACCGTCTCTCTAACTCTAGCCCTCAACATAATCCTAACCCTAGGTCCAATCCTACCCTAACCGTCTCTATAAACCTAGCCCTCAACATAACCCTAACCCTAGGTCCAGTCCTAACCCTAACTGTTTCTCTAACCCTAGCTCTCAACCTAACCCTAATCCTAGGTCCAATCCTAACCCTAACCGTCTCTCTAACGCTAGCCCTCAACATAACCCTAACCCTAGGTCCAATCATCAACCTTACCATCTCTCTAACCCTAGCCCTCAACCTAACCTTAACCCTAGGTCCAATTCTAGCCCTAACCGTCTCTCTAACCTTAGCCCTCAACCTAAACCTAACCCTAGGTCCAATCCTAACCCTAACCGTCTCTCTAAACCTAGCACTCAACCTAACCCTAACCCTAGGTCCAATCCTAACCCTAACCGTCTCTCTAACCCTAGCCCTCAACATAACCCTAACCCTAGGTCCAATCCTAACCCTAACCGTTTCTCTAACCCTAGCCCTCAACATAACCCTAACCCTAGGTCCAATCCTAACTCTAACCGTCTCTCTAACCCTAGCCCTCAACATAACCCTAACCCTAGGTCCAATCCTAACCCTAACCGTCTCTCTAACCCTAGCCCTCAACATAACCCTAAAACTAGGTCCAATCGTAACCCTGACCGTCTCTCTAACCCTAGCCCTCAACATAACCCTAACCCTAGCTCCAATCCTAACCCTAACCGTCTCTCTAAACCTAGCCCTCAACATAACCCTAACCCTAGCTCCAATCCTAACCCTGACCGACTCTCTAACCCTAGCCCTCAAAATAACTCTAACCCTAGGTCCAATCCTAACCCTAACCGTCTCGCTAACCCTAGCCCTCAACATAACCCTAACCCTAGGTCCAATCCTAACCCTAACCGTCTCTCTTTCCCTAGGCCTCAACCCAACCCTAACCCTAGGTCCAATCCTAACCCTAACCATCTCTCTAAATCTGGCCCTCAACATAACCCTAACCCTAGGTCCAATCCTTACCCTAACCGTCTCTCTAAACCTAGCCCTCAACATAACGCTAACCGTAGGTCCAATACTAACCCTGACCGTCTCTCTAACCCTAGCCCTCAACATAACGCTAACCCTAGGTCCATTCCTAACCCTAACCATCTCTCTAACCCTGGCCCTCAACATAACCCTAACCCTAGGTCCAATCCTTACCCTAACCGTCTCTCTAAACCTAACCCTCAACATAACCCTAACCCTAGGTCCAATCCTAACCCTGACCGTCTCTCTAACCCTACCCCTCAACATAACCCTAACCCTAGGTCCAATCCTAACCCTGACCATCTCTCTAACCCTAGCCCTCAACATAACCCTAACCCTAGGTCCAATCCTAACCCTGACCGTCTCTCTAACCCTAGCCCTCAACATAACCCTAACCCTTGGTAAAATCCTACCCCTAACCGTCTCTCTAATCCTAGCCCTCAACATAACCTTACCCTAGGTCCAATCCTAACCCTAACCGTCTCTCTAACCCTATCCATCAACATAACCCTAACTCTAGGTCCAATCCTAACCCTAACTGTCTCTCTAACCCTAGCCCTCAACCTAACCCTAAACCTAGGTCCAATCCTAACCCTAATCGTCTCTCACTCTAGCCCTCAACATAACCCTAACCCTTGGTCCAATCCAAACCCTATCCGTCTCTCTAACTCTAGCCCTCAACATTACCCTAACCCTAGGTCCAATCCTAACCCTAACTGTCTCTCTAACCCTAGCCTGAACAAAACCCTAACCCTAGGTCCAATCCTTACCCTAACCGTCTCTCTAAACCTAGCCCTCAACATAACCCTAACCCTAGGTCCAATCCTAACCCTGACCGTCTCTCTAACCCTACCCCTCAACATAACCCTAACCCTAAGTCCAATCCTAACCCTGACCATCTCTCTAACCCTAGCCCTCAACATAACCCTAACCCTAGGTCCAATCCTAACCCTGACCGTCTCTCTAACCCTAGCCCTCAACATAACCCTAACCCTTGGTAAAATCCTACCCCTAACCGTCTCCCTAATCCTAGCCCTCAACATAACCCTAACCCTAGGTCCAATCCTAACCCTAACCGTCTCTCTAACCCTAGCCATCAACATAACCCTAACTCTAGGTCCAATCCTAACCCTAACAGTCTCTCTAACCCTAGCCCTCAACCTAACCCTAAACCTAGGTCCAATCCTAACCCTAATCGTCTCTCACTCTAGCCCTCAACATAACCCTAACCCTTGGTCCAATCCAAACCCTATCCGTCTCTCTAACTCTAGCCCTCAACATAACCCTAACCCTAGGTCCAATCCTAACCCTAACTGTCTCTCTAACCCTAGCCTGAACAAAACCCTAACCCTAGGTCCAATCCTAACCGTAACCGTCTCTAACCCTAGTCCTCAACATAAGCCTAACCCTAGGGCCAATCCTAACCCTAACCGTCTCTCTAACCCAAGCCCTCAACATAACCCTAATCTTAGGTACAATCGTAAACCTAACAGTCTCTCTAACCCTAGCCGTCAACATAACCCTAACCCTAGGTCCAATACTAACCCTAACCGTCTATCTAGCCCTAGCCCTCAACATAACCCTAACCCTAGGTCCAATCCTAACCCTAACCGTCTCCCTAAACGTAGCCCTCAACATAACCCTAATCTTAGGTACAATCCTAACCCTAACTGTCTCTCTAACCCTAACCCTCAACATAACCCTAACCCTAGGTCCAATCCTAACCCTAACCGTCTCTCTAACCCTAGTCCTCAACATAACCCTTACCCTAGGTCCAATCCTTACCCTAACCGTCTCTCTGACCCTAGCCCTCAACATAACCCTAACCGTAGGTCCTATCTTAACCCTAACCGTCACTCTAACTCTAGCCCTCAACATAATCCTAACCCTAGGTCCAATCCTACCCTAACCGTCTCTATAAACCTAGCCCTCAACATAACCCTAACCCTAGGTCCAATCCTAACCCTAACCGTCTCTCTAACGCTAGCCCTCAACATAACCCTAACCCTAGGTCCAATCCTCAACGAAACCGTCTCTCTAACCCTAGCCCTCACCCTAACCCTAACCCTATGTCCTATCCTAGCCCTAACCGTCTCTCTAACCCTAGCCCTCAACATAACCTTAACGCTAGGTCCAATCCTAACCCTAACCGTCTCTCTAACCCTAGCCCTCAACATAACCCTAACCCTAGGTCCAATCCTAACCCTAAACATCTCTCTGACCCTAGCCCTCAACATAAGCCTAACCCTAGGTCCAATCCTAACCC